>NC_137000.1:23523689-23948689 GCF_032717465.1 Coenobita brevimanus | reverse complement strand
GATAGTCCCTTCCCTGAGGCCAAGCAGTCGTCGTGCATGCCACATACTTTCGCATGTCACCACTTCTTGGACGCTAATATTCATCGTCTATATGGAATAGCTGCAATGATTATCTCATTCAGGAATGGTGTAAATGATATTAAAGGTGCAGGGGGAGGGGGCTAAGGTTCTGTGATATGCCGGCTGATATTGCAGAAGATTTGAAAAAAAAAATGATTTAATGAAATACATTCCATCAAACTGTTCTTTGCCTCAGTCTAGGATCAAACTCGCATCCCTCTGAACAGCAGTCCAGTTATCTTTCCACAGGACCACTGCCACTCTCCTCAGGTCTGGGAGGAACACGTGCGTATAGTAGGGCAGGGAAAGTGGTATGTGAAATAAGGGGAGGAATAAGCTTGTGAAAGGAAGAATGGGAAACACAGCTTTCCCATTCACTGACCTCTGATCTCTTCTCTCTTACTTTTCCACCTCAGTCTTATAAAGGGGCGAGAAGGGGGCAGAGAAACGAACATGCACGAGTGCGCGAAGCATTCATTCATTTACAGGAGGACGAGGGTAGAGACGAGACGGGAGGAGTGGGTATTCAGGGCAGAAGGCGTGGGAACAGCATGTGCCAGGAAAGAATGGTTCATCAACTAACAGGGAGGGTGATGGATGTGCAGGCGGCGTGAGGGAGAAGTGAAGAAGGGATGGCAGAGGGGATGTGTGAGAGGTATGTGATTACTAACCGATGCCGTTAATCGGTTCTGTCCAAAAGCATGATTTCGGCTTAGGACAATTACGTCAGATTACACCGTACCAGTGGCTGATACGGTGGCAGTAGTACAGAGGAAGAAAGCAGGGATAAAAGAAACAGGAAGTATGAAAAATCTATCTTTCTGTTTACAACCAGACGCCATATCCCGTAAGGGGTAGCCGTTTGTCTTTGAGTTAGTTGTTTTACGGGGAGGGGCACTAACCCTCCACCAACCCACGTGCTGACACACAGAGAACGCGTATGAGTTGGTTCTATGGTTGCCACTCAGGGTTGTAATTGGCTTCTTGGCTTACAGGAAACCATTAGGCTTGTCACTCTACAGTATGTAAAGCCACTTAAAAAGAAAGAAGAGTAATTAAAAGTGTCCGACAAGATGGGAGAAACAGGAAGAGAGGAGGGCAGGCAGAAGAAGAATGATAAAGGTGAAGGAAGAAGTAGGCTGTCACCCTACAGTATGTAAAGTCACTTAAAAGGAAAGAAGAGTAATTAAAAGTGGCAGACAAGATGGGAGAAATAGGAAGAGAGAAGGACAGACGGAAGAAGAATGGTAAATGTGAAGGAAGAAGTAGGCAGCGCTACATCAAGTGAGTGGATGATGGTCGCCACCACCTACCACCAAGTATCGAAGTTAAAATAGAAAAAAAGAGCGGCAGGAAGATTATTTAATCTTATTTTGGTGTTCTCTTTTCTACACAGTTGTGTGGCCAGGATTCTTGTGATGGCAGAAGGCAGTGGTAGACTTCACATACCCTGCACACAATGCATTCAGCATACAGTGAACTGAGCACCCAGCGAACCAAGTGCAAATTAATCTCAGCACACAGTGAACTAACTACACCGTGAACTGTTCACATGGCTGTTGTTGCTGTGGACTCAGGCTCATTCGAACATCAACGCAGTGTACCGCAAGTTGAAATTTCCCCCTGCAGTCCACCATCCTCCTTTCAGGAGATCTGCAGGTTGAGATTCCCTCCTCCTGCCCTTTCGGGAGATAGGGAGGGAGCTGAGGGAAGTTTATATAACCGAACAGTAGAGTCGTAAAATTATACAGTTGCCACCTAATGATGGCGTCCCTCTCCAGCATCAAGCACCCAGTGACCTGTCCATTCTGTGAACTCAGCACACACAGATTTCACAAGCTTGTCAGTGATGCAGCCAGCATTATGAGCAGTCGCCTAGGAAAGGAAGGAGGGAGAGGGAAAAAATTCCCCACAAAAATGAACTTCTAAGAGCAACTTCACTTTTATGCTCGTAAAGAATAGTTTGTGAGAAAACGGTGAAAATTGACAGACAGACTGAAGCTCTTGAACGAAGTGGTGATGCTGGGTGGGTCAGGGTAGAGCTACGAGAAGGGTGCAGGGCAGGAGCGGAGATGGGAGGGTGGGCAGCAAGTAAAAACTGCGCAGTATAAGTTGAATAAAGGAGAGGCGGTTGTGTAACAAGGTAGAAAATGACGTTATACAAGAACAAAATGGGAGACATGGCCAGAGACTAAAGGGCTCGACAGTTACAGGACTGTATAGGGGCAGGGCAGGACGAGGAGGGCAGGTCATTATTGTGGCAAGGCAGAACAGAGGCAAGGAGCAGGGCAGGGTAGGACAGGGTCAAAGCAATATAACGACAATGCAGGGCAGGGTAGGACAGGGTCAAAGCAATATAACGACAATGCAGGGCAGGGTAGGACAGGGTCAAAGCAATATAACGACAATGCAGGGCAGGGTAGGACAGGGTCAAAGCAATATAGCGACAAGGCAGGGCAGGGCAGGGCAGGGAAGGACAGGGGTGGGGCACGGCAGGGAAAGATAGGGGCAGGACAGGGCAGGGAAAGACGTGCAGGGCGGGGCAGGAAAGGACAGGGACAGGGCAGATTAGGAGAAGAACAGGGGCAGGGCAGAGCAAGGCAGGGAAAGGAGAAGGCAGAATATGGGCAGGAGAGAAACAGGGTAGGGCTGCTGCAGAACACAGCTCGGGTGTAACGAGAGAGAGAGAGAGAGAGAGAGAGAGAGAGAGAGAGAGAGAGAGAGAGAGAGAGGAGAAGAAGAAGAAGAAGAAGAAGAAGAAGAAGAAGACACTCGTGTATAGGCAACAACCACACTGATCTTTGACCCAAGAAGCCTTGTGTGTGTGGAAAGGAGGGAAGGAAAGGGTCTTTGGGGAGAGTAAGAGTCTTGTGAGTCTTGACATCCTTGCTCTGTCAATATGCAAAATCATCTCTATTGCTGACTACATCGATGTTAATCTTTCCTTTTGTTCACTCCTCTTTTTTTTTTTTTTTTGCCAAATCACAAACACGTGTCTATTTCCGTGATTAATACAATGACGTTTTACCGTAAATTTTTCTTGGTACGGCTTCGTGATTTTTTTTTTTAACATATCGGTGGATGATATAAGTTAGACAGAGTTATAGTCTCCATTAACTCTTCTAATATAATTATTTTTTACATACTACCGTTGCTACCGGAGGCAATGATTTCACTTAATTACAGTCGCATAGCTACCTAATGATTATATTTACCTTGGAATAAACTGAGGGTGTGAATATGTCCAAGTTTAATGTGTTCACGAGACGTAGTCAGGCAGACGTGAACTAACGATAATGACTGAGGTCAGTAGTTTATTAACATCCTGTACAAAAATAAACGAGGTCTGTGCTCGTATTCTCCTCTGGTAGTGAAGCTCCCTAACACCTCTTTCTAATCGGCTTACTGAGTATATCTAGATATGCACGTCAGTATGTATGATATTCAGGTAAATTATATTGATGTTGACACTGGAATGGTGTCTTCACTTTCTTGCTATCACAAATGCCCGGGAGAAAAGGATGATAAACATGTAACTTTTTTTTTGGGGGGGGGGAAAGACAAAAAGTACACAAGAACTTTCGCTAAATTAGTATGTGAAAAATGTATATGGATGGACTTTTTATAAAAATGGCTAAATCATTGAAAATTTTCTTTTAAAATATCAGTTTTCACTCTAACGATCAGAACTACGGAAGTAATCACTTTTACTGCTCCATATTAACGTGGTCATTCCTTAGACCATCTCCTTGTTGCTGGTTATGGAGGCATTTTTTTTTTTTTATTACCATGATTTGTAGATCGTTTCACCCTACACACTATGGTGCCTTTGGGCCTATCAGACCCAAACACCATAAAAGCACCATAAAACACACTGAAAAAACAGGAGCAAAGAGTGATGCACACACAGGTGATATCTAAAGAAGAACCAAAAATACATGAAGAAGAATGGGTGTACAATACATCGGAACCTCATAGAACAAATGAATGTTGAAAAGCTCGGGTTTCACAGATCGAAGAATGCAGTACCACGGCTGTGCTAAAAATGGCATCTATCTATCTATAGCCAGATGCCATAATCCCTTAAGCGGTGGCTGTTTGTCTTTAAGTTAGTTGTTTTAAGGGGAGGGGCACTAACCCCCAGCCAACGTAGGGAAAACGTGTGGGCTGGTCATATGGTTACCATTCAGCGTTGTAAATGGTTCCCTGGCTTACAGGAAACCATTAGGCTTGTCACTCAATGTAAAGCCATCTGGAAAGGAAAGAAGAGCAATAGAAAATGACAGGAAAGAGGGGAGAAATAGGAACAGAGAGGGTAGAAAAAGAAAAAGAGCGATGAAAGTGAAGGAAGAAGTAGGCAGCACTACATCAGGTGAGCGGATGATGGTCACCGGTAAAATGGCGTACAGTAGGAAATTACTGTTTCCTACTGCAAATAAATCTCCAATGGAAAAGTCATAAAAACCTCCAAACCTCACAGGAATAATCGATAATAAATCGCCAAGAATCAAGAGTGTTGGATCTTCTTTCATTATTCGGAACCTCATGTGTATGTATGTATGTATGTATGTACGAGTATGTATGTTTGCATGTTTGTTTATATGTACGCAGCGGCCAGCTTGTACACGCCTGGTATTGGCAGGCAGCTCATAAGTGCATAGTCAAACCATGTTTAACATGGGGATCTGCGTATCGCTTTCAGTCACTGAAGAAGTGACTCCGCAACCACCCAGTGCTTTATGCACGGGGGAGTGGAAGGCTTTTGAGAGTATGGTGGGAAATGCATGAGAAGACTGTTGCAGTGGCTGTGGCTGTGAGTGAGAGAGTTCGTATGCCATCGAGGGAACTTCGATGGGACGTAAAAATGTGAGCACATGATAGAACATTCCATTAGACAGTCTTAAATATCTGCCTTCTGGTGGGACTGAACTCAGCGTAAGAGGATTGGTAGGCGTATGCTCTGTCGACTCGACCTCAGAGACTCCAAAAGTTATGTGTACTAAAATATCGAACTGACTTTACATGCAAGGATGACTAATAGAGATGTGCAGATTCACTAAGCAACTTCAGTTTTCATATGATTATCATTATCAGTTGTAGCAGAAAGAACGGGAGACATGGAATGATTCTGCAGTATCCTCTCCTTCTCCTTACTCCACAAACCTGAGTTACGACGGAGACTTTTTCCTGAATGTGTTTGCCACTTAACGTCCAAGAGTTTAATGGCGATCATTCCCACGATCTCTGACCTTGACCCGAATTAATATACAAACATACCATTATTTCCCTGTTATAGATAAGATTTGCCTTTGCAAGGAAGGCAAGGAAAAGAGCATTTAGAAGCTTTTCATGCCTCTTGTTTCTCTTTCAAACACAAATCTTACTTAACTGGGTGTTTATAAATTCGTTTCTGAATTAAACCTCTAATGATCGCATCCTCTCTCTATTTATGTCAATCTCGATAACAATACTGAACATGCAGAGTGTCGCCAGAACAAAGAAATCAGCTGATCGTGTGATCACATGTTTCACTTCATCATATCATGCTGTGTTAACCCTGCCTTCCATACGAGTTACTTTACACTAGTGTCCACTGAACTGTTTATTTCACCGCTTGAGCCTGTATTAGAGACAGTACATCTAGGAGGCCGACTAGCTATGTGTGTTTACAATACGGAAAAGTCAATATCCAGCCAAGATTAGTCAAAATACATTGGGAGCAACACTAACTAATCCTGATTAATCTTGACCATGATTCAGTTTTACATTGACTTTCGGTAGTCGCGAAAACGGGTGTCAGCACGGTGGTCAATATTCGATACCAAGATCTGTCAAAATATATTTTCTTTTAATGTCGCGAGAACCCACCTCAACGCAAGTATTGCGCATTACTTTTTATTATAATTTTCAGTAACTGTATATAATATTCTGTTGCCACTCATATAAAGAGTAAGATTTTGTAGCATCCATGATTTCCTTTTGTTCCAGTTTATCATTAAATACGCCGAACCAGGTGCAAATTATCGTTCACACCTAGCTTCTTTGGACGCAAGAATGTTGGGACTTGTTTTGTCGACCGTACAGCACCAAAGACGGGAAACGATGTGAAGGAAGCTGACCGAGTGAAACTAAGGTGGTAAAACGCGTAGGAGTGGTGTATGGGCGTGTAGGAGGTCTGTTCTAATTCATCCCTTACAGTACTGGATCTTTACACTACTTACACCCCACCTTCCTCCTATGTAAATATTTCTTATACATTTGTGCTCTCTCTCTCTCTCTCTCTCTCTCTCTTTATAGTTGCGGCATCTTTTTATCACCTCCTCTAATGTCTTATGCTATTATGTTCTCTTTTCCCCTTCAAGTCTTGCCTTTGTCCTGTTTTGTTGTCTGGGTCAGCTGACCCGCCCTTTGTTGTTCACTCCGCCTCTCTCCCTCTTACCTTACCTCCCAAGTCGCCCCCTCCCTCCTTACGGCCCTATTCATTCATCTTGATTTTTTTTCCCCTTCTCCTGGTCTCCGTCCTACTTACTGTTACTTACAATCTGGTTTAATCTTTGTAGATGCCTCAATAAAATTTCCTTCACACTCCCATTTTTTTTCTCTGTTAAGCAAAAAAAAAAAAAAAGAAAAAAGTAACCTTGTACTCCATCGCAGTGTGACTTCTCGCAGATGCCGACACATGGTACCGCCCTAGCCACCTCCTCCTCTCCCCATATTCACGGTCAGTTTAACCTCGGGATCAAACCCTCCCTCTCGCCCACTATTGTCCAGCATTCCATTGACAGTCAACACCCCTCTTCTTCTACCTGCTCCACCTCTCCTCCTCATACTCCTCCACCCAGTTACCGCTTCTCCACCCTTATGCTTTATCTCTTTTAGTCCTGTGGTCTCCACCTTTTACCGCCCCTCCTCCCTCACCCCTCCCCTCTCACCTAACAGCACATTACTCGTCTCTTCGCGACACACCTCAGTTGGCATTACAGTTGTCGCTGAGTCTGAGCCTTTTCTTTGGTGCTATTGTTAGTGTTCAATGTCTAATTATTGAGAAATATACCTTTATGTAAACCTTTAATATGACACAACCTAAAGATATACTGTAAACATCTTTCGCTGCATAATGGTATTGTGATACCAACTCTAACATATGGATGTGAAGCTTGGACCTTGTTGGAAGGACACAAGTCAGGTGCGAGCGCAGTGGAAATGAGTTATTTAAGAGGAGCATGTGGAGTTACGTGGAAAGGCAGATTGACAAGTAGGAAGTGAAGAAACGTTGTAGTGTGGATGTGGATGTGATAGAAAGCGTTAGGAGAAAAACGAGTCGAGTGTATGTGAGTGAGGTGGAAGGGGGTAGAGGGAGGGGAAAGCCAAGGATGAGATTCGGGGATGGAGTGGAGAGGTATATGAGAGAGGGGTGTGTGATCCGGGAGCAGGGCAGTGAAATGGCTGGGGACAGCTTGGCAACATGGAGGCGATTTGTTGGTGCCCCCCCCCCCCACCCCAAGGGATTAAGGTGTCTGGGAATAGCTAGATAGATAGATCTTTCACTCATGCTGCCAGAGCTTGCCATAAAAGGCACTTAAAAAAAAAAAAAAAAAAAAAAAAAAGGCTGTAGTGAGGAAGAGAATGGATACTTTTAAAAACAGCGTGTAATGGGCGTAATGGGCAGCTTATTTCCATACCATATAAGATTTCAGCACTGCGTAATAATTTTTTCTTCCTGGAATAATCCCTCTTGCTTTATTTTCCCGGTAATCGTAATTTCACAAACGTTGCCAATCCCGATTTAATCTTAAAAGACAAACTTAACCTAACCCAACTAGAATTTCCCGGAAAAAAGTGTTCAAATTGTAATAATAATAATAAAAAAAAGGACGGTAGTGGCTCGTGTCGGGATGCTGCACCGCCAGTTAAACAGCTGGATCGCATGTAGCTGTTTGTCGAAAAATTACCAACTAATAAAATCACATCTGGCAATGGCAACACTTCCTTGATCATTGATCGTGTGTGTGTGTGTGTGTGTGTGAGAGAGAGAGAGAGAGAGAGAGAGAGAGAGAGAGAGAGGTTACTAAGGAACAAATTACAGTTGCGAAATGTGGATTGTATAACAGGGTGGAATGAGTCAGAGGCAATAAAAATAACTCGGGAATACCATTTGCCATAGGTTTCGAAAATTTGATATAAAGAACCAGAAAGAATGTGTTAAAATCGTTGTGCTCTATCTGTCCATCCTCACTGGTCCGAAAGTCTTTGGGAATTCATAGATAACAGATACGCCTTTAATATTGTCACGGGGTTTTTAAATAAATGCAATTATTAAATGATAATGTTCAATAATATTGAAGAGCAGGGACAATGAATTGTCTTGCTAAATCAAGCAATGATTACTTTATACCGGCTCGCTTCGCCGATTCTCTCAGAACGAGAATTTATAAACTTTCTCAACAGTACACAGCAGAGACCAATTACTCACAATTGCTGTTTATTAGTACTGTTAGCCTCTGGAGAAAGTTACTTCACCCCTGACAATAAATAACTAATACTATTAATGACATCAGGTTCTTGCTGATGCGTTAACTCCTAGAAGGCACAACGGATTTTAAGCTTAATTATGGAGAAATGAAACACGAGTTTACATTACATTAAGCTCAAAGAAAAAGAACTGTTAAATTTATTGATTACAAAGGAATAAATTTAACGTTACGTTTCAAAATGAATTCAAATAAAGAAATCGCACTCACTCACTCACTCAAAAGCTAAATTCTTACACCTAGGAAAACAACATGCGGCACAGCCGGCCGGCATGTTAGGAAACAGCACACTTAACTAAACTCTTAAGTCTAGGAAAACGAAAAGAAAATACTGGTCAATGTAGCGTATCACCAAGGAAGGGTGGGAGCCTGGAGAACTGTAGTCTAGTGGAGTCTGGGTGCTAAATGACCTCTCTCACTCTCACTACTGGAACACAGAACCTCACTCCGTCGCGACAGACAAAAGACTGAATTCAAAAACAATGCGTGTGGTAGGATATTGTATATACATGCACAGGCCAGCCAGAAGAAGGTGTGGCCAACGGTTGAGGCAAGCAGGGGTGAACAATAAAGAAACAATAATATCGCTCAGTAGAGCACTTAATGACGTGCATTAGAACGGTCACTTTTGAAACAGTGACGAATGTTTTGAAAAAAGTATACCACCGAAATGGAGAGAGAAACGGTTAACTGAACGATACACAGTGAGTTTTCCACTAATAGTTTGTGGTTTCTCACAAAAGGAAAATGTCGTGAATTTGATTCGTGACAAATATCACGACTCATGCATAGCACTCTTTATTTGCAGTCTTTGCAGGTTTATATACTGTAGGATGATTTCCTTAAATTACCCAGACTTCATCACAAGGTGATGACCGTTTGTCGAATTCCATTCGTGCCCATACACCACTGATCGTTATGTGAGCACGTTCTTGTCGTGTCTTATGCTGTTCGATAATCAGACTTTGTAAGAAAGGAAAGTATAGCTTAAGCGAATTTTGCCTTGATGTTACTATGACTTTTTTCTTGAGCTCGGTGCTTAAATAACTGACTTGATTCCACGCCCAACAACTTGCAGTGGCAATGAAATCTTGAGAAATGAAAAAAAAATTTCTCTTTAGAAAGTAGAAGGTCTCACCATACAGCATGCTACTATTATGCTTTTGAATTGCCTCTTATTACAGGTGGTTCCAAAGAAGTTCTTTCTTGCTAAGGATTATATGAGTATAGTCAGTGCCATTCAAGCTAATCTAAGCTACTGCTTAACAGAAGTCAGAGTAAATGATGATCTGGCAAGAAGAACAGTACTCTATATGGACAGCCATTTCAAGAATTTGTGGACGTTCATCCTCTGGAAGTTTCAGCAGAATATTCTCAGTATGAGCGAAGAATGCATTGCGACTGATTACCTTACTGACAGTGTCACGAAGATGATCAGGCAGATATCTGTAGTTTTTCAAATTAACGTGGTCAAGGTTTTTATCCTTTTGTAGCTTATTAATTATTGCACCTCAGTGGCAGAATAACACAACAGGACGGTTCTTCATCTAGTATATTGTACTTCATCCACACACACCACAAAGCCAACCAGGAGACAGGACGTGTGTGCTGGGCAATCCCCAGGTCCTGTCCTCCCCCCTTACTATTTTTTATCTAGTCCATACCCCACTGACCTGGCTGATGTATGGCCCGGCCTGCACTGTAGGTGCAGGAAATCTTTGGAAGAAAGAAGAAAGCACTTCATCGTGACTACCACCATATTGCTGTGTTAATCTCTTGTTACAACTCTGCATTTAGTATGAAGCAACACCAGTTTTAGAGTCAAGTTAGAGTAAAAAGAGTAACTGCTTAGCAAAGCTTCCATAGATGGCGAGGACGATCAGAACGTGACAGCTTTAATTTAACTACTATCCAGACTGGAACATAAACTTCTACAAAATACTCAACAAATGTAACTAAGGTGACTGAAGGATCCTTGGTACCAAAAATGTCTCATCTGTCTGCAGGAAGTTGCTAACCAGTGAGCATGAACTAAACGGCCAGAAGGAAGGTTTGTCAGATCTCCGCTACTCTAATCAGGGGTGACTACTCCATGCATTAAAAGTTTCATACATGTATTCCTGGTCAGAACTCAACTGAAATAAGTCCATTTATGGTAATGAAGGACCAGGTATTGGGTCTGAATCTATGACTACAATATTGCATTCCATTAACAAATTGTCAACATGTCCTGAGAGTGCTCTGGAGTCCATGTACCACCCTATCAAGCTTGGTGAACAGGTGACGTAGAGGCAGTTTACTTGCATAATAGGCCGATGAACCATCGCCATGTTTTCTTAAAATGCTGCTCTAGCAATCTGGCAGTGCTGCATTGAGCACCTATGTTAACGGCAATTCCACCACACCCAGCAGCAATAACTTTGTCTTGATTAATACTTCTTGAAGGTATCTGTATAATGCTCTCATAGCAACAGCTTTACCTGGAGTAACATCACCAGTATAACTTGAACCTTGTTCACCCAACAGAATAGTATACTTAGACTGTTGTGTCGTAAATCTAGTTATTTCTTCTTTACAGAAAACTTGTAAGGTCATTTCTACTATCATAATATGGGCCAAATGATAATGAAATATCAGTCGCTGACAGTTGACAGTGTGGCATTAAAATGAAAAGTCAAGAGTAAAAGCAATGGAGATAGGATAGCTGAGGAATGTACACAGAGTACAGAGAGTGGCTAGGATACGGAATAATGTGATTCGTGAAAGATGCGGAGTGAGGAAGTCTGTGGACACCAGAATCGAGGAGAGTATACTGAGATGGTATGGTCATGTGGAGAGAATGGATGACAACAGAGTGGTGAAAAAAGGTATATCTGAGCGAATTTGAAAGAGGGAGGAGGAGAGGTGGGCCAAGAAGAAGGTGGAGGGATATGGTGGATGAGTGCGTGAGGAAGAGAGGTATGGAAGTTGCTGAGTATGACAAGATCGAGGTGGGTCGATGTATTTTGTGTGGAGAATTGCATGACCAGGGATTTGGCACCCCTTTTTAACGTGAGAGCGTTCGGATTGGCTTTATCAGAATGGTATATATGAAGCTACAGAACGAAATGAAATTTTTCTGTGGCCCATCTGATGGAGCCAGGATTTTGAGGGCTTGTATGATGAGTGAATAGAAGCGTGACCCATTAAATTGGGCAAACTTTATCTATTTGGACGTTGCTACTCCTCACCCTGCCCTAGGCCGGGAAAAGAGCTCCGGATGATGATGATGATGATGATGACAGTTTCTCTCTATAAGCTTCCTCCCTTCTCGTCTAGTTTGCTGGTTCTACTGCTGCAAAGTAGTAGACTGTAGCACAAGTCGAGCAGGGCAGTACTGCCAAGGTGGATGGAAAGTTGATGACGGGGAGAGCTGAAGATCCTGTTTTATCAGCCCTCGGACAAGTTCCTGACAATCCTCCTCTGCTGAACTTTTTCAGTGGTTCAGTAACAGAGAGTAGGCCAGCATGCTCTCCAATACAAAAGTCTCTAACTGTCAACATCAAACTACATGCACACTACACACTTCACTTCCTTTTCAAAATTTTAGAAAAAATTTTGTCTAATAACATAGCCTCAGGGTTCCCGGGGGGGTGGGGGAGGACCATAAATACCCCCACCATCCGCCTCTCTCCCGGTGACGATTCAACGAGCTGCCTGGAACCACTGTCCGAGTTACTTCTTCATTTCTGCAACATTCACGGCCTTTCCTCTAACTTCCTCTCTGTTGAGCACCACCTCTCTTCTAAACCTCACCTTCTTTTCTAAACCGAGACTCAACTGTCTGAGGCAACTGACAGCAAACACTTTTCTGTATCTTCTTACTTTCTCTATACTCATTTCAAAGCCGAAGGTGGCTGTTGTGTATATGTACGCAACGACTTATCTCGCCCTCATGTTCCTGAACTTGATTCTTCTGAAGTCTTTACTCTCTGGCTTCGGCTTTCCTGTCATGCTCTGACTAAATATATCTGCATTGTTTACTTATCCCCTAATTCTACTGACTATGAAAAATTCTTCGACTATCTTGCTTCTACGATGAAACACATTCTACTCATTTCCCCTTTCTCTGAAATCTCCATTCTAGGAGATTTCAATGTTCACCACCACCTTTGGCTCTCCTCTCCTTTCACTGATCCACCTGGTGAACAAGCCTACATCTTTTCTATCCTTAATGACCTAGAGCATCTTGTACAACACCCTACTTGTATCCCTAACTGCCTTGGAGAGAGCTCCAACATACTTGACCTCTTCTAATGCTGTCCACAACAAAGAGAAGGCCTACAAAAGGTACCTGAGCCAACCCACCCCTGAATCACATCTTTTTTTTTTGTTTCTGCCCAGAATCGTGCTAAGTCTGTTCTTCCCGCTCTTTCTGGCACCTTCCTAAAAACCTTTCTAAAACTTTACCTCATTATCCTTCCCTCCTCTTTTCTACTCTGATGATTCTGTAGCTATTTCTTCTACTGATAAAGTAGATGTCTTCGCTCAGACTTTCTCCTCCAGTTCCACCTTAGACGATTCCAGTGCTACTCCTCCATCACTTCCCTCCTCTGACTTCATCATGGTTGACGTTAAAATTGCTTCTGCTGATGTATTTTCTGCCATCACTGGCCTCAGTATCAACGAGACATATGGGCCTGATGGAGTCCCTCCTGTTGTCCTCAAGAACTGTGCTTCTATGCTTACACCCTGCCTAGGTAAACTCTTTTGCCTTTGTCTTTCAATTTGTACCTTTCCTTCTTGTTGGAAGTTTGCTCTCATTCAGCCAGTCCCAAAGAAGGGTGACCATTCCCAACCCTCTAACTATCGTCTAATTGCTTTAACATCCTGTGTCTCAAACGTTTTCGAGTGTATTCTTAACAAAAATTTTGAAAGCATCTTTCCTATCACAACCTTCTTTCTGACTGCCAGTGTGGGTTCCGTCAGGGACGCTCCACTGGTGATCATCTCACCTACCTTTCATACTCCTGGTCATCCTCCTTCTGGGACTTTGGCGAAAGCTTTGCCATTGCACTTGACATCTCAAAGGCTTTCGATTGAGTCTGGCATAAATCTTTAATTTCCAAACTGCCCACTTAAGGTTTCTATCCTTCTATCTGTACCTTCATCTATAGCTTCCTTTCTGGTCGTTCTATAGTCGCTGTTGTAGACGGCCATCGTTCTTTTCCTAGATCTATCAATAGTGATGTTCCTCAGGGCTCTGTCCTATCACCATCTCTCTTCCTTTTATTCAGCAATGACTTTCTAAGCTGTACATCGAACCCTATCCACTCGTACACTGATGATTCCACCCTTCACCTTTCCATTTAGTTCCCGCAACATCCATCTCAGCAGTTACCTCAACAAACAAGGGATGAGGCTATGGCACACCTAATGTCTGACTTGGCTCGTATTTCTGACTGGGATAAAAATAATCTTGTTGTTTTTAATGCATCAAAGACTCAGTTTTCACACCTATCAACCCGACAAAATCTTCCACAGGAGTACCCACTAATGTTTAATAATATCCAGCTGAATCCTACATCATCCTTGAACATGCTTGGGGTTTCATTTACTCGGGACCTATCTTGGAAAGATCATATTACATCTCTTGTAAAATCTGCTTCCAAGAGATTAGATGTGTTAAGCCGACTCTGTACTTTCTTTATCCCTGCACAGTTGTTGATTTTATACACGGGTTTTATTCGCCCCTGTTTAGAGTACAACTCTCATGTGTGGGGAAGCTCCCCATATACAGCTCTTCTCAGTAGGGTGAAGTCAAAGGCTTTTCGTCTCATTAAGTTTCGTCCTCTTACTGGCTCCATTCAACCCATCTCTTCGCCGCACTGTTGCATCTTTATCTCTTTTCTATCGCTACTCAATGGTCACTGCTCCTTTGAACTGTCTGCTTGCATCCCTCCATCATCTCTACGACAGGCGCGTAACACTCGTCTGGCAACTAACTCTCATCGCTTTTCTGTTCAACTTTCTAATGCAAGGGTTAACCATTACTCTCAGTCTTTTATTTATGCAACAGGTCAGCTCTGGAACTGTCTCCCTCTGTCTGTATTTCCTATTTCCTATGATCTCCAGTCTTTCAAACGCAGTGTGTCCAGGCATCTCGAAATGAATGGATCTTGAATTTGGCTCTCTTTTGTACTGTTTCTGTTTTTTTCTTGGAAGGAACGGTTTGCGGGCTCGTGGCCTTTGGTTCCTTCTTCCCTGCATGAAAAGAAGATGAATAACTGATCAATTATCCCTAGATCTTGCATTAGAACATAACAAATTACAGCACCTGCTCCATCTGACAAATCCCTTTGGCCATTTTCTATTGCCACTGTTGGAAGCTTCGTTCTCATCTGATTACAGACATGTTACAGTGTGATTAAATCAGGAAGAACATCATTTTCCTCAGTCTCAAGTAACATGTCACTGAGCCATTATCTAACGCAATGTCATCATCTGTGCATGGTTGATTTACCATATCTTGCGTTAACGGTACCGAAACACATAGCCACTATTTTTCATTTCTTTTCTCTGTCATAATTTACTTCTTTGTTGGGAAGCATCTAATGTTCTAATTATCATATTCCTAGTAGTTCTTTGGTCAGATAAGAATTCCTGTTCGTCAAGGGAACTCTTTTCACAGTGGCCTGTGTACATCTCAGCACTTATGAAGGAAGCCATATCAAGCAGTCTCTTAGAATGTTTTGTAAATCTTTCCACATATCTTCATATATCTGTGTTTCTTTTCTTTGCTTCAGTGGCTTCAAACGCTGTAATTATTTCTGGTAGTATTCCTTGATATGCTCGATGACGCGGCATTGATGGTGTGTGCGAGTACTGGCCCTTTTTTTTTTTTTTTTTTTTTTCAAACTTTTTCCATCCATAACGACACACGTGAAACATTATAATGTACAAGAGGATTTAATTATTACATCTTGAATTATTGGTATCGTGTGTGCAACACAATATCCTCATAAGTAGGCAGTACATTGTGAGTCAACTCTTTTTGCGGACACATCAGTAAACTTGCGACAATTTTCAGTGCGTTCACTCTTGATTTAGTTTTATATGACATCTTACTTTTATTTGTTGGTACAATTTGAGTCTTTGTCAGACAGTCCACACAGGGGAAAAACTGACTGATGCTTCAGTAAATATTTGTCATACCTGGACAGTTGAAAAAAAAAAAAATGCATAAAGCTATTTGGGGTCAATGAAGATTAAAGACAGAGACCAAATTATTATGCGTACTTACCGACGTGATGTAAGTGCAGAAACTTTTATGTGCCCATGGCTAATGAAGTATAATAACAAGTTCATTCAACCCTGTTGTATAAGTATTGTACTTAATAACATTACCGAACTGATGTTACACTCCACTGTCGGTTAACCTGGACACACTCCTTTTCAATACACTTTCATACATTCCCTTTCTTCTCCCCACCACTCCATTTTACTGTACACTTGCCCAGAGTCTTAGCCGCCACCAGCACTCCCATAATCTGAGTCGCTGGTACAGCTGCGTTCATAAGTAGGGATACACATCTGCTCATTTTATCTTCTGTAGCGTCTACTATTCGTGAGATGTGGAACCGTTTCACTTACCGCCTGGTGCACTGGTCATCAGTGCGCTAATATGTGAGGGAATTAGTTCCAAATCTTACCAGCAATGGATAGCATTGTACGCTAAACGAGTAGACGTGTATCGCTTCTCCTGAACGCAACTTTACATTGCCTTTTTCCTTTCAATAAGCTTACCAATTTAGTATTTTTCCGTTACGGTAACGTGAAAAGGGTGTGTACAGACATGAAAGTTCGTAATGTAATGAGTCAATTAAAACTGTAACTCTTTCATCATGATATTTTTTCCCCTGAATAACGTTCTCGAACCAAAGGGGTTAGAAGCAATGATGGCTTCAGCAAAATGATGGTCTTTCAGCTCTTTCTCCTTGGTGTCTAACAGAGCAAATGCACATGAAGATGGAATATTCTATGCACGATTGATGTCAGCTGACAAGTTTTGTTCATATTTCATCAACTTT
The DNA here is from genome assembly GCF_032717465.1 of Coenobita brevimanus. Classification (NCBI taxonomy): domain Eukaryota; kingdom Metazoa; phylum Arthropoda; class Malacostraca; order Decapoda; family Coenobitidae; genus Coenobita; species Coenobita brevimanus. The sequence goes on along the minus strand of NC_137000.1, from coordinate 23,932,029 downwards.
AAAGTATTCTGCAAACATATTATACGAAATGATTCTGTGTATCTATCACTCTACAGCCATGCTCCATAATTCCGTAAGGGGTGGTCGTCTGACTCTGAGTTAGTTGTTTTACGGGGAAGGGGCACTAATCCTCCGCCAACCCACTTGTTGACACGTAGGGAACATGTATGGGTTGGCTATATGGTTACCAACCAATACTGTAAACGGTTTCCTGGCTTAAAAGAAATCATTTGGCTTGCCACTCAATGTAAAGTTACCTGAAAAGGAAAGAAGAGTAATAAAACGGGACAGGAACTGTGGGAGAAATAGGAAGAGAGGAAGGCAGACACAGAAAAAGAATGACAGAGATGTGGAAAGTCGTGGGTGATGCTGGTCGCCACCACCTACTTCAGCTTAGCACGCAATAATTACTGAATATAAATCATTTTCTAAAAATGATACTGATTTAAACGCAGTGGTAACTCAATGGATCAATCTTTAATAAAGTTTCCCCAAATTACACCTTGTTGAGAGAAGTCCATGTGGTCCTCTGAACATCTTACAGCAGGCGTTACTGGATACCAGATCCATAGAGGAAACACCTACGTGTAAAGTGATGCGAATGAAAATGTGTGTGTGTGTGTGTGTGTGTGTGTGTGTGTGTGTGTGTGTGTGTGAACGCTTGGGGGTAATGAGAAGGGAACGGCAGCGTAACTGGAGCACAAAAGATGAAACATTAACGTATCTATATATTTGATATTAATGTAAGTGATGACATCACTACATTTCATAGGTTTATACGCTTCACCCCTTCCGTATGAAGATTTTTCATTTTCGATTTTTCATTAGCGATAGACAATAATATTCAATCTAAGCATGAGAGTCCAAGTTTGGACAGGGTGACTTGATGATGAAGTGGGTTGTTTGGTCAACTGGCTGCTAGGCTTGACTCATGAAGGGAGGAAGTTCTACGTCAGTGGGAGGTACTTAAACTATTCATACCATGAAACCGAATATATAACCTCGAAGGAGCAGAGGGAAAATAATGGCCGGAAGAAACACGGAAATATCTAGAAGAGATGTACTACAAAAGAAGAGAAGAGGACGGTAACGAGAAAAAGACTGGAGACAAAAATGCTCATTTTAGTCACCTCTTACGACAAACCGGGATACTTGGGAAGCATTCTTTCCCCCCCTCCCCAGAGAGAGAGAGAGAGAGAGAGAGAGAGAGAGAGAGAGAGAGAGAGAGACAGACAGACAGACAGAGAAGCTTATCTGGATGAGAGGCGTAGGTTGGGAGCGACATTATACAAAGAACAGGGCATTGAAGACTGATCTGACGGGAAAAGGTGGTAGAAAGAGCGTGAAGGAGGCGGGGAGAGGAGATATGGGACAAATTAAGAGGTACGGAAGATGTTCCCACCCTTTCTCTCCCCTTTTGGTGTCACTCCTGCCTCGGTAATTGGCTCATCAGTAATTAATGTCTGACATATATATATGGTACACAGGTCTTTCGCGGCCGGACCCCTCCCTCCATATGAGGTTAAGGGTGAGCTAAATTTGTGTGGCTCGGTAGACGGTCAGATGATGTGGATGTGAGTGGAGGTGTTGATGTTCAGGGGTGGAGGGTATGGATGGTGTTGTGGGATGAAGTGATGGTGATGATGCAGGGGTGAAGGGGACATTATTGTGTTGTAGGAACTATAATACTGTAATACCGCTATAAAATTGTCTACGGAAACAGTATTGTTATGCATAATTTTCTGTCCACTGATTTCGTTTCACAAATACCTTTGAACTGATCTTTACAAGCTGCCCACGTGTCTTTTTTTTTTTTTTTTTTTCAGTTAATCAAAGTGCTACACTTAATATACTTCAAAGAAAGACCTGGTGTTGAATTTCGTTCTCCAAAAACTACACTACATGTGAAAAAAAAAAATGTTGCTTGAATCGTCATATGAATCGTGACAGGAAACGATAATTATGTAGATCATTGGCTCGGCGTTTCAAAGATATGTGGAACCACATCCAGTGGTGGTGGGTATGGGAGGGAAACATCCTACTTAAGACTGGGCGTGCACAGTCCTCTCCTTCTTCTATGCTGTACGGAGCTACGTGCAACACAAATGCTGGGCAGTTGAATTTCCACATTCATATCCCATTTACAATGAGGAGGAATTTCTAACCCACACTGGTGTACATTTTCTGACTTTTTTACAATAAGTGGGAAATACGTGGGGAGTATTCATTCATTCCTATTCTCAAGGATTTTTTCACTTGACTGTTCTTGAGATATCTGTACGTCATTAACCACTCCACCATGAGACGTCAGTCAGAAACTGACTAACAACATCAACACTAATAAGATTATGAAAATGACGTCATAAAATTAACGATGTTACTCGAAAATAGTTTCTAACCCCATTACAATGACAGGGCTTTGTTAGTAGGAATGAAGTTGTTAAGTGGTGTGAAAAAGAAAGACACCATCATTGTGAAGAAGATAATATTTTGGTGATGTGTCTGGATATTACCGTGAAGATGCGTGGATGGAGATCTGCTTGCCAAATACTTGACAGTTACCTGTGTACGTAAACAACTAAAGAAGAGAGGTAAAATTGCTTAAACAATTGGTTACATAATGTAAAATGAGGCTAAGGCCTTTCAAAGATTTCACAGCACAGAAGGGTTAGCGATGTTGTGTCAGGTGATACAGTGGGTTTCACAGAGGTACGGAATGACACTTCAAGTATTCCAGAAACTTGCACTACAAGGATGTGAAACTGAGAAATAAGAAGATATGTATCTTTGGCATGTATCTTGTTTAATAATACGGTGCGTTACACTACAGTAATAATCATATCATGATGTAACTACATGTTTTCTGTAACTGGTGGTAACAAAGTTTGTGGCCAAATACATGTTACAACTTACCTATAAAAGCATTTTATAGTGAACTGTGACATTTCAAGATAATGTGTATTATTTCAGCAACATATATCGCACCAATGAAACTGCCTTAGAACAATAGTAGCAAATAGACGCGGCGTTGGATGATGAGAAGGATAGTGTTGGCGTGACGTAATCTTTAGGTAGGGGTTAGATAAATGTTCAAGACTGCTACTGAGGGAACTAGTTTGGGTGGAAGTAAGAGTTACGTAAATTTTAAATGACTTAAAAAGATTACGAACTAGACAATATGGAGGTCATTGTGTGTTGTCGGGTGTTCGGCATTCATTTAAGTATTATCAGCAGCAACAAAGTGTATGCAGGCCTCAGTAATATTGAAGAATGTTGCAGCGATCATTGACCCTTGGAATTTGTGTCACCAGACCTTATTAACAATGATTAGTTGCGGCACACAAGTAATTACTATGAAGACTCAGCCTGGCCCTGAAGTTATCACATCCACCTATTTTGAAGCAAAAAATAGCAGGGTAGGGCCGTGTTTCAAAAATGCCTTGTGTAAAAGTGACGCTATGCATCCAAGGAAATATTATGAGTCAGTAATATATGCAACGGCCTTACAGTGCCATCTTACTTTACACATGAGAACAATTTATCATACGGTGATCGCTTTATGCTTTAAGCCTCAGTCTTTACTTCTGTACCAGACTGATGTGGAGGAGAAGAGTTTCTTTAGAGAAAAATTGCCCACATTCCCAATGGAAAGCAGGATGATCTCTGTACAGCTACAGTACACTGACATGCTTCTGTACAGATTGACATATTTCTTAATGAACATAAAAGAACTTAGCGTACCCAAATTTGTTTCTACATTTGATCCCATAAAACCCGTTAAAAAAATCTAAAACTAAATATGCATAGCAAAACTGTGCAGCTCCAACCCACAGCAGGGATGGAAGGAGGCAAAGGAGTTTCGCACTCCTAAAACCTGTTGTGGATGGAGGTGTGCTACCATTGTGCAAAAGCTCATCTTCTCAAGTTAAAAATGAATGTGGCCGTGTCTACTGGCATTGCCTGCAACGTGAAGAGCGGTCTTCAGTGGTCCCAACCTATCTAAGGCCTGACCCGGATGAAGGTCTACCTCTGTGAAAAATATCGTATTCCTAGCTGGAAAAAAAAAAAAAAAAAAAAAAAAAAAAGACGTTGACTCCGCTAGTGCTGTCCATGGGGACGGGGGAGTTCCACCCTGCTTAAAGCCTGGTTTTAGCGGAGGCCTAACGGAGTGAAAATTTTCCATTCCCAAAGGAAAACTTATGGCCGTACATACTGGCATTCACCGAGATTCATGAAGCCGTCCCCACCACTTCCGTGGGGAGGGGCGGCCTTCGCCGTTCCCCCCCTGCTAAAAATCTGGCCCTGGTGGAGATTGCAAATGCGCAAAATTTCGGTTTTCCAGGTGCCGCCAGACGCTTCTGGCTGCCAGAAAACTCATTCTCTGAGAAGCACTTTGGTCCTCCTTCTTCTTCTTTGTCTCAGAGAAATATTTCTCCTCACCAACTCTGTGAAGTGGGGAAAAATAAAAGGTGTCTGGGAACATTTGCTCAAAGAACATTTGTACCTACTGTAGTTTCAGGAGAACTGGTGAAACTATGAAAGAACTGTACTAAATTGCACAGTGTTTGGAGGAAAGAGGAAAGACATTGAGCAGTTCCTCAGGCTTCCATCATGGTGTGCAGACTATATATACTGAATATATATATATATATATATATATATATATATATATGAAAGGAAGAAGGAACCAAAAACCAGGAGTTCGCACATTGTTCCCTCCAAGAAAAATAAAAACAAATAACAGGAGTACCTGATAATGAAACAGACGAAATATAATCGATGAAGCTGTCTGCTGAACCTCTCTCTCTCTCTCTCTCAGCGCGTGTGGAGTTGGTCATGTATAATGTTTTCCTTTCGTGTTACTCCGTGCTCGTGTTTTGGTTACTGCAGGCGTTGTTGACGTGCTGAGGTTGTGTTCCGTGAATGTGCGCATGAATGTAATCGTGTCAGACACTGGCGTGTGTGGAATAGTTCTCTTTCTCATATTTATGCGAACTTTGCATTCTCACCCGTATGTGAGAATGGGTGTGTGTGTCTATGTTGATGTGTCTATGTCTGAAAAAATATGTGTCTTCTTATTGCATATTTAAAAAAAAAAATAATGTATTACTTCATATTATGTCTTGTGTGCAAATTTTTTCATAATATTTTATTCATGAATGCTTTCGTCGAGCAAAATTTCATGTTGTAGCTGGTTTTATAACTCGGTTGCTGTCACTGGAATACTGAGTTTCTTACATATTTACCAACTCGTCTTATCTTCAGTTTTCGGCTGTTGCCAAGTATCATGTAGCGTCTTGCATCGATTTCTTTCTTTCGTTTTGCTTACTTGGGCAGTTTTTGGCACTGCCTCTTATAACCCCACCTATGAAGATCACCAACAACTTCTCGGACGTGCCATAAACCAGGAAAAACGTAAAAAGAAGGGTGAGATCCGGGTGAAACGTCAGTTAACAGATTATTTCCCCTCTAAAGACAAAGCTCCCAGTGAAGAAACCTGGCTCAGTGAAATGTCAGAAGGTCTACGACGGGCTGGCGAGGATGAGGATAAGGACGAAGAGAACAATATGAAGGACGGTGATGAAACTGTTACAGTCTCAAGCAGACCCAATACTGAGAAGAAGACAAATAAACAGAGAAAAAAGAAAAAAAGGGAGAAAGTGGCCCAAGTAAAAAAGGATTGAGAAAAAGAAGGAGCGCATTAGGAGCAATGCTGTATACAGGATAAAAACCCTCAAAAAGGAGACTGAGGATGCTGAAAACTTGACGAAAATGCGCATTGCTAGCAGACTGGCACGCAAGCGTGATCTCATGTCTAAACCTCGTCGCCTTGGCAAGCTCAGATACAGACCAGAGGACATAGCAGTACATCTGGGTGATGAACTTTCTGATAGCCTTCGCCGTGCCACTCCTGCAGTGAACCTCATGGAGGACCGCTTCAAGAATCACCAGTGCAGAAACCTCACTGAAACCAGAGTTTCTGTCAAGAATACGAAGAGACTCAATAAGGGTGTGAAACGAGGTCACCGTGAAGCCTTGGATGAAATTGAAAAAAATAACTCCAGAACTCTGCTAATTCACATGTTCAGCTGGGGTGGTTGTCCATGTACAGACAGTAAGAGTATTAAGAAGTGTGTGTGTGTGTGTGTGTGTGTGTGTGTGTGTGTGAGTTGTGAGTGTGTGTGTGTGTGTGTGTGTGTGTGTGTGTGTGTGTGTGTGTGTGTGTGTGTGTGTGTGTGTGAGTGCGTGCGAGCGCGTGCGGGAGCGTGTGTGTGTGTGTGCGCGTGTGCATGTGTGCGCGTGGCATGTGTGTGTGTGTGTGTGTGTGTGTGTGTGTGTGTGTGCGCGTGTGCATGTGTGCGCGTGGCATGTGTGTGTGTGTGTGTGTGTGTGTGTGTGTGTGTGTACAGTCACGCCTCGGTAACTCGGAATAACTGGGAGGTAACTCAATCCAAGTTATGCAATTGTCCGACCTACACGGGTTTGTACTCGAAATCCACACAGATCATCACATTTTCATGCATACAAGTATTAAGGCACACCAAAGTACGACATATGAAAACTAAGATGTCTCTTAACAATATATATATGACAGTTGCGCAAAGGAAAATGTTTTATATGAAATTACATACTGTGAGATGAACAATGATATGATGAATATTCCCGTGTGGCTAGTGGCGTCCCCAGAGCTAGAATTACTTTGAGGATGAAGAACAGTTATCCAGCTCTATATCCTCACCAGCTTTGGAGGTTGAAGGCTACACTGAGGGCGGATGGGCCTTGGCTGAGGTTGAAGGCCTCCCTTACGACTCCGAGACCTTGAAGCACCGCGAGATTACGTAGTCGGATAGGTAAATCCTGACAATATCACAAGAATGTGCTGCAACACAAGAGTACAGTAGCAGGGCACAGTATCACACATATCACTGCCTAACTGCTCACAGTGTAAACAGTGAGAGAGTGACGTCGAGTAAACACCACAGAAATGGTGGGGTGGGATTTTTTAATAGGGGCAGTGCAACTTTGAATTTATCATATGTCCACTTAGAGACCTCATGTCCGACCTATATGGGGATCAGAGTCATGCGTGTCCAACTTACCGAGACTTGACCGTATATATATATATATATATATATATATATATATATATATATATATATATATATATATATTGTTACATAGCCTATGATTTCATCATCCTTTGTATAATTCTAACGTACAGTGTGCTGCATGTTTGATCACGATTCGCCTCGTGGCTTCCATAGTGACCGGACTTGCGTGTTCTGTCTCACTCCCCCCTTCTCCCCCTTGTAGTAGAGTAAGTCGTTCTTTCTGTTGTTCAGAGCAGGAGTGTCAACTCTTTGTCCCCTATGGCTTCATTTGCGCATCCTTCTTGCAAGTTGTATCAAGCTCTGCCGGCCCCCTATATAATGAACTCAGTCTCTGCATTAATTGCCACTTAGATCTACTCCTCATTTTGTTCACATCTCTGTCCTCCCCTGTACAGTTATTATTATTTTTGTGAGTGCTCAGGAAGTCTCCAACCATCTAGCTGCTGTGTAATTTGAGTATAAGTGTTATTACATTTTTTCTTGTACTGTATGGCATAAGATGTTAATTCGTAGGTCTGGTAAGGTTTTTGTGATTCATGTAGAGTTTTTGGTGTCAGCCAATGTTAATAATATATTGTATCTGTAATAATATATCTTGCACTAACTGAGCATTATCCGGTTTTCTCATTTATCAGGGCTGACTTAGATAAATTTACTCTTGCTAATTTCGTGTTAATAGAGGCTATTGCAGTTAACCATATATTTAACCTGTTTTTTTCCCATTACATTATCCTTATGAGTCCTGAATGTTTAGTTGTTAGTTTGAGCATTAAACTTTAACTTGTAATTTTACCTAACTCTTTTGTTTTGAACCTGGAACTTTGCGGGACAGTAGTGATTTTGGTGTTCTCACTTGAAGTGTTCATTATCTCTCTCTGTTCCGTAACATAAATTTGGCGACCTTTTATCAGGATATTCAGGATATTATCATAAGGATATTGCTTGATATTTTGTGACTGTGAGTTATTCATGATGTCTACTATTACTACTCTTGATGAAGCCAAAGATTTTTTGTCAAATGTGCAAACAGTGTGTGATGTAGAAAACAAAACAAAGAATGAACTTAAGCTTGTTGCTCAACAATTGGGAATTGCTGTTCGCTCTCATCATTCTAAAGATCAAATTGTTGACATGATTAATAAAAGCTTGTTTAATGTAACTCCTCCAGATGAGCAAACACAGATTGAAATAGCTAAGTTATAGCTAGCCCTGCAGGAGGCTCGTGCTAAGGAGGCTGAGTTTCAGGCTCGTGCTAAGGAGGCTGAGGCTAAGGAGGCTGAGTCTCAGGCTTGTATTCAGGAGGCACAGGCACAGGCTCAGGCACAAATTGAACTTGCTAGGATTCAGGCAGACCATGAGTATCGCATGAAACAAGGTGGAACTGGATCATCTAGCTCTGATGATTTTGATGTGGCTAAAAATGTTAAACTTGTCCCTCCTTTTAATGAATCTAATTTAACAAAGTATTTTCAGTTGTTTGAGAGGGTAGCTACAGGTTTTAATTGGCCAGTACTACTTCAGACTGTTCTCACCGGTAAAGCTCAAGCAACTTATGCATCTGTGCCTCAGGATCAATCTGATAATTATGATGTAGTTAAGAGCTTGATTCTTAAGGCCTATGAGCTTGTTCCTGAAGCCTATAGAGTAAAATTTAGGACAACTTATAAGCAAGATAAGCAATCCCATGTTGAGTATGCAAAAATCAAAGAAGATATGTTAGAGCAGTGGTTAAATTCTAAGAATGTAAACTCTGATTTTGATAAATTTAAGCAGATGATTTTGCTGGAGGACTTCAAAATGTGTATTAATAATGATGTAAGCCAATATCTTGATGAGAAAAGAATAGATAATTTGTCTGATGCTGCAGTTTTAGCTGATGAATATGTTCTCACTCACAAGAGATATTCTAAAGAAAAAAGGAAAGCTGAGAGTAAGTACGTTGCCTCTACTCAGAGTACAGGTAACAGGAAAGAGTATATAGATGATGTTTCTCAGGAAGTAAATACCAGCTCCACCTCTAGATTTCAGAAAAGTAAATGTACTTATTGTAGTAAGCTTGGTCATGCCACGGAGAAATGTTTCAGGAGACAGCGTGAACAAAAAGGAGTCTTTAAATATTCAGTCAATTGGTTTAGTGTCCACCCTTGAGAGTTCCCAGAATTCTTTAACTGAGTTAACTGAACCTGCTTTGAGGGGTAAATTAAATTCTCATGATGGAGCTCCTCTTTTGAGCAGTAACGTGGGTGACACTCTCAAGAGTTCATGTGCTAATTTCCTGTCTGATGGTTTTGTCAGTCCTCTGGACAGTAATGACAGGAAATCAGTTAAAATATATTGTGATACAGGTGCTTGCCAATCCCTTATGCTGACCAGTGTTCTAGGCTCTAATGTTAATTCCTCTGATGAAACTGTAATCTTACAAGGTGTAGGGAATAATTACTTCTCTGTCCCTCTGTGCAGAGTGAATATTAGAGTCTGGTTTTGTTAATGGTTCCGTTATGGTTGGGTTGGTTGAGACACTCCCAATGTCAGGTGTAACTTTCTTACTTGGAAATGATATTGGTGGAAATCAAGTGTGTCCAGCTCCTCAGTTGTCTAGTGAACCAGTGACTGCGACCCAGGATTGTGATGTCCCTGATGTGTTCTCTGCATGTGCTGTCACTAGGGCTAAGTCTAAAGTTACTGGTGACTTAGAGGATAATGATGATGATGATGTTATCCTAGCTGACACTTTTCTTGCTAATTTGGACCACTCATCAGATGAGGCAGTACCCCGTAGTGTTCATAATTTGTCTCGTCAAGAGTTGGTTGAGTTGCAGGTTGCTGACCCTGAGTTGAAAGGTCTAGCTAACTCTGCTTGCAGTGAGGAAGAGTCAGCTGATGCTTCTACTTGTTATTATATAAAGTCAGGAGTACTTATGAGAAAGTGGAGACCCCCAACAGCATCAGCCGACTGTGAATGGGAGGTTGTACATCAAGTTGTCATCCCTCGTGTTTGTAGGCAGGATATCATTAGAGTGGCTCATGATTCCAGTTTGGCAGGACACCTTGGAGTGAGGAAGACTGTGGCACGCATTTTGAAACACTTCTACTGGCCAGGTATCTTCAGAGATGTTTCCTGGTATTGTAAGTCTTGTCACACGTGTCAAGTTGTGGGGAAGTGTAATTAGACCGAAAAGGTTGCACCTCTAGTTCCCATTCCTCCTTTTGAGGAGCCATTCACCCGTGTGTTCGTGGATATTGTGGGCCCTCTTCCTAAGACTTCTTCAGGATTTTCTTATGTGTTGACCCTGATTGATATGGCTACTCGTTATCCTGAAGCCATTCCACTTAGAAATATCTCAGCAAAGAACGTGGTTAAGGAAATGCTAGGGTTCTTCACAAAGTTTGGTCTGCCCAAGGAGGTACAGTCAGACTGGGGAAGTAATTTCATGTCAAATGTTTTCAAGCAGTCTCTGAAAGAGTTGGGCATCACCCAGATCACGTCTTCAGCTTACCATCCCCAGACCCAAGGAGTGTTGGAGATATCATCAAACACTCAAATCGATGCTCAGGAAATACTGTTTCGAACATCAGAACGATTGGGATAAAGGTCTTCCATTGGTTGTATTTGCCGCAAGAGAATCTCCAAATGAATCACTGTGCTTCTCACCCTTTGAACTACTGTTTGGCCATGAAGTAAGAGGACCCCTTAAGCTACTCAAGGAATGCTGGCTGTCGGAGGAGGATGACGTCAACCTGCTGGAGTATGTGATGAAGTTCAAAGAACGGCTGTCCACTGCTTTACAGCTGTTGAGAGAGAATTTAGGAGCTGCTCAGGAGATGAAGACTTGGTATGATAAGAAGTCCAGGTTACGCCACTTTCAGCCAGGAGATCAGGATTTGATTCTGCTACCGGTGCATGGGCAACCTCTCCAAGCCAAGTTTAGTGATCCTTATTTCGAGGAGAAGAAACTCGGTGATGTCAACTATGTCATCGCCACACACCAGATCGTAGAAAGAACAAGCAACTTTGTCACATCAACATGCTAAAGTTGTATCACAGGCGGGACGAAAATAACCCAGTCTGTACTGTAGCTGTTCCACCCGAGTCTGCAAGTGAAGTTCTACCCATGCAGCATGAGCCTGAGTGATAGTTTGAGGAAGAATCCTGATATCATGAATGATCTCCAGACTAAGATTTCTCATCTAGCTCCCGAGGAAAGCAGGAGTTTTCGGCATTACTGCAGGAGTACCCGCAAGTGTTCCGTGCCACTCCAGGAAGAACCACTGTGTTGATGCATGATGTCGATGTTGGGGACGCAAAGCCAATTAAACTGCCTCCTTACCGTGTGAACCCAGTGAAAGTTCCTCTCATCCAGAAGGAGCTTGGCTACCTGTTGGACCACAAGATGATTGAGCCCTGTCAGAGCGAGTGGAGTTCTCCTGTCACTCTAGTCCCTAAGCCAGGTGGGTCACAGCGGCTTTGCATCGACTACAGACGTGTTAATCAGATAACCAAAACAGACACTTACCCTCTCCCTCGCGTGGAAGATTGCATAGACAAGATCGGAAAGGCTAGGTACATAAGTAAGTTTGATTTGTTAAAGGGATACTGGCAAGTAACTATGACTGAACGTGCTAGGGAGATCTCATGTTTTGTAACACTAGGAAAGACTTTTGCATGTTCTGTAATGCCATATGGTATGAAGAATGCACCAGCCACTTTTCAGAAGCTCATGAATGTTGTAACAGAGGGTTTGGCAGGGTGTGTTGTTTATATTGATGATGTATTAATCTTCAGTGACAACTGGAAAGATCACCTATGCCATGTCAGTAAATTTCTTGAGCGTTTGGTTCAGGCTAATCTTGTAGCCAATTTATCAAAGTGTGAGTTTGGTCAAGCTAAAGTTAAGTACCTTGAGTTTGTAATTGGTGACGGACACGTTGCACCACCAGGAGCTAAGGTTCAGGTTATAAGTGATCTTCCCAGACCTAAAAGTAGGAAAGAGCTACAAAGATTTTTGGGAATGGTAGGTTATTACAGGAGATTTGTTCTTAACTTTTCAATTCTTGTATTACCACTTACAGACCTACTGAAAAAGGGAGTTAAATTTGTCTGGACCGATAACTGTGAATCCTCTTTCAGCAAACTTAAAGCTATCCTATTAAGGCAGCCAGTGCTCGCTACTCCAAATTTTGCTAAGCCTTTTAAGATGGCTGTTGACGCAAGTGATACAGGAGCTGGGGCTGTTTTGCTGCAAGAGGATGATCAGGGTATTGAATACCCTGTATCTTATTACAGTAAGAAGTTCACTCCACCTCAAAAGAACTACTCAACTATTGAGAAAGAGCTTTTGGCCTTGATTTTGGGTTTACAGCATTTTTCATTTTATTTGTGTTCTGGTTTTGACCCCATAGTCATTTATACCGATCATAACCCACTGAAATTCCTTAGTAAGTTTAAAGATAAAAATCAGAGATTGACAAGATGGATTCTACTTCTTCCGGAGTATTCATTAGACATACAACATGTCAAGGGGAAAGAAAATGTTATTGCAGATTGCTTATCTAGACTTTAGAGATTGTTTTAGAGTAATAAGAAATTTCCTTTGTAAATTTCTTTTTCTTTGTGGGGAGGTGTTACATAGCCTATGATTTCATCATCCTTTGTATAATTCTAGCGTACAGTGTGCTGCATGTTTGATCACGATTCGCCTCATGGCTTCCATAGTGACCGGACTTGCGTATTCTGCCTCACTCCCCCCTTCTCCCCCTTGTAGTAGAGTAAGTCGTTCTTTCTGTTGTTCAGAGCAGGAGTGTCAACTCTTTGTCCTCTGTGCCTTCATTTGCGCATCCTTCTTGCAAGTTGTATTAAGCTCTGCCGGCCCCCTATATAATGAGCTCAGTCTTTGCATTAATTGCCACTTAGATCTACTCCTCATTTTTTTCACATCTCTGTCCTCCCCTGTACAGTTATTATTATTTTTGTGAGTGCTCAGGAAGTCTCCAACCATCTAGCTGCTGTGTAATTTGAGTATAAGTGTTATTACATTTTTTCTTTTACTGTATGGCATAAGGTGTTAATTCGTAGGCCTGGTAAGGTTTTTGTGATTCATGTAGAGTTTTTGGTGTCAGCCAATGTTAATAATATTTTGTATCTGTAATAATATATCTTGCATTAACTGAGCATTATCCGATTTTCTCATTTATCAGGGCTGACTTAGATAAATTTACTCTTGCTATTTTCGTGTTAATAGAGGCTATTGCAGTTAACCATATATTTAACCTGTTTTTTGCCATTACATTATCCTTATGAGTCCTGAATGTTTAGTTGTTAGTTTGAGCATTAAACTTTAACTTGTAATTTTACCTAACTCTTTTGTTTTGAACCTGGAACTCTGCGGGACAGTAGTGATTTTGGTGTTCTCACTTGAAGTGTTCATTATCTCTCTCTGTTCCGTAACAATATATATATATATATATATATATATATATATATATATATATATATATATATATATACTCAGAAAGAATTGCGACAAACAGATGCTCAGTGTAATAATAAGGCCTGTAGATCTGTAAATAGTAGTATGGAAATGGAAACGGGTGTATTATAAGTGGAAAAATCTGTAAGGGCATAAATATTTTCTAAGTGGAAACCTTCCCAGCAAGTGTATGTAGATGCGCTATTCTGACACTCAGTGGAATAAATAAGGCCCGTAAATAAGTAAATATTAGTATGGAAATTGAAAACGGATGTAATATAAGTTGAAAGTTTTGTAAGGGCAGAAATTTATTCTAAGTCAAAATATTCCTAGCAAGTGTATATAGATGCGATTTTCTGACTCTCAGTGGAATAAATAAGGCCCGTAAATATGTAAATAGGAGTATAAACGTGGAAACGTGTGTAATATAAGTGGAAAATTAGTATGTAAGTGTATGAATATTATCTTAGTCGAAACATTCATTGCGAGGGTATTTTGGTGCGATATTCTGACGCTCAGTGGAATAAATAAGGCCCGTACATATGTAAAGTGTAGTATAAGGTGGAAACGGGCGTAATGTAAATGGGGAAGTATATTGGGAGTGAAGAAATGAAGTAGCAGTTGAAACACGAGTGGTAGAGAGTGTGCTTGCTACGTGAATATGCGCTAGCATTTTGCTAAATGCCCTTGTAATGAATGTAAATAATTGAAAATATTTACAGTGGTGGAGGAAAGGTTCAATGTAAAGAAAACAATATTATGAAAGTGATAAAACAATACGGTATGTTGAGATACGAGTCATAGCGAGTCCGCTGAGTAAGCAGATGTGCACTATATTAATGCTACATATCATCGCAATGAATGAAAACAGCCGAAAACATTTAAATACAGTACAAAATGGTAAAATGGCATTGAAACAGTATTATACAAGTCGAAAAAATGATATGTTGACAAACAAGAAACTTAGCACATAGCATGTTACCACTCTGACCAAACTCGCTATGCTCGTGAAGGAACAATGCTTATTATTAATATATACGTCATTGAAAACCATTATATTGTTATTGTTTATTAGTTTAGTAGAGGTGTTCTTTGTTGTTTCTCCCACAATTACCAACCATAGAAAATGTGAGCACCTCACACATCAGTGACAGAATACGATACCTGGCACGGGGGACCTCACCTGTTCCAACCACTTATGGACCACGGTAAGCCCTTTCTTGGTGATTTTCCTTTGTTTCTCAACAAAAGCGGAGGTTTTAGCCCAAAGAAAATTTGTCCAAAATAGCTCGGGATGGGGGGGTGTCGGGGGTGCAAAGTCGCTTGGGACGTGACGGGTTAACCAAGCTCAGGGGACCCCGAACTGGACAGGCAAACACGAGCTCGTTAGGAAAGAAACCCAAACTCTCCCAGGGGAATTCCCTTGTAGCAAAGAGGAGGAACGGCACACCACGGTCCCAGTCCTTGGAGTGCTCCAGACAGTACTTGTGGAGCATACTCTTGAGCATCTAGTGGTAACACTCCAAGGTACCTTACGTCTCCAGATGGTAGGCACAGCTCTTGATGTGTGAGATGCCAAGTTGAGCTAATGACTACTGGAAGATGCTGGAAAGGAAATTAGACCCTCCCGAGGCGAACCAAACTTTGTAAAGAAATCTAGCAGAACTCTAACCACTGCCTTAGCCTTTTTAGAACGTAGGGGTATCACTTCAGGGTACCTCGTGGAAGAGTCAATGATAATGAGCAGATATGAGTTACCACTAGAAGTTGGGGGCAAAGGTCCCACCACATCATTAATTAACTTGGAAAAGGGGGAATCAGTGGGAACAGGAGGGGTCTTAGGGACAGACTGATTCGGCCTACCCACTACTTGACAGGTATGACAATGTCTGACAAACTTAGCCACATCCGCTGCCATGTGGGGCCAGTAGAATTCCGCACGCAGCCTCTCCATGGTCTTCCTTACACCCATGTGACCCGCAAATGGAGTAGAATGGGACAGTTGAATTAACTTCTGCCTGTACACATTAGGTACTACGATCTTCAGAGGCGTGGGTTCGTATCCCACCGCTGCCACCAAATGTCATAAAATACTTTGTATTTACTTGTAGAGAAGTTATATATATTATGAGACTTGTGGACGAGCGGTGTTTATATCTTGGAGTAGCTTCCCGTTTGTCATGTAATGACAGGAGAGGTAAAGAATAGTATGGGACTATTTTTATTTGTCTTGGAAATATTAACAAGTCTCTGTCTCGCTCTCGCTCCCTGTCTCTCTCTGTCTCTCTCTCTCTCTGTCTCAAGTTGCTAAGCCCTTCTCCCCATTACCTGCCTGTTCTAAGGCTTGTCTCCTTCTGACCTCTCTGTTCTATGGCTAACCTCCGTCTGAGCTCTCTTTCCTAAATTCTGGTGTAGCAGGGGTGTGTCACGTATGTTCCTTGTGAGTGGAAAGTTCTAACAGCCTGTGTGTATGTGTGTGTATGGTCACTAGGCGCTGTCGTGTGCCTATCAAGCATTCCTTGAGTTAAGAGTGTGTAAGCATGTTTAGCACTGCTCGATTCTCGCAGACACAATACCTTCTCATCATCTGACTCCCTGCTTCTATCTGTCTCTCTCTCTATCTATCTATCTATCTATTATGATTTGCAATTATAATATGGAGTCCTAACACACCACATCCCATCATCTACATTCACATGTGGAGGTCTCCACCTCTCCACAAAATCTCATCTTTCACATAAAAGCATCCACCCTTCTCCTTCTCTAAATCATCCACAGCACACAACTTCAACCTCTGAATCTCCTGGTCTCCAGACTGCAACTCCTTTAACTTCTCAATGTTCACCTCCTCCAACGGAACAGATGGAATATCTTCCAAATAACCCATAAACGTATCTGCCAAAGATATCTCATCGTCCGATTGTTTCGTGTCCTCGGACGTAGGACTAACTGTTGCCTCTGGTACAATAATGTGGGGCACACTATAGCAACCTTCTCCTGTCAACTCCTTTCTGCACGTGACAAAGACCTAGTCACTGCACAAACTGGGAATACCTCTACATCATTGGGATCAACCTGTGTGGGAACTTTGGGTACTGGCACCTCTGACAAAACTGGAGTGGTAATCTCCTCACCTCTCACTAGGTCACTGCCAAATATTAAAACAACACCACTCTCTGGTAAATAATCTACAACACCCAATCGTGCCAATCCATCACACAACTGACATTTAACCTCACAAGAAACTAGCGGCACAGTCTTTGCACCTGTTACTCCCCTAATCAGAACAAACCCTCTGCCTGCAACATCTAAAACTTCATTATTTGGCATTACCCACAAAGAAATTGAAGAACCAGTGTCACGAAGAATGAGTACCGGGTGCTGCACGCCATTCACCTTCACCGAACCAGAATACAGGTAGGGGGCACACGAAGAAGCAGGGGCAACACTGCTCATCGCTGCCTGTACAACGCCTCCTGAAACAGTGGGCTCCGACACAACTGTGGCTTCCTTTTTCCCACATTCCGGAACAACATCAACCCTAGAAGGGGATAAAACATCAGAGTTTCCCTAACAACTGGGGAACCAACTGAAGGGGTAACCACGGGAGCTCCACAAGAAACAAAGCTCACTGGCTTCACAACACCTGACTTTTGCCAACATCTATCTACAGTGTGACCTGGCTTCTTGCAATATGAACAAGTAAAGGGGCGGCATGTAGGTTTTTGGGAAATGTGAGGTGTATCAGGTTTGGATGTGGAGTAATTCGTGGAGTTGGGCTTATGAGATGGTTGTTTGGGGAGCTGAGAGGGGTAACACTTCTGAGGAACACTCCTAGGAACTTCCTTACCCTTTTTCAAATTCTTAAACAATAAATAATCATCTACATAAACAACAGCTTCAGCAGCACTTTTAACTTTCTTATCAGCAAGATAAGTCCTTAAATCTGTATCAGTCTTATCAAGGAAGTTCTCGAGGATAACAAGTTCCTTAAGCTTAACATGAGATTCTGAGACATCCTCACTTCGCATCCATTGATTAAATGCATCAGTCATCTGCCTACTGAAATCTACAAAAGTGTCATGAGGACGCTTCCTACAATTCCTAAACTTCCGTCTGTAAGCTTCAGGTCTCATATCGTACGCATGCAGTATGGCTTTCGTTAGTACCTCATAATCCTGTGATTCTTGGTGGCTAAGACTGTCATAGGCCTTCAGCGCTTTACCTTTGATTACTGTTTGAACTAGGGTCGACCATCTGTCTCTGGGCCACTTATTACCTGTGGCAATCTTCTCAAATCGGTCAAAGAACTCCACGACTAAGCACTCATTGAATGGGGAAACCAATTTAGTGGGGTCAACGGCTCTAAATTCTGAAAAAGAATGGGGAAAATTGGTTGGGGCACTTGGGCAAATCATATGCATTTCATAGTTAAGCTTCATCTGCTCCAGTTTTAGTTTCTTCTGTAGTTTAAGCTGTGACATCCTTAGCCTGCTCTACATCAATAGATTCTTTCTGCTGGATGACAGTGACCTCAGCTAAACTATCATGGGATGAATGAACTGATCTAGAAACTGATCCAAGGTCTGGCAAGGATCCTGGGAGTTTGAATGGGTCTGTGCCAGACAGTCGGTGGCAGATTAAGTTAGTTAACGGGAAGGCATTACCTGACTCACTCTGAATACCAAAAGCTTGAGCAACTAAGGTTAACCTCTGCCTCTACAACCTCCTAATCTTATCCTCCGTTGGTCCTGAGTTGATGAAGTCAACTGCATTTTGCTGACTCACGATGTGTAGGGGCGCCACAGTAACATCACTAGTTCTACCCTCCATGATGATCTATCTATCTATCTATTGCCAGACCACTCAATCCCGTTTGGGGTGGCCACAAACAAATCGCCTCCAAGTCGCCCTGTCCCCCGCCATCTCACTGCCCTGCTCCCAACTCACACCCCCCTCTCTCATATACCTTTCCACCCCATCCCTCAATCTCATGATGACACTACCACAATAATAATCAGAATATCAGGGTATTATCCTGGCGAGGTAAAGCCAATTTATATGTTACGAGATGGGAGCAGGCAACACAAGATAGCAATCTGACTGCGTAAAAACTGAGAAAAACGAAGTGAAAAAGGAACTGAACAAATAATTGGGTGATGAAAAACAATAAAAAAAAGAAGCTAACTCCAGTCCCGCAAAACAGGTCCGAAAGTTAATAAAATCAGCTGACGTAAGCAAGGGCAAAATAAACAACGAAAAATACCCAATATAACACAAGCAAATAATATTTACAATATTTACAATGAGATAATGAAACACAAAAAGAATGAGAAATCTAGTAACCTGATAATACCCTGAATAATCACACAAGTCTGGGAACAAACTTGCCAAACAGAAGAAACAAAATCATACAAAAAAGAGATAACTAAACTGCACCCAATTACCACGAATAATAATAATAATACAGTAATAATAATACTTGTGATTGGATGCTAATACGAAGTGAAAAGATGTTCAGAAATATATAAAACACAAAATTCTGCTTCTCCTCCCTCTCTGATCTCCAGTCCAACCACAACCGCTCCCGACGCCAATCGAACAGAAACTCTCCCTCCGTTCAAAATTCTTTGCCTTTACATCCACCGGCTGCGTGCACGTATCAACACGCAGCTGGAGAGCAGACGAGAAATATACAGAAAAGAGCTAGGCAAATTAATCTCTCCCCCATACCCCAAACGTTATCATTATCGCTGGTGAATACAAATATTTATATCGCCAGTACCCTATTCGGTGCAACCCGTCTCATTTTTTATACTATCTATCTATCTATCTATTGCCAGACGCCTCAATCCCGTTTGGGGTGGCCACAAACAAATCGCCTCCAAGTCGCCCTGTTGCCCGCCATTTCACTGCCCTGCTCCCAACTCACACCCCCTTCTCTCATATACCTCTCCACCCATCCCTCCATCTCATCCTCGGCCTCCCCCTCCCTCTTTCCCCCTCCACCTCACTCACATACACTCTCTTCGTCAGTCTTTCACCCTCCATCCTCTCCACATGGCCAAACCACCTCAATGTGTTCCTCATAACGCTTCCTATCACATTTTTTATACACCCTAACTAATTTTTACCAATAAACTAGTTTATAGGCAATGCATAGTCTTACGATTGTTTTCTTATTAAATCACTGGAAACACAACAAATAGTGATTCTGAGCGAAAAAACTGGGTTGAAACGAGCGTTTTCTCTAAAAATTAACGATTTTTCCCCGTGGAGAGCGCTAAACAAAAAGAAAACGCTCGATGATGAGTGGAATATCTGGGATCTTATCATACGCAAGCCTATTCGGTCATCAACACAGCTTCCAGACGTACGATACGTTTCCTATTTTCATGAAAACTACTTTATTTTCTATGTATTATTCATTGTTCATACTTTATGACTCGTCATACGTAGTGAAATGGTTATTTCATGCACTAATTTTATTATCTATGTATTATTCATTGTTTTTTCTCTATGACTCCTCATACCCAATGAAATGGTTGTTCGTACTGTACACATACACACAGATACACACAAGTGAATTGAATTGTGCACACAGATACACACACGTGCATTGTAATGTGCACACACACACACACACACACACAAACCTCGCGGCTCGTGTAGGCGTCAGGGCTCTCAGTTTTAAGGAAATTTCCTTAGACTGAGAAACCTGAGGTTATATGAAGAAATTTTTAAGGATACGGGGATTTTAAAGAAAATCTGAAGAAATTTGAAGGAATTTACTTGAAATATCTGAGGATTTTTAACGATTTTTCGAGAAAAGCAGAGTAGGCGGTGGCTGAATCGGTAGAGAGGCGGCCTACAGTCCTGATGGACCCAGGTTCGAATCCCGGCTGGGGCAGGGAATAGTTTAAGGATTTGAATTTCATAAAAAAACAGACTTTCCTGATCTAGCAGAAGACCCGCCAACATGTCGTAAAAATACCCCCGCTAATACCAATACACCAGTCCTGTATGAGACAGCCCTAGCATGTATTCAATATGGACGGTGGGTGTTAGCGCGGAAGTGGTGACATGAGGAGGTGTAGGAGGATTACTGGGACAGGCTACTGCCCCCGAGATATAGGCCCTCAAGCCTTTGCCCAGAGTCGCACACACACACACACACACTAAAGCTAACAATCAACTGTCAGGGGGAGGCTATATGATGTCTTTGAGTTTTTTTTTTTTTTTTTGGTTATATCGCTACCACGCGTTGGCGAAAAAAAAAGATAATTCATTAAAAATTATTTACAATTAATATTTATAAGTTTGGTTATTATGCATTTGGAATTTTTTATTTGATTGTGAGTTATGGCAGTTATCGAATCGGACGATTTGCAGTACTCTGTATAGCATGTATTAACTGCGAAGCTTATGAATGTGTGGTCATTGTATTTTATTTTATGTCTGCAAGTAAAAATAATGTTATTATGTCTTTGTTTAAGAGTTTTGGCCTGCTCAATAATTTTATACGTTCGATTTACTATCTGAGGAAATATGGTCAAATTTAGAGAAATTTTTACAGCTTTCCAAGGAAATTCCGCCAACAAGAACTGCGTGCCGGACGGTTAGTTAGGCATTAATTAGGGGACGGGGTCACGGGGTGGACGTGCTGACGGACGCAGTTATAGCTTTTACTTTCGACTATGTTGACGACCCAGAGGAAGATTACTTGGCAGAGGTAGTTGGCGATGATGATGATGATGACCTTGCCTTGGATAGAGTAGCTGAGGGCGACGATGAAGATGAGGATCAGAATGATGACATAATGGATGAAGAAGAGTGGGTACCAGTCAGAAACAGAAAGCCACTGGTGAAAAATAGATTAATCAGTTCTTTGGACCAATGCTTGAACAAACAAAATTACGAAGAATTTGTCCTGCTACACGAGCTCAGGGAATATACCTGCATTTTAGAGAAACCCCAGAGAAAATCAGATATCGGTAAGCCAATAACATTGACCAATCATACAGAAGGTAGGCATGTTGAGAAGATATTGCCCAGTGAAGGATGTTTGTTAGGAGAGGCAAGGTCAGCTAATACACAGATAATGGCATGGGAGTTGTTTATAACATCTAATATAATTGATGGTATTGTAACCCATACTGACAATAAGATTCAAGGCATAATTACCGAAATTTCTAATACTGACTGCTGAAATACCAACACACGTCAAGGTGACTGATGCCATAGAATTGAAAAGTTTTTTTGGCCTGCTCTATGCAAGAGGCTTGTTGGGACAAAATAAATATTGCTATAAACGTCTCTTCATAGAAGGGTTTCGTCATCCAATATTTGGAGCCGTCATGTCTGTAAAACGATTTGGGTTCTTACATGCCAACATAACTTTTGACAACATTGATACCAGACACCAGAGATGGGTACACGATCGGTTTGCAGCAATTAGGGAGCTTTTTGAACAGTTCAATAATTGTTGTTGCTCATTGCTAGAGCCAGGTGACTTCTTGACCGTTGATGAAACGTTGAATGGGAGTAGAACACAAATAGGGTTCAGACAGTACAATAAGAGCAAACCCATACGCTACGGCCTCCTATATAAATCTATTAATGCTGTTAGATATCCATTTACCCTTAGGACAGCTGTATATTCAGGTAAACCTTTTGGGGAGCCAGGACCACACTACATACGCGGTACAGTCCCAACAGTGAAAGCTCTGGTAAGTCAGTTACAAGCCTCAGTCGACCTTAGAAGTAGGATTATTAGTCCGGATGGATTGTACACCGGTATAGAGTTATTGGAGTGGCTTCAAACACAAGGTATCTCAGCCTTAGGTACTATAGATTTTACCAGGTAAGGCCTACCACCAGAGATAAAGGCAGTCACAGAAAGGGAAGATAGGTCATACCAAGTTCACTGGAAGAAACACGGGGAGGAAATGACACTGAACTCCAATGTAACACCCACCAAAAGCACAGGTAAGAAAAATGTTACTTCTGAGCACAGTTGCATTACCAAGGATGATGATTTGAACAAACCAGCTATATTTAAATTGTATGATTTCACTTAAGGAGGCACTGACATTATGGATCAGAGAATAAGTTTTCATACAGTACACACTAAATCTAGAAGGTGGACAGTGAATGCCCTTGGCTACATTCTCGACACTGCCAGAGTAAATTCACAGACAATTTATTCATTACATAATAATCAGGACCCAAGAAAAATTGCTTCAATCTCCTATGGCTGGCAGTTGGTGAAGGCATTGTGTAATCCGCAAATTGAAAGAAGAAAAGTTCAGGCTTGTGGTTTGACCAGGAATACAATAGCTAAGATGAATCTGATGCTCGGACAGGGAGATGTAGAGGAGGCCGTCCCAGAAGTAACACATGAAAATAGGTCAGGGAAGCTGCGCATGTGTTATTCATGCCTGGAGTCTATTTATGCTCCAGGATACACTCAGAATCGCCCTAAAGTAAAATTGTCCACGAAACAATGTCAAGTATGTCACAAGCACACCTGTGATCAGCATTTAAATAAAGTATGTACGAAATGCTATGGTAACATGCCCAATCAGTGAAAGTCTTGTTTTGGAAATTAAGAATGAATATGCACGTCAGCGAATATGTATAAATTATGACTGAGTTTACATTATTACGGATTATCTTTTTATGTATAAAGAATTTCCTTATATGATAGATGTAAATAGAGATACGGAAGGTGAGGATTTTGCAGCATAAGAATCCTCCAGCTTACTTATATTAGTTGTAAGTATAGAGTAAGGATGTTCGAGTGTGTAGGATCAAATACCGCCGAACAATACATACCAGTAGACTAGAAGCACAGGCATGGATAGCCTTATCCGGTTTTCTCATTTATCAGGGCTGACTTAGATAAATTTACTCTTGCTAATTTCGTGTTAATAGAGGCTATTGCAGTTAACCATATATTTAACCTGTTTTTTTCCCATTACATTATCCTTATGAGTCCTGAATGTTTAGTTGTTAGTTTGAGCATTAAACTTTAACTTGTAATTTTACCTAACTCTTTTGTTTTGAACCTGGAACTTTGCGGGACAGTAGTGATTTTGGTGTTCTCACTTGAAGTGTTCATTATCTCTCTCTGTTCCGTAACATAAATTTGGCGACCTTTTATCAGGATATTCAGGATATTATCATAAGGATATTGCTTGATATTTTGTGACTGTGATTTATTCATGATGTCTACTATTACTACTCTTGATGAAGCCAAAGATTTTTTGTCAAATGTGCAAACAGTGTGTGATGTAGAAAACAAAACAAAGAATGAACTTAAGCTTGTTGCTCAACAATTGGGAATTGCTGTTCGCTCTCATCATTCTAAAGATCAAATTGTTGACATGATTAATAAAAGCTTGTTTAATGTAACTCCTCCAGATGAGCAAACACAGATTGAAATAGCTAAGTTATAGCTAGCCCTGCAGGAGGCTCGTGCTAAGGAGGCTGAGTTTCAGGCTCGTGCTAAGGAGGCTGAGGCTAAGGAGGCTGAGTCTCAGGCTTGTATTCAGGAGGCACAGGCACAGGCTCAGGCACAAATTGAACTTGCTAGGATTCAGGCAGACCATGAGTATCGCATGAAACAAGGTGGAACTGGATCATCTAGCTCTGATGATTTTGATGTGGCTAAAAATGTTAAACTTGTCCCTCCTTTTAATGAATCTAATTTAACAAAGTATTTTCAGTTGTTTGAGAGGGTAGCTACAGGTTTTAATTGGCCCAAAAAGTATTGGCCAGTACTCCTTCAAACTGTTCTCACCGGTAAAGCTCAAGCAACTTATGCATCTGTGCCTCAGGATCAATCTGATAATTATGATGTAGTTAAGAGCTTGATTCTTAAGGCCTATGAGCTTGTTCCTGAAGCCTATAGAGTAAAATTTAGGACAACTTATAAGCAAGATAAGCAATCCCATGTTGAGTATGCAAAAATCAAAGAAGATATGTTAGAGCAGTGGTTAAATTCTAAGAATGTAAACTCTGATTTTGATAAATTTAAGCAGATGATTTTGCTGGAGGACTTCAAAATGTGTATTAATAATGATGTAAGCCAATATCTTGATGAGAAAAGAATAGATAATTTGTCTGATGCTGCAGTTTTAGCTGATGAATATGTTCTCACTCACAAGAGATATTCTAAAGAAAAAAGGAAAGCTGAGAGTAAGTACGTTGCCTCTACTCAGAGTACAGGTAACAGGAAAGAGTATATAGATGATGTTTCTCAGGAAGTAAATACCAGCTCCACCTCTAGATTTCAGAAAAGTAAATGTACTTATTGTAGTAAGCTTGGTCATGCCACGGAGAAATGTTTCAGGAGACAGCGTGAACAAAAAGGAGTCTTTAAATATTCAGTCAATTGGTTTAGTGTCCACCCTTGAGAGTTCCTAGAATTCTTTAACTGAGTTAACTGAACCTGCTTTGAGGGGTAAATTAAATTCTCATGATGGAGCTCCTCTTTTGAGCAGTAACGTGGGTGACACTCTCAAGAGTTCATGTGCTAATTTCCTGTCTGATGGTTTTGTCAGTCCTCTGGACAGTAATGACAGGAAATCAGTTAAAATATATTGTGATACAGGTGCTTGCCAATCCCTTATGCTGACCAGTGTTCTAGGCTCTAATGTTAATTCCTCTGATGAAACTGTAATCTTACAAGGTGTAGGGAATAATTACTTCTCTGTCCCTCTGTGCAGAGTGAATATTAGAGTCTGGTTTTGTTAATGGTTCCGTTATGGTTGGGTTGGTTGAGACACTCCCAATGTCAGGTGTAACTTTCTTACTTGGAAATGATATTGGTGGAAATCAAGTGTGTCCAGCTCCTCAGTTGTCTAGTGAACCAGTGACTGCGACCCAGGATTGTGATGTCCCTGATGTGTTCTCTGCATGTGCTGTCACTAGGGCTAAGTCTAAAGTTACTGGTGACTTAGAGGATAATGATGATGATGATGTTATCCTAGCTGACACTTTTCTTGCTAATTTGGACCACTCATCAGATGAGGCAGTACCCCGTAGTGTTCATAATTTGTCTCGTCAAGAGTTGGTTGAGTTGCAGGTTGCTGACCCTGAGTTGAAAGGTCTAGCTAACTCTGCTTGCAGTGAGGAAGAGTCAGCTGATGCTTCTACTTGTTATTATATAAAGTCAGGAGTACTTATGAGAAAGTGGAGACCCCCAACAGCATCAGCCGACTGTGAATGGGAGGTTGTACATCAAGTTGTCATCCCTCGTGTTTGTAGGCAGGATATCATTAGAGTGGCTCATGATTCCAGTTTGGCAGGACACCTTGGAGTGAGGAAGACTGTGGCACGCATTTTGAAACACTTCTACTGGCCAGGTATCTTCAGAGATGTTTCCTGGTATTGTAAGTCTTGTCACACGTGTCAAGTTGTGGGGAAGTGTAATTAGACCGAAAAGGTTGCACCTCTAGTTCCCATTCCTCCTTTTGAGGAGCCATTCACCCGTGTGTTCGTGGATATTGTGGGCCCTCTTCCTAAGACTTCTTCAGGATTTTCTTATGTGTTGACCCTGATTGATATGGCTACTCGTTATCCTGAAGCCATTCCACTTAGAAATATCTCAGCAAAGAACGTGGTTAAGGAAATGCTAGGGTTCTTCACAAAGTTTGGTCTGCCCAAGGAGGTACAGTCAGACTGGGGAAGTAATTTCATGTCAAATGTTTTCAAGCAGTCTCTGAAAGAGTTGGGCATCACCCAGATCACGTCTTCAGCTTACCATCCCCAGACCCAAGGAGTGTTGGAGATATCATCAAACACTCAAATCGATGCTCAGGAAATACTGTTTCGAACATCAGAACGATTGGGATAAAGGTCTTCCATTGGTTGTATTTGCCGCAAGAGAATCTCCAAATGAATCACTGTGCTTCTCACCCTTTGAACTACTGTTTGGCCATGAAGTAAGAGGACCCCTTAAGCTACTCAAGGAATGCTGGCTGTCGGAGGAGGATGACGTCAACCTGCTGGAGTATGTGATGAAGTTCAAAGAACGGCTGTCCACTGCTTTACAGCTGTTGAGAGAGAATTTAGGAGCTGCTCAGGAGATGAAGACTTGGTATGATAAGAAGTCCAGGTTACGCCACTTTCAGCCAGGAGATCAGGATTTGATTCTGCTACCGGTGCATGGGCAACCTCTCCAAGCCAAGTTTAGTGATCCTTATTTCGAGGAGAAGAAACTCGGTGATGTCAACTATGTCATCGCCACACACCAGATCGTAGAAAGAACAAGCAACTTTGTCACATCAACATGCTAAAGTTGTATCACAGGCAGGACGAAAATAACCCAGTCTGTACTGTAGCTGTTCCACCCGAGTCTGCAAGTGAAGTTCTACCCATGCAGCATGAGCCTGAGTGATAGTTTGAGGAAGAATCCTGATATCATGAATGATCTCCAGACTAAGATTTCTCATCTAGCTCCCGAGGAAAGCAGGAGTTTTCGGCATTACTGCAGGAGTACCCGCAAGTGTTCCGTGCCACTCCAGGAAGAACCACTGTGTTGATGCATGATGTCGATGTTGGGGACGCAAAGCCAATTAAACTGCCTCCTTACCGTGTGAACCCAGTGAAAGTTCCTCTCATCCAGAAGGAGCTTGGCTACCTGTTGGACCACAAGATGATTGAGCCCTGTCAGAGCGAGTGGAGTTCTCCTGTCACTCTAGTCCCTAAGCCAGGTGGGTCACAGCGGCTTTGCATCGACTACAGACGTGTTAATCAGATAACCAAAACAGACACTTACCCTCTCCCTCGCGTGGAAGATTGCATAGACAAGATCGGAAAGGCTAGGTACATAAGTAAGTTTGATTTGTTAAAGGGATACTGGCAAGTAACTATGACTGAACGTGCTAGGGAGATCTCATGTTTTGTAACACTAGGAAAGACTTTTGCATGTTCTGTAATGCCATATGGTATGAAGAATGCACCAGCCACTTTTCAGAAGCTCATGAATGTTGTAACAGAGGGTTTGGCAGGGTGTGTTGTTTATATTGATGATGTATTAATCTTCAGTGACAACTGGAAAGATCACCTATGCCATGTCAGTAAATTTCTTGAGCGTTTGATTCAGGCTAATCTTGTAGCTAATTTATCAAAGTGTGAGTTTGGTCAAGCTAAAGTTAAGTACCTTGAGTTTGTAATTCGTGACGGACACGTTGCACCACCAGGAGCTAAGGTTCACGTTATAAGTGATCTTCCCAGACCTAAAAGTAGGAAAGAGCTACAAAGATTTTTGGGAATGGTAGGTTATTACAGGAGATTTGTTCTTAACTTTTCAATTCTTGTATTACCACTTACAGACCTACTGAAAAAGGGAGTTAAATTTGTCTGGACCGATAACTGTGAATCCTCTTTCAGCAAACTTAAAGCTATCCTATTAAGGCAGCCAGTGCTCGCTACTCTAAATTTTGCTAAGCCTTTTAAGATGGCTGTTGACGCAAGTGATACAGGAGCTGGGGCTGTTTTGCTGCAAGAGGATGATCAGGGTATTGAATACCCTGTATCTTATTACAGTAAGAAGTTCACTCCACCTCAAAAGAACTACTCAACTATTGAGAAAGAGCTTTTGGCCTTGATTTTGGGTTTACAGCATTTTTCATTTTATTTGTGTTCTGGTTTTGACCCCATAGTCATTTATACCGATCATAACCCACTGAAATTCCTTAGTAAGTTTAAAGATAAAAATCAGAGATTGACAAGATGGATTCTACTTCTTCCGGAGTATTCATTAGACATACAACATGTCAAGGGGAAAGAAAATGTTATTGCAGATTGCTTATCTAGACTTTAGAGATTGTTTTAGAGTAATAAGAAATTTCCTTTGTAAATTTCTTTTTCTTTGTGGGGAGGTGTTACATAGCCTATGATTTCATCATCCTTTGTATAATTCTAGCGTACAATGTGCTGCATGTTTGATCACGATTCGCCTCATGGCTTCCATAGTGACCGGACTTGCGTATTCTGCCTCACTCCCCCCTTCTCCCCCTTGTAGTAGAGTAAGTCGTTCTTTCTGTTGTTCAGAGCAGGAGTGTCAACTCTTTGTCCTCTGTGCCTTCATTTGCGCGTCCTTCTTGCAAGTTGTATTAAGCTCTGCCGGCCCCCTATATAATGAGCTCAGTCTTTGCATTAATTGCCACTTAGATCTACTCCTCATTTTTTTCACATCTCTGTCCTCCCCTGTACAGTTATTATTATTTTTGTGAGTGCTCAGGAAGTCTCCAACCATCTAGCTGCTGTGTAATTTGAGTATAAGTGTTATTACATTTTTTCTTTTACTGTATGGCATAAGGTGTTAATTCGTAGGCCTGGTATGGTTTTTGTGATTCATGTAGAGTTTTTGGTGTCAGCCAATGTTAATAATATTTTGTATCTGTAATAATATATCTTGCATTAACTGAGCATTATCCGATTTTCTCATTTATCAGGGCTGACTTAGATAAATTTACTCTTGCTATTTTCGTGTTAATAGAGGCTATTGCAGTTAACCATATATTTAACCTGTTTTTTGCCATTACATTATCCTTATGAGTCCTGAATGTTTAGTTGTTAGTTTGAGCATTAAACTTTAACTTGTAATTTTACCTAACTCTTTTGTTTTGAACCTGGAACTTTGCGGGACAGTAGTGATTTTGGTGTTCTCACTTGAAGTGTTCATTATCTCTCTCTGTTCCGTAACAATATATATATATATATATATATATATATACTCAGAAAGAATTGCGACAAACAGATGCTCAGTGTAATAATAAGGCCTGTAGATCTGTAAATAGTAGTATGGAAATGGAAACGGGTGTATTATAAGTGGAAAAATCTGTAAGGGCATAAATATTTTCTAAGTGGAAACCTTCCCAGCAAGTGTATGTAGATGCGCTATTCTGACACTCAGTGGAATAAATAAGGCCCGTAAATAAGTAAATATTAGTATGGAAATTGAAAACGGATGTAATATAAGTTGAAAGTTTTGTAAGGGCAGAAATTTATTCTAAGTCAAAATATTCCTAGCAAGTGTATATAGATGCGATTTTCTGACTCTCAGTGGAATAAATAAGGCCCGTAAATATGTAAATAGGAGTATAAAAGTGGAAACGTGTGTAATATAAGTGGAAAATTAGTATGTAAGTGTATGAATATTATCTTAGTCGAAGCATTCATTGCGAGGGTATTTTGGTGCGATATTCTGACGCTCAGTGGAATAAATAAGGCCCGTACATATGTAAAGTGTAGTATAAGGTGGAAACGGGCGTAATGTAAATGGGGAAGTATATTGGGAGTGAAGAAATGAAGTAGCAGTTGAAACACGAGTGGTAGAGAGTGTGCTTGCTACGTGAATATGCGCTAGCATTTTGCTAAATGCCCTTGTAATGAATGTAAATAATTGAAAATATTTACAGTGGTGGAGGAAAGGTTCAATGTAAAGAAAACAATATTATGAAAGTGATAAAACAATACGGTATGTTGAGATACGAGTCATAGCGAGTCCGCTGAGTAAGCAGATGTGCACTATATTAATGCTACATATCATCGCAATGAATGAAAACAGCCGAAAACATTTAAATACAGTACAAAATGGTAAAATGGCATTGAAACAGTATTATACAAGTCGAAAAAATGATATGTTGACAAACAAGAAACTTAGCACATAGCATGTTACCACTCTGACCAAACTCGCTATGCTCGCGCGAAGGAACAATGCTTATTATTAATATATACGTCATTGAAAACCATTATATTGTTATTGTTTATTAGTTTAGTAGAGGTGTTCTTTGTTGTTTCTCCCACAATTACCAACCATAGAAAATGTGAGCACCTCACACATCAGTGACAGAATACGATACCTGGCACGGGGGACCTCACCTGTTCCAACCACTTATGGACCACGGTAAGCCCTTTCTTGGTGATTTTCCTTTGTTTCTCAACAAAAGCGGAGGTTTTAGCCCAAAGAAAATTTGTCCAAAATAGCTCGGGATGGGGGGGTGTCGGGGGTGCAAAATCGCTTGGGACGTGACGGGTTAACCAAGCTCAGGGGACCCCGAACTGGACAGGCAAACACGAGCTCGTTAGGAAAGAAACCCAAACTCTCCCAGGGGAATTCCCTTGTAGCAAAGAGGAGGAACGGCACACCACGGTCCCAGTCCTTGGAGTGCTCCAGACAGTACTTGTGGAGCATACTCTTGAGCATCTAGTGGTAACACTCCAAGGTACCTTACGTCTCCAGATGGTAGACACAGCTCTTGATGTGTGAGATGCCAAGTTGAGCTAATGACTACTGGAAGATGCTGGAAAGGAAATTAGACCCTCCCGAGGTGAACCAAACTTTGTAAAGAAATCTAGCAGAACTCTAACCACTGCCTTAGTCTTTTTAGAACGTAGGGGTATCACTTCAGGGTACCTCGTGGAAGAGTCAATGATAATGAGCAGATATGAGTTACCACTAGAAGCTGGGGGCAAAGGTCCCACAACATCATTAATTAACTTGGAAAAGGGGGAATCAGTGGGAACAAGAGGGGTCTTAGGGACAGACTGATTCGGCCTACCCACTACTTGACAGGTATGACAATGTCTGACAAACTTAGCCACATCCACTGCCATGTGGGGCCAGTAGAATTCCGCACGCAGCCTCTCCATGGTCTTCCTTACACCCATGTGACCCGCAAATGGAGTAGAATGGGACAGTTGAATTAACTTCTGCCTGTACACATTAGGTACTACGATCTTCAGAGGCGTGGGTTCGTATCCCACCGCTGCCACCAAATGTCATAAAATACTTTGTATTTACTTGTAGAGAAGTTATATATATTATGAGACTTGTGGACGAGCGGTGTTTATATCTTGGAGTAGCTTCCCGTTTGTCATGTAATGACAGGAGAGGTAAAGAATAGTATGGGACTATTTTTATTTGTCTTGGAAATATTAACAAGTCTCTGTCTCGCTCTCGCTCCCTGTCTCTTTCTGTCTCTCTCTCTCTCTGTCTCAAGTTGCTAAGCCCTTCTCCCCATTACCTGCCTATTCTAAGGCTTGTCTCCTTCTGACCTCTCTGTTCTATGGCTAACCTCCGTCTGAGCTCTCTTTCCTAAATTCTGGTGTAGCAGGGGTGTGTCACGTATGTTCCTTGTGAGTGGAAAGTTCTAACAGCCTGTGTGTATGTGTGTGTATGGTCACTAGGCGCTGTCGTGTGCCTATCAAGCATTCCTTGAGTTAAGAGTGTGTAAGCATGTTTAGCACTGCTCGATTCTCGCAGACACAATACCTTCTCATCATCTGACTCCCTGCTTCTATCTCTCTCTCTATCTATCTATCTATCTATTATGATTTGCAATTATAATATGGAGTCCTAACACACCACATCCCATCATCTACATTCACATGTGGAGGTCTCCACCTCTCCACAAAATCTCATCTTTCACATAAAAACATCCACCCTTCTCCTTCTCTAAATCATCCACAGCACACAACTTCAACCTCTGAATCTCCTGGTCTCCAGACTGCAACTCCTTTAACTTCTCAATGTTCACCTCCTCCAACGGAACAGATGGAATATCTTCCAAATAACCCATAAACGTATCTGCCAAAGATATCTCATCGTCCGATTGTTTCGTGTCCTCGGACGTAGGACTAACTGTTGCCTCTGGTACAATAATGTGGGGCACACTATAGCAACCTTCTCCTGTCAACTCCTTTCTGCACGTGACAAAGACCTAGTCACTGCACAAACTGGGAATACCTCTACATCATTGGGATCAACCTGTGTGGGAACTTTGGGTACTGGCACCTCTGACAAAACTGGAGTGGTAATCTCCTCACCTCTCACTAGGTCACTGCCAAATATTAAAACAACACCACTCTCTGGTAAATAATCTACAACACCCAATCGTGCCAATCCATCACACAACTGACATTTAACCTCACAAGAAACTAGCAGCACAGTCTTTGCACCTGTTACTCCCCTAATCAGAACAAACCCTCTGCCTGCAACATCTAAAACTTCATTATTTGGCATTACCCACAAAGAAATTGAAGAACCAGTGTCACGAAGAATGAGTACCGGGTGCTGCACGCCATTCACCTTCACCGAACCAGAATACAGGTAGGGGGCACACGAAGAAGCAGGGGCAACACTGCTCATCGCTGCCTGTACAACGCCTCCTGAAACAGTGGGCTCCGACACAACTGTGGCTTCCTTTTTCCCACATTCCGGAACAACATCAACCCTAGAAGGGGATAAAACATCAGAGTTTCCCTAACAACTGGGGAACCAACTGAAGGGGTAACCACAGGAGCTCCACAAGAAACAAAGCTCACTGGCTTCACAACACCTGACTTTTGCCAACATCTATCTACAGTGTGACCTGGCTTCTTGCAATATGAACAAGTAAAGGGGCGGCATGTAGGTTTTGGGAAATGTGAGGTGTATCAGGTTTGGATGTGGAGTAATTCGTGGAGTTGGGCTTATGAGATGGTTGTTTGGGGAGCTGAGGGGTAACACTTCTGAGGAACACTCCTAGGAACTTCCTTACCCTTTTTCAAATTCTTAAACAATAAATAATCATCTACATAAACAACAGCTTCAGCAGCACTTTTAACTTTCTTATCAGCAAGGTAAGTCCTTAAATCTGTATCAGTCTTATCAAGGAAGTTCTCGAGGATAACAAGTTCCTTAAGCTTAACATGAGATTCTGAGACATCCTCACTTCGCATCCATTGATTAAATGCATCAGTCATCTGCCTACTGAAATCTACAAAAGTGTCATGAGGACGCTTCCTACAATTCCTAAACTTCCGTCTGTAAGCTTCAGGTCTCATATCGTACGCATGCAGTATGGCTTTCGTTAGTACCTCATAATCCTGTGATTCTTGGTGGCTAAGACTGTCATAGGCCTTCAGCGCTTTACCTTTGATTACTGTTTGAACTAGGGTCGACCATCTGTCTCTGGGCCACTTATTACCTGTGGCAAACTTCTCAAATCGGTCAAAGAACTCCACGACTAAGCACTCATTGAATGGGGAAACCAATTTAGTGGGGTCAACGGCTCTAAATTCTGAAAAAGAATGGGGAAAATTGGTTGGGGCACTTGGGCAAATCATATGCATTTCATAGTTAAGCTTCATCTGCTCCAGTTTTAGTTTCTTCTGTAGTTTAAGCTGTGACATCCTTAGCCTGCTCTACATCAATAGATTCTTTCTGCTGGATGACAGTGACCTCAGCTAAACTATCATGGGATGAATGAACTGATCTAGAAACTGATCCAAGGTCTGGCAAGGATCCTGGGAGTTTGAATGGGTCTGTGCCAGACAGTCGGTGGCAGATTAAGTTAGTTAACGGGAAGGCATTACCTGACTCACTCTGAATACCAAAAGCTTGAGCAACTAAGGTTAACCTCTGCCTCTACAACCTCCTAATCTTATCCTCCGTTGGTCCTGAGTTGATGAAGTCAACTGCATTTTGCTGACTCACGATGTGTAGGGGCGCCACAGTAACATCACTAGTTCTACCCTCCATGATGATCTATCTATCTATCTATTGCCAGACCACTCAATCCCGTTTGGGGTGGCCACAAACAAATCGCCTCCAAGTCGCCCTGTCCCCCGCCATCTCACTGCCCTGCTCCCAACTCACACCCCCCTCTCTCATATACCTTTCCACCCCATCCCTCAATCTCATGATGACACTACCACAATAATAATCAGAATATCAGGGTATTATCCTGGCGAGGTAAAGCCAATTTATATGTTACGAGATGGGAGCAGGCAACACAAGATAGCAATCTGACTGCGTAAAAACTGAGAAAAACGAAGTGAAAAAGGAACTGAACAAATAATTGGGTGATGAAAAACAATAAAAAAAAGAAGCTAACTCCAGTCCCGCAAAACAGGTCCGAAAGTTAATAAAATCAGCTGACGTAAGCAAGGGCAAAATAAACAACGAAAAATACCCAATATAACACAAGCAAATAATATTTACAATATTTACAATGAGATAATGAAACACAAAAGAATGAGAAATCTAGTAACCTGATAATACCCTGAATAATCACACAAGTCTGGGAACAAACTTGCCAAACAGAAGAAACAAAATCATACAAAAAAGAGAT
This sequence comes from Coenobita brevimanus, assembly GCF_032717465.1. Lineage (NCBI taxonomy): Eukaryota > Metazoa > Arthropoda > Malacostraca > Decapoda > Coenobitidae > Coenobita > Coenobita brevimanus. The sequence continues at coordinate 23,897,319 of NC_137000.1, read as the reverse complement.
AACTAAACTGCACCCAATTACCACGAATAATAATAATAATACAGTAATAATAATACTTGTGATTGGATGCTAATACGAAGTGAAAAGATGTTCAGAAATATATAAAACACAAAATTCTGCTTCTCCTCCCTCTCTGATCTCCAGTCCAACCACAACCGCTCCCGACGCCAATCGAACAGAAACTCTCCCTCCGTTCAAAATTCTTTGCCTTTACATCCACCGGCTGCGTGCACGTATCAACACGCAGCTGGAGAGCAGACGAGAAATATACAGAAAAGAGCTAGGCAAATTAATCTCTCCCCCATACCCCAAACGTTATCATTATCGCTGGTGAATACAAATATTTATATCGCCAGTACCCTATTCGGTGCAACCCGTCTCATTTTATACTATCTATCTATCTATCTATTGCCAGACGCCTCAATCCCGTTTGGGGTGGCCACAAACAAATCGCCTCCAAGTCGCCCTGTTGCCCGCCATTTCACTGCCCTGCTCCCAACTCACACCCCTTCTCTCATATACCTCTCCACCCATCCCTCCATCTCATCCTCGGCCTCCCCCTCCCTCTTTCCCCCTCCACCTCACTCACATACACTCTCTTCGTCAGTCTTTCACCCTCCATCCTCTCCACATGGCCAAACCACCTCAATGTGTTCCTCACAACGCTTCCTATCACATTTTTTATACACCCTAACTAATTTTTACCAATAAACTAGTTTATAGGCAATGCATAGTCTTACGATTGTTTTCTTATTAAATCACTGGAAACACAACAAATAGTGATTCTGAGCGAAAAAACTGGGTTGAAACGAGCGTTTTCTCTAAAAATTAACGATTTTTCCCCGTGGAGAGCGCTAAACAAAAAGAAAACGCTCGATGATGAGTGGAATATCTGGGATCTTATCATACGCAAGCCTATTCGGTCATCAACACAGCTTCCAGACGTACGATACGTTTCCTATTTTCATGAAAACTACTTTATTTTCTATGTATTATTCATTGTTCATACTTTATGACTCGTCATACGTAGTGAAATGGTTATTTCATGCACTAATTTTATTATCTATGTATTATTCATTGTTTTTTCTCTATGACTCCTCATACCCAATGAAATGGTTGTTCGTACTGTACACATACACACAGATACACACAAGTGAATTGAATTGTGCACACAGATACACACACGTGCATTGTAATGTGCACACACACACACACACACACACAAACCTCGCGGCTCGTGTAGGCGTCAGGGCTCTCAGTTTTAAGGAAATTTCCTTAGACTGAGAAACCTGAGGTTATATGAAGAAATTTTTAAGGATACGGGGATTTTAAAGAAAATCTGAAGAAATTTGAAGGATTTTACTTGAAATATCTGAGGATTTTTAACGATTTTTCGAGAAAAGCAGAGTAGGCGGTGGCTGAATCGGTAGAGAGGCGGCCTACAGTCCTGATGGACCCAGGTTCGAATCCCGGCTGGGGCAGGGAATAGTTTAAGGATTTGAATTTCATAAAAAAACAGACTTTCCTGATCTAGCAGAAGACCCGCCAACATGTCGTAAAAATACCCCCGCTAATACCAATACACCAGTCCTGTATGAGACAGCCCTAGCATGTATTCAATATGGACGGTGGGTGTTAGCGCGGAAGTGGTGACATGAGGAGGTGTAGGAGGATTACTGGGACAGGCTACTGCCCCCGAGATATAGGCCCTCAAGCCTTTGCCCAGAGTCGCACACACACACACACACACTAAAGCTAACAATCAACTGTCAGGGGGAGGCTATATGATGTCTTTGAGTTTTTTTTTTTTTTTTGTTATATCGCTACCACGCGTTGGCGAAAAAAAAAGATAATTCATTAAAAATTATTTACAATTAATATTTATAAGTTTGGTTATTATGCATTTGGAATTTTTTATTTGATTGTGAGTTATGGCAGTTATCGAATCGGACGATTTGCAGTATTTTGTATAGCATGTATTAACTGCAAAGCTTATGAATGTGTGGTCATTGTATTTTATTTTATGTCTGCAAGTAAAAATGATGTTATTATGTCTTTGTTTAAGAGTTTTGGCCTGCTCAATAATTTTATACGTTCGATTTACTATCTGAGGAAATATGGTCAAATTTAGAGAAATTTTTACAGCTTTCCAAGGAAATTCCGCCAACAAGAACTGCGTGCCGGACGGTTAGTTAGGCATTAATTAGGGGACGGGGTCACGGGGTGGACGTGCTGACGGACGCAGTTATAGCTTTTACTTTCGACTATGTTGACGACCCAGAGGAAGATTACTTGGCAGAGGTAGTTGGCGATGATGATGATGATGACCTTGCCTTGGATAGAGTAGCTGAGGGCGACGATGAAGATGAGGATCAGAATGATGACATAATGGATGAAGAAGAGTGGGTACCAGTCAGAAACAGAAAGCCACTGGTGAAAAATAGATTAATCAGTTCTTTGGACCAATGCTTGAACAAACAAAATTACGAAGAATTTGTCCTGCTACACGAGCTCAGGGAATATACCTGCATTTTAGAGAAACCCCAGAGAAAATCAGATATCGGTAAGCCAATAACATTGACCAATCATACAGAAGGTAGGCATGTTGAGAAGATATTGCCCAGTGAAGGATGTTTGTTAGGAGAGGCAAGGTCAGCTAATACACAGATAATGGCATGGGAGTTGTTTATAACATCTAATATAATTGATGGTATTGTAACCCATACTGACAATAAGATTCAAGGCATAATTACCGAAATTTCTAATACTGACTGCTGAAATACCAACACACGTCAAGGTGACTGATGCCATAGAATTGAAAAGTTTTTTTGGCCTGCTCTATGCAAGAGGCTTGTTGGGACAAAATAAATATTGCTATAAACGTCTCTTCATGGAAGGGTTTCGTCACCCAATATTTGGAGCCGTCATGTCTGTAAAACGATTTGGGTTCTTACATGCCAACATAACTTTTGACAACATTGATACCAGACACCAGAGATGGGTACACGATCGGTTTGCAGCAATTAGGGAGCTTTTTGAACAGTTCAATAATTGTTGTTGCTCATTGCTAGAGCCAGGTGACTTCTTGACCGTTGATGAAACGTTGAATGGGAGTAGAACACAAATAGGGTTCAGACAGTACAATAAGAGCAAACCCATACGCTACGGCCTCCTATATAAATCTATTAATGCTGTTAGATATCCATTTACCCTTAGGACAGCTGTATATTCAGGTAAACCTTTTGGGGAGCCAGGACCACACTACATACGCGGTACAGTCCCAACAGTGAAAGCTCTGGTAAGTCAGTTACAAGCCTCAGTCGACCTTAGAAGTAGGATTATTAGTCCGGATGGATTGTACACCGGTATAGAGTTATTGGAGTGGCTTCAAACACAAGGTATCTCAGCCTTAGGTACTATAGATTTTACCAGGTAAGGCCTACCACCAGAGATAAAGGCAGTCACAGAAAGGGAAGATAGGTCATACCAAGTTCACTGGAAGAAACACGGGGAGGAAATGACACTGAACTCCAATGTAACACCCACCAAAAGCACAGGTAAGAAAAATGTTACTTCTGAGCACAGTTGCATTACCAAGGATGATGATTTGAACAAACCAGCTATATTTAAATTGTATGATTTCACTTAAGGAGGCACTGACATTATGGATCAGAGAATAAGTTTTCATACAGTACACACTAAATCTAGAAGGTGGACAGTGAATGCCCTTGGCTACATTCTCGACACTGCCAGAGTAAATTCACAGACAATTTATTCATTACATAATAATCAGGACCCAAGAAAAATTGCTTCAATCTCCTATGGCTGGCAGTTGGTGAAGGCATTGTGTAATCCGCAAATTGAAAGAAGAAAAGTTCAGGCTTGTGGTTTGACCAGGAATACAATAGCTAAGATGAATCTGATGCTCGGACAGGGAGATGTAGAGGAGGCCGTCCCAGAAGTAACACATGAAAATAGGTCAGGGAAGCTGCGCATGTGTTATTCATGCCTGGAGTCTATTTATGCTCCAGGATACACTCAGAATCGCCCTAAAGTAAAATTGTCCACGAAACAATGTCAAGTATGTCACAAGCACACCTGTGATCAGCATTTAAATAAAGTATGTACGAAATGCTATGGTAACATGCCCAATCAGTGAAAGTCTTGTTTTGGAAATTAAGAATGAATATGCACGTCTGCGAATATGTATAAATTATGACTGAGTTTACATTATTACGGATTATCTTTTTATGTATAAAAAATTTCCTTATATGATAGATGTAAATAGAGATACGGAAGGTGAGGATTTTGCAGCATAAGAATCCTCCAGCTTACTTATATTAGTTGTAAGTATAGAGTAAGGATGTTCGAGTGTGTAGGATCAAATACCGCCGAACAATACATACCAGTAGACTAGAAGCACAGGCATGGATAGCCCTGAGTTAACGGTTACTACTATTACTTTCGACCTGTGATGGGCTGTGGGTCACTGAGGGCCCTGTTAGTTAATTGGCACCCGTCGGGATCTTTTTAACGTACCAGGGGTCGATGCTGCAGGGGGTGGATCAGCTGAAATAAAGCATGGTCTCGCAGTGGAGAGGACCTGGGGCCTGACTGACTGCTGCCTCCCTTGAAAGCGCCAGGCAAGACTCTGGACCTCACCCCTCATATCCACACTGTGCCTGTGCATTAACTAGGGAACAGCTTGTTCTCCGGTTAATAGAGATATAGGGTTTAACCAGAAAGCTACAGGCTGCTCTAAGCAATTTAGTAATCCAAGGACTGGCACGTTTCCTGGTTAATAGTCTACTCGTAAGAATTTAATGGTGACCCCGCATGTACGGAGCTTTGGCTGGCAGCTGCATTTCCTCGTGGTGACTGCTAACAAAGGATCAAGGGACTGACTTCTGGAGACTGACTGGCTGACCGACAAAGGTCTCAGTGATAGGCTAGTGATTGACCAGTGGGAAATTACTAATAAACTGACATCGGAAGGACAGTCTACTGACTGAGTTATAGGTATTTAGGGATTGACTGCCTCACTGTGTAACAATTTATATATATTGATCATATTTTGGATATAACTACACATAATTGAATGTTTGTTATTGCATTGTTCAGAATACTCCTTGGGGCGTTGCATGAGCAGATAGAGCTACCGTGCCCTTTAAATAATTGGTTATAACTGAATATTTTTCTGTGCCCTTCAATTTTAATTTGCAGTATTCGAATTTAGAAAATCCTATATATTTGTGACAGATTCAGCCTTCTCAAGGACCCCCTTCAGATGTAAGGAGTTAGAAGCAGGTAGACCTTTATTATACAACACAGGGGCGGGCAGAACAGGAGGTACTTCGTAGGTAAGGCACAAGGCTGTTGATGTGGAATTTTGCAATTATTATGTCTTTTCAAGCATTTTTCTCCTGTACATCTACCGCCTTGTGCCTTATCTACCTCCTGTTCTCCCCGGCCCTTTCTTACTCGCCATCCATTTGTATGATGAAGGTCTACCTGTTTCTCACTCCTTAGTTACACGTGAAGTGGGTCCATGAGAAGGTCGAGTCTGTTTTGTTCTCACGAAGAGATTATATTTCACACTCCAACACAATCCTCACAAACCACCACAGACCTCACTCACCAACACAGTCCTTACACACCACCACAGTCCTCACACAACACAGTCCTCACACACCAATACAGTCCTCACACACAAGCACAGTCCTCACACACCACCACAGTCCTCACACATAACACAGTCCACACACACCAACACAGTCCTCACACACTAACACAATCCTTACACACCAACACAATCCTCACACACCACCACAGTCCTCACACATCACCACAGTCCTCACACACCACCACAGTCCTCACACATCAACACAGTCCTCACACACCAACACAGTCCTCACACACCACACACGTGTATAATTAATTAATAAGGATAATCTTTTACTTCTGTAATTCATTATTATATAATGGTAATGACATTTGAAAAATTAATGTAACCACTTTCTAAAGGGAGGAGGTTGGGGAAAGTGGTTGGTGGGATACATAGCGAGTTGGATCCTCGTCCCGTATCCTGGTAACACTTTTTTTGAGTGTGGCTGAAACTCGCTTAGCTAAATATTATATTCAGTCATTAGAAAGAAGTATATAGTATTATTATTATCATCATCATCATCATTATGTACTTTCCGTTTTTAGTCCACAGCAGGACTGGACTCTTTACTTAGGGAGGTTTTAGTCAGGAAGCCCTAACCCACGGCCCTGCACGGTTGTTGACTTTATACTCGGGTTTTATTCGCCCCTGTGTAGAGCACAACTCTCATGTGTTAGGGAGGCTTCCCACAAACAGTTCTTCTCAACAGGATGGAGTCGATGGCTTTTCGTCTCATTAACTCTCCTCTTACTGGCTCCCTTCAGCCTCTGTCTCTTCGCCACACTGTTGCATCATTGTCTCTCTTCTATCGCTACTTCAATGGTCACTGCTCCTCTGAACTGTCTGCTTGCATCCTTGACTAATACCTCTCTTTCCTTCAACTAGTCTACCTAGTAGTGGAAAAAGTAAATCCACTGAAAGTGGGTTTAGGAGTTATGATGGTGAGGGAGAAAGGGAGAGTATTAGTGGTGGAGAGTGAGTGAGATAGTGGTGAGAAAAAAGCGGTGGTGGTGAGACAGGGAGAGTAGGGTAGAAGGGAATAGAGTGGTGAGTGTGAGGGTGATGGAGGGAGGGAAGGTGGTGGTGAGGGAGGAAGATGGGAGGTGGTGAGTGTGAGGGAGGAAGGGTGGTGATGATGAGGAAGATGTGTAAGCTATCAATTCCATGTTATGGTGTGTGTGTGTGTGTGTGTGTGACAACAGCAAACAGTTCACTGATACTGCAGCCCTCAGACAGAAAATATAGCCTACAGCTTTGATATATGGCAAACATGATAAGCGTTGGTGAATGGTAAAATATTTGGTCATTTGATATTTACATTAATTTTAAATATTATAATAGTTAAACGTGTGTGTGTGTGTGTGTGTGTGTGTGTGTGTGCGGTACGATATGTTTGGCGGCGCTTGCCTTGCAACGGCGCCGACGTGTCCGAATGCGTTCCTTTCACTTCGTCAAACCAATAACATTACTCAAGATTCTTTTCACGATACTAGGGTGGTAAGTGTGGGAAATCACCAAGGGTTGCACAGAATAGGGTTAAGCGCCAACAAAAGTCGGTGATATTAAAAACAATTTTAGGCTCACCCGCATCGAGAGAGCAAACGGAATTAACTAAAGCTTTATAAATGTATACACACTAAACAGGCAACAACATGAGCGAGTGGATGTGCATAGATCAGTGGTTTTCAACCTTTTTTCTCTCACGGCACACCAAGCCAGGCGTAAAATGGGCGAGGCACACCATCAGTATTTCAAAGTAGAACTAATGATCTTCATACGTCAAGCATGTTAATTAGTTAATTATTTATTATTTTTTATGGATTATCATGGTTTTCACAATATTACTTTCTTCTGCATATTTATTACTCCACAATTACAGTGAAATATGATGTCCTTGACAAAGTTACCAGCTATCAAACACAATAAAAATTATGAAGATTTAAAACACAAGATAGTGATTTTATTCAAGCACAAGCATATGTAAAAATAAATGGCCTTTTCATGGAAACAAATACCATTGGGAAATGAAACATGATGTCCTTTATAAAGTTACTAGCCATTAGAAATAATATGAAGATTTGAAACTAAAGATACTAATTTTATTCGAGCACAATAACCATTAAAAATAAAAGGCCAATTCAAACAGAAATATCAGTGGAAAATGAAACATGATGTCCTTGATAAAGTTAGTAGCCATTAGAAATGTACATGAAAATTTAAAACTGAAGATATTGATTTCATTTAAGTAAAAACATGACTAAAAATAAAAGCCTTCCTCATACATATAGATATCAATCGGAAATTTGACCTTGGTGTTGTTTCATAATGTGCCTCATCCGAGGTCGAATGGTGGAGAGGCATACCCTCAAGTCCTCATCCAGTGTCTGAAGCCGCGACCTGTTCTTGTTTTTTACTGTGTTCATTGCAGAGAAGCCAGTCTCACACAGATAGGAAGTTGAGAAAGGAAGAAGACCTCCAACTGCATTCTTAGTAATGGTAGGGTATTCGTCTCGAAGGGACAACCAGAAAGTAGTCATGTTTGTGGATTCATGCTTTAGTTTTAGTGCTCTGTCATTCCTGATTTCTGTCAGCTCATCCTCTTCGGTAACTGTTAGCTCTGCTGACTCGTACGAACTTGCCACAAACGGATTTCTTACCCAGTCCAAACACGATATCTCAAGTGATGGAAAATACTTTTCAATGTTCTTACTCAGTAGCGACAAGCTTTGTAGAATCAACGTAAGAAGATTTTTGTCCCGTCTGCAGTCTTTTGTTAATTCAAACACTTCAACTTTGTTCTCTTTTTTTATTCTGGATCCCCACAACGTTAGTTTTTCCTTAAATGCATAAATTTTATCTGTACAAGTAAGAATGTTTTCGTTCTTTCCCTGCATACTCTTATTGAGAGTGTTCAGTGCTTGAAAAATGTCAGCTAGGAATGCCACTTTATTTCACCAGGTTTCATCACTAAGTAGGTCAGGCAGTTGAGACCCTTCTGAAGTTAAAAATATAAGAAGATCCTCTTAGCTCATAAAACCTTGAAAGAACTCGCCCTCGAGATAGCCACCTCACTTCCGTGTGCAGTAGCAGTTGTGTGTGAGCACATTCCATGGCAGAACAAAGACTTGAAAAAAGCCTTGATTTTAATGGTCTACTTTTGATATAGTTAACTATTCTGATTGTCTCATCTAATACTTGCTGCAACTCAGGAACTAATGATTTTGTAATAAGGGTTTCTCTATGCAGGAAACAATGTGTAAAAACAATGCCAGGGTTTTTCTGTTTTGCAAGTGCAATGAATCCTTTTATTCTCCCTGACATGGAAGGGACACCATCTGTGCAGATACTCATGCATGATTTCCATGACAAATCATTTGAGCTGAAATAGCTGTCAACCACCTCAAAAATATCTTGACCTTGTGTTGTTTCTGGAAATGATTTGCAAAATAAAAATTGTTCAATTATGTCTTCATTACAAACAAACCTGATAAATGGTAATTTCCAGTGATGTCAGTTGACTCATCCAACTGGATGGCAAAAATTCTCACTTCTTTGATACGAGCTATGATTTGTGACTCAACGTCTTGAGACATAGAAATACGACGACTGATGGTGTTATCTGACATTGGGATTTTCAAAATCTCTTTTTCACATTTTTCACCAAACATGATGTTCACAATTTTGCTACATGCTGGTAATTTTACTGACTCTGCAATTGTATGTGCTTTCATTTTTTTGGCAACTATTTCTGCAACAGCATAACTTGCTTCTTGAGCTTTGGCAGATGCAGTCGTGATACTGGTGATTTGTTGAGATTGGCGTGTTTGGTCAGTGATAAGCCTTTTAAAATATTCAGTTGATTTCTCACATAAATGAGAGTGCTTTGTCTGAAGAGGTCTTTTAAGTTTACTTGGAACCATCGCTTGATTCGCTAGTCTTTCGCCACAAACAACACAGACAGGACGTGGTTCCTCTTCTCCAGATGAAGTGAATCCGAAGGACAAGCAGTCTTCTTTATACAGTCGCACAACTGATTTGGAAGTAATACTGTCTGTCCTAATTGTCTTGCTTCCAGAACTAGTTCCGGCCACACTAGCTTCACTGCCCTCATCTTCTAACGTTCGTTTTATAATTACATCTCCTGATCTTTACTTTTAAGACGTATACAAGGAAGAGGGGCGCCGGGCAGCGCGTCCAAGTGTCGCTGTGGCGAAGGCCCGTCTGGCTGAGAAAATCCGTTAGCCCGGAGGCCCGGCGGAATAACGGTTACCAGTTCGTACATACAGTGTGATATGCCCCCCAGAAATAGGGTATAATATAAATTCACAATTAATTAAATTCATTGTCATTAAGCCGTGACAAATGATAGTCATACTCATAGATGTCACATTTGCCATGTGCACGTTGTTTGAGGGAGGATCAATCTTCCTTCCCCAATTCCCACGGCACACCTGCAGTTGCTTCGCGGCACACCAGTGTGCCGCGGCACTGGCATAGACACTGGCTTACACAAGATCGATGCACATACACACACACCCAGCGACACGCACGCACTGCAGATACATGCACAATATACACAAAAATATATATATTATTACACACGTAACAATATATATATATATATATATATATATATATATATATATATATATATATATATATATAATCTCGTCAGCCGTTTGTGTCCACTGCAAGACCGGCCTATCCCGACCGAAGTGGGGACGATACAGCCCATGTATCTACGAAGTGGTTTAGGCTGTCTAGTAGAGATTGTATGTAGGGTAAGAAGTATATATATATATATATATATATATATATATATATATATATATATATATAGATAGATAGATAGATAGATAGATAGAGATAGATAGAGATAGATAGATATAGATATAGATAGATAGATATCGGCTGCAAATTGGTTGCATAGAACGTGCAGACAAATTATAAAGAGGAAGAAGCCAGTAGGCAACAATGGCCAGCTATAAGCCTACGAAGCTCTGTCAGCGACCACAAGTGAGTTTCGGTAAGAAAAGCTATCCTGTATGGTGGTACCAAAGGATAACATCTAACCCACGAATCATGGCCGTAGCTTAATCTTCGGAGCCGCAGGATTGCGCGCGAGCAATGTCATTATTTTAGCGCTTTTCCCAGTTTCTGCACTTGACGACCTTTGACTCCTGATCTGGCGGATATAGGTCACGTATATACGAAGCACACTTATAGTACTCATTAACGTCTATAAGCAGGCAAAATTTCATTCGATTCTATCTACCCACTCTGGAGCTAAGGAAACTGAAATTCACAGAATGGCCCACCAGGTGGCACTGCCAGTGACTGGAAGTGTTTCGACAATAAATGTCATTTTTATATGGATTTTTATATGGAGGTAGGCTACTCCAGTGCAATATTCCACCTAAAAATCATGGTCCTATCTTAATAATCTTCAGAGCATTAGAATTTCACGTGAACATAGTCGTGATTTTAGCTATTTTCACCACTTTTACATTGGATGATCTTTGGCCCCCGACCTTCCCAATGTAACCCAAATGTACAGTAAAAGGTTGTAGTGCTACAGTAGTCAGGGTTCATAATCACGAAGTCTCAGTTCCATGGAGCAGCTGAGGAACAAGAGGGGCATTTTTGAAAACCGGCACTTGTTGCTAGGGATGCCGAGGCCAATCTTCACAGGGTTGCCACCTGAAAACTAGGGGAAAGGGAGGAAAATGGGCGGCACATGCCCGATAGGGAATGATCAAGAATATGACTACAGAAGTCAAAGCATTCTGCACCCATTAGTAATTCTACAGCTGAACCTATACCGTGAAAAGTACAGTATGAATAAAAAAACAAAAAAACAAAACAAACGATTTTTCTGCCGTTGTTAGACAGAGTAGTTGCCTAGCAACCAAAACCTTGTGGACACAACAAGATCATAGTCAGTAGAAAAGCCTGCCTCAATTAAACAAGAATCCAAGAAATATACAATACGACCAGCAATACGGGCAGCATGAGCTGGCCAGTACCAGGGCTTGAATAAACATCATCATCATCATGATTGATTTGGCTGACGTTTCGGTTCAAAGTCTAAAAACATGAAAACCGACACTGTAGAATGGGATGATCGAAGACTTACTTTTACATTTAAATTTAAAACAGAAGCCCGTAAACACCCGAGAAAAAGTTGCTACTTCAAAATACAGTAAAGCAGAGTCGAAACTCTAACAGTAACTAAAAATCATGCATTATAACAGATAAATGAAATAACTCTCAGTAATTATATGAGGAATAAATTAAGTGTGAATAATTACTGGTAACATTCTAATTACAAGGGAAAAATTGGTCAAACTTAAAATGAACAAAACTGCTAAGTACGAAGAAGTGCATAAAATAAACTGGGCTAAAGTACCATAATTTTAAGCCAGTAGTAATTATACTACACAGCATAAAACAAACATGACTCACTACAATTTGACGTTTTTTTAATGCAAGAAGAAGGAACCAAAGGCTGAGCCCGCATGAACAATGCGAATAATAAACAATACAGCCATAATTGTCAGCCCATACAGTATCATCTACGGAGTGCATAAATTATAACACGATAAAAACAGTAAAATTCTATAATAAAAAAAAAATGGTGCCTAAAATAAACTGGAATAAAAACTCCCCCTTGAATAGCTGAAAAAGAGCATATAATACACAAGTAATTAATAGGTAGACAAGTAGAAACAGCAATTTCCGCCACTCCTTTAGCATGATAAAATTTGACACACCGGACGAGAAATCTGAAAAGTAAGACTCCTGAGCTGACGTGCCTGGTTGGTATCCCTGATCTGCTGAGCCTTAGGTCCATATTCATAGTGGTATCAGAGGCTTCTTAGCACCACTTACTAAGCAATTAGTTTTGCTTATTAATTATCACTGTTTCATATGTTACTTAGAGAGTTTGAGTATCAACCTGGTTTTCATAATAATTATAAACCAGGATGATGTGTAATCTAGATCATATTCAGAATCAATATTACTGTAAAACTCCCACTGCTCATTCGAAGCTCAAATCGCCCAAGCTGAAGCAGTTTCGTAGGCAACACACTCGTCACATTACAATGATCTAAGCTGTACATCTAACCCTATCCACTCATACGCTGATGACTCAACCCTTCACTTTTCCATTCGGTTCCCGCAACGCCCATCTCAACAGTTACTTCAACAAACAAGGGATGAGGCTATGGCACACCTAATGTCTGACTTGGCTCGTATCTTTGCCTGGGGTAAAAATAATATGGTTGTTTTTAATGCATCTAAGACTCAGTTCTTACACCTATCAACCCGACAAAATCTTCCACAGGTATACCCACTAATGTTTAATAATATTCAGCTTAGTCCTGCATCATCCTTGAACATACTTGGGGTTTCATTTACTCGGGACTTATCTTGGAAAGATCATATTACATCTCTTGTAAAATCTGCTTCCAAGAGATTGGGTGTGCTAAGCCGATTCGCTCTTTACCACTGCACAATTGTTGACTCTATACAGGGGTTTTATTCGCCTCTGTGTGGAGTACAACTCTCATGTGTGGGGAGGCTTCCCACATACAGCTCTTCTCAATAGGGTGGAGTCAAAGGCTTTTCGTCTCATTAACTCTCCTCTTACTGACTCCCTTCAACTTCTGTCTCTTCGTCGCACTGTTGCATCTTTCTTTTCTATCGCTACTTTAATGGTCACTGCTCCTCTGAACTGTCTGCTTGCATTCCTCCACCTCTACGACGGGCGCGTAGCACCCGTCTGGCAGCAAACTCTCATCCCTTTTCTGTCCAACTCTCTAATGCAAGAGTTAACCATTACTCCCAGTCTTTCATTTATGCAACAGGTCAACTCTGGAACTGTCTCCCTCTGTCTGTATTACCTGCTGCCTATGATCTCCAGTCTTTCAAACGCAGTGTGTCCAGGCATCTCAAAATGATCGGATCTTGAATTTGGCTCTCTATTGTATTTTGTTTTTCTCTTGGAGGGAACTGTTACTGCGGGCTCATGGCCTTTGGTTCATTCTTCCTCGCATAAAAAAAAAAAAACTTGCATATCGAGAACCGTCTGAAGTAAAAGCCTATCCTGAAATAAACAACGTGGGTACGGATCAACCCCTCTGCAATGTTGTTACCATCTTCGTCCAACTGATGATATACCATTCTAATTTTCATAATCCATGCGCTACTACATTCACGTGTCATTGATATAGTTAATATTATGGTAGTACTACGATACATACTGTATATACTTTACTTGCGTTCTTCATAGGGTGTTGTATGAATTGGACAGTTAATTCCTATATAGTTTGCTTTCAACCCATTCTTAAAATGCTAAAGATGGCTGTTATTTTCTGAAGAGGATACCGAGCGTAGACGTGAACAGAATCTTTATTACAAAGTTTCGACATTTACGTTTCCCAGTGTTTACGATGGTTTCGGTATGAGTCAGAGTTGCCAGTTTACCTGCTGTGTGCGAGCGTAGTTATTTGGTAAGTTGTACATTAATTTTTGTGCTCTTTTTATAATGTTTTATTTAAGTGATTGCTTGTTAAATTACGTAATTTAAATTAAGTTTGCATGATAAATGACTTACAGTGTAATGTAATGTACGAAAACTGGCATGTTCGGGGTTGTCCCAGAGTTGGTAACTGTGTTCTCACTCTAGAATATACCAGAAATATGGAAAACTGTAGAAGTTTCTAGTATAATGCAAGCTTATGTAGAGATGGGGAAGAGACTATCTGAAATTCTGTTGGTTTTTAGTTCACTTTGAATGAAGTTCAGTCGGTTTTGGTGTGGTGCTGTGAGTGAAGTTTGTGAAGTGTTGCTGGCAAGCATTAAGTGTAATTACTGTCAGTGAAGATTATTTTCGGTACTTGTGAAAACAGTGTTGTCAAGCATTAAGTGTAATAACAGTGATGTGTTGTCAAGCATGAAGTGCAATAGCAGTTGGTAAAGTTGGTAGAGCTCCAGTGTTTGTGAGACCAGTGAAATGAAGTTGGAAAGCATCAAGTGGAATTACTTGGAAAATAAAGACGGTGAACTTTAAGAAGCTAGTGTTTATTTTCGCCTCAGCTGATCTTATGTACTGTACACCTTAAGGCTGACCACAGGAAGAACAGCTCACTGGCCAACGTCCTTCCTATACTGTACTACTGCTGTTGAGTTTGTGGCAGTGTGGGATGGGAATGTAACAATATCATCAGTGCTCTAAAAGAGAAACAAAAAATAAAGTCCAAGCACTAGAAACCATTCACAATATTGTGTAAGTGAAAACACACACACACACACACACAAAGCACGGAGGAGACCAGACGCACGCCGACATCGCTCCATACACGGCCAACTGGGCCAGAGGCATTGCCTAAATTTGTATCTTTATATGAGTCAAGCTCTGTACCAGGTTAGACCAAATGGTGTTCTAATAAAAAAAAAAAAAAAAAGTTTTAAAGCAGGACTTGTTCAAACAGAAAAGAAAACAACTTAGAGTAAGAATGCGCACAGTCAGCTGATCTTTGTTTAGTCTACAATCTGCCCCAGGGAATGTAAGTACCATATGTGTTTTTAGTATGTAACATGGCCACATACTTTAGTAAAGCAAATTTGGAAAAGAAAAGGGATAAAGGTAGAAAGCAGGATAATGATTTCTACCAAGAACTGGTTGAAATGGAGACTCGTAACAAACTGGTTGAGCGAGTACACAGGCTTGAGACTGCTTTTCAAAATGAAATTGATGAAATTAAGAAACAGATGCACTTGCAAAAGGAAGAAATAGAAAAATTAGGAAAGGAAGTCAACAAGAAAGACATAACAATAGGAGAGCTAACAGTTGAAGTGGGTACACTTAGGAGAAAAATTAGTGAAATGGCAAGTGCAGTGGTCACCCACGAGAGTATTATGGAAGAGTTCAAAAGTGATGCAGAGACAATTAGGCAAGTAAGCAGTCTGATAGATCAGAGCAGTGATATTGAGGAGAAGATAACACAGGTGAGTGAAGCTGTGCAAAGCTACAAAAATGATGTGGAAACCACACATGCTGAAATGGTGAAAGTAAAGAAACACTTAGAAACAAGTTTAAGTTTTTAATATTACCAATTCTTTTTGGTTCTCCTTTACTAATCGGTGAGGGCTCTGATGGTATTTCCTCTATGAATTCATTGTCAAAGTCTATTCCATTCATTTGTGGGAGTAAAGTTATGTTCTCTGCTCTCATGCATCTTAAGCCCAGTAACATATGAGCTTTAATTGCTAAGTTTTCAACGATATAGAAAAATGCAGAGAATGGTCTTGCAGTCTCTGTGAAACTGATATTTAACCTTATCATACCTTTTACTGTATTTTTATTTTCCATCTACCGTGTATAAATCAAAATCAGCTTCTTCCAGAAAGTTACTTTCTTCTTATTTTTAAGAATTCTATTTATTTCTTCATGTGTTATTAAGTTCACTGGAGAGCCTGTGTCTAAAAATAAGGAAACGTTTTGATCCTCACATACAGCTGGTATCAAGATACACTCATTTCCCAACATGCCTCCTATGTGAATTTTAGACTTGCTTTTCTTTACGTTTGTTCGTTTTTTGTCATGACTTGGTCTTCCCCCGATTTGAACATAGACACAATTTTTTCTACTGTTTTGCAGTCACTGGTCCAGTGCCCTTGGTATCTATGATGCCTACAGTAAGGACCAAATCCTTGTGTCTTTTGATTATCCTCTTTTGTTTTGATAAAGCATTCATTCCTTGTGTGTCCTGGTTTTGCACAATAATGACATAGAATGGACCTATCTCTTGACTGTGACCTAAGGGGTGACTTCCCATATGTAGTGTTGTTTGTGGCGCGTCAGACCTGCTCGGGCTGCGCGAAAACTTATGAAACTGCCTGTAGCCTGGTGTTTGTGATCGAGCCCGCGTCACGTTTGGTTGTTTGCTCTGCCTGCTTTCGGGTCGCGATCGATTTTGTTCTCTGTTTGGGGTCGGTGTAGATGTTTTCACAGTTGATACTGTCTCAGGTACTCTCATTCTACTAGAATGTGCGGGTGTGTCGACCATACCTGCTTTACTGCACTGCATCTCTACCTCGTTCATTAAGTCTAGTAAGCACATGCCTGGGATATACGCGATCGTCTTGGCGATCTTAAGGGTCCTATCAGGTAATTTACACAAGGCAGCTACATAACCAATGATGTCCACGACGAGGTCTGGGGACATCTTTCCATCATGTTATCCAATTTGAGTTTTCCAAAGTAACTAACAATGTTCTTTTGGTTGTGGAGACATCAGCAGTTATTTCACTAAGCACATGGTTTGTAGTGTGCTCCCTTACAAGATCTACAATCTTATGTAATTCTGGAATTATACCTGGCAAGAAGTTCATACCTCCAGAAAATTTCTTCAAAAATTCAGTTTTAAATTCATCATATGTCCTAGCCTTGAGGAGCTTATCTGATCTCAATAAATTGCTTGCTGGACATCTTTCCTGGCTTATGCAAGATGAAAAAATGGCAATTTTCTCTTGTTCATCAAGGATGTGTCGCTTGATGAACATTTGTTCGCACTGACTGACCAATGAAATGACGTCAATACGATCTTTTTCTGTGCCAGAGAATTTTGGGGCAGTTTTATCTTCATGGTAAACATAAACATGAGGTGGAGAAGTTTGATCCGCGGTATTTGTTTCGTTATTCATTTTCACTGTTTGCTCTGTTAATTTAACTTGGACTTGTTTATCGTTGTGTGAGGGAATGGTGGAATAGGTTCGGCCGGAACGGTGAACCCTGTTAAGTATATTGACATACGTGTGCAAGTCAGCAACAAAGTCCTCACTTGCTACGTCAGAGGGAGTTTCCCACTCATCATCTGGAACTGACGTATTTGTTTCTTGATCTTTAGTTTGTGTTGAGTTTTGTACAATGGGTGTGTTGCCTTGGTGCTCTCCTAATTGTGAATCTGTTTTTGGAGCTAATTGTTTTGCATCTGGTATTAACGTGAGTGGTGGCGAAAATATCCCGTGACGGGTTAACAGTATGGTAAAAAAAAATCTCCATGCTGTCTCCGTACGATTTCATTGGGATTAAGAAAGGCTTTTCGAGCTTGATGTATATCACTGACCCCTGAATCAGTCTCCCCAAAGATGAATATACTCGTACTTGTATACATGTCTCATTCAGGAATCTTAGGGCTACTTAAGGCTACTTGGCACATACATTGAAGACTAGTGTCCTTATCATTATAGTGAACTCTTTTTACCAGGAAATTATGAAGTTATATATGGTCTTGAAACTGGACGATAGAAATCCAGATGGAGAGAGAACTGTCAACAGCATGCCGAGTGAAATGGGCCACAGTATCACCATTGAGGTTCCTGGAATCCTGGTTCTCTCATCTGACTAATCATCTGCACACTTCTACTTTATAGATATTTTAACTATCAAGACATCTCACGTGCAACACATATTGACATCATGCCAGAACACCACATTTTGAAAATAATTTTCATATAAGCACTGTAGAAATGGAAGTGGTATGGTGAAGATGGAGTCTAGTACTGACCCTCAATAAGCCAGGCAAACATTTCACGTACACCACACACAAACACCATAAAGGAACACCATATTTTGAGAACAGTGTCTTTAACCACTGTAGGTAGTGAGGTGTCATGGTCAGGCTAGGATCTATTACTCTCAATAAGATCCAGCTTTAACACAGACGTACACCACATGCGAACACCAGATCAGAATTTTTTGAAGACTGTCCTTAATTCCCCTACAACCATGATAGGTTAGGAGGTGGCATGGTGGGGCTAGGGTCTTCTGCTGACTTTTTAACAAGAAATCATATAAACAAACAAACAAGCATACAACACACACACACACACACACACACACACACACACAGGAGCGCTCGCGTGCATCTTGACCGTAGCAGGATCACAGATGCTCACGCCACCTAATGATCAGCCTTTTCATTACGGTGACGCATTCAAGCTACTACAGCCGGTGACGCCATGGCAAGGTTACCCTTTCTTGGCGGTGGTGGGCGGCGATCAAGATCAAGATCACCTCTCTCTCTCTCTCTCTCTCTCTCTCTCTCTCTCTCTCCTTTATTCTCAGAGAGTATGTTCCATCATTTAACCCCTTGAATGCAGATACATATTTTTCATTTTGTTTCTTCCACCAGACGTTTTTGTTCATTACAGAAGAGACGTTTCGTAGTCAAGGGGATAGTGATGGCTATATATTACCCCTTCAGCTCTAAATGTCGTTTGAAAGAAGCAAAAGAAAGAAAAATCAAACTTAAAGATAATTTAATATAGGGAAGAGATAATGGTGCTGAAGTGGGTAACTTTCGCTTCTCTTACTCTCTATGTGTTTTCTTTTCCTTGCCACCGGACGGGTATATTCTGCGTACGCGGGAAGGATAGCTTGTTGTTGTTGTTCCCTTTCTTTGTTTCTTCTCCTTCTCTGTTGTCCCAGGTTCATCTGACACGTGAACCCAGTGGACTATGAGTCTATGTTACCTATTTTCATCATTCTTTTTTCAAGGAACAAAGAAATATTTAAGGGACGTTTGCATAATCAAGCAGTTGAGCCGCCCGGTCACATCGATGCCACCACATGAAAGCATCCCTCTCATGTACGTACCAAGTTTAGCTTACTAGGGGAACGGGGACAGTAGGAGAGGTCATTCTAGAACAGACTCAACCTCTAGTATCCCGGGACGAAAAGTCATTCTTGCTGTAGTGCGTTCACCTTAACTGTGAGTAGATTTTCGAACTTCTGAAGCTTAATTCATGTATCGTGCTGGAATGTGGGCTGTAATAGTTATTCTTAAGTTAGACTGTTATACTGTATGAACTCAAGAAGCCAAAGGAGCTTCAAATGTTGGATGTCATGAACACCTTTGCTACTAGTAATTTATCAAGCTCAAATTTAACGTTGCAATATTTCCTCATTTTAATTTTAACGAGGTCCATGCTATTTTTTTTACCATTTCTCTCTTATTGCAATCCTAGCCCTTTGTCTCTCATATGTTTGTTGTCATTCCTTTGTCTCCTCATTTGTCTTTGCATGTCTCCCCCATTTGTTTCACTTCCTGTTGATTCATAAACACGGTTACAGTTTTCTGGGCAGTGAAGGGTGTTGAAATCAATTGATTATGTTATTGTTTATGCTCAAATTTTCCTGTATATGTTGGTAACTTTCATAATTTCCTTTAACTTTTCCAAATGACACGTTTTCACGTATCCTTTAGACCAGCTATGGCATGTCTGTTTTTCTCTTCCTTGAGGTCTAGTGTCACAATTCTTATTGAAATGTGCCACCTTTCATTACAGTTCATTTTTACCTTATCTAATCGCCATACTGTCTGTTAATTTTCCAATAGGCAGTGATGTCTTATATCATCCCTTTGTCCACTACTGTAAAAGTTAAGCCCTGTCCACACGTTGCCTAAAAGATTGCCCGAAACAATGCTAGGATCAATTCAGGAACATGCTAGACACATGCTTCCAAACGCGCCACAAACATGTTCGTAAATTTGCCTGAGTAAAAAGCTTCACAGTGCTACAAACATTGCTCCGAATCCGTCCACACATGTGCACATGAGCTAGTTGTCCTCATCATGGAGGAAGAGGATCTCTTACTAGTTGCGTCTGCTACAGTTGCGTTATGTGGATGTAAACCAAAACAGCCTCGGCGATAATGGGTTCGTCCCTCCTAAAAGACTGGAAATGAATATAGGAATATGTTGCACAAAAATATTATTCATGACGATGCAGGACTCTTGCCTCAACAACTTAGTGATAGTGGATCATTTAGAAATTTCCTGCAGATGTCTGCATCTGATTCTAAGGAGATCCTACATAAAATAGCACCAGAAAAGTCACAAATATGAGGAAGTCCATTACATCTGCGGATCGGCTGGCTGTGACTTTACGGTATCTGGCTACGGGAGATTCGCATCGTAGTCTGAGCTACGTGTTCAAGATATCAAAGCAGTCACTATCTTACTTTGTACCTGAAGTGTGCTCTGCTCTTATCAGTGGTTTAAGTGAATGTGTTAAGAACAGTTATATCTATTTAATTATTCATTTATTTATTTACGTATTCATTCATTAATTCATTCTTTCATTCATGCATGGATTCATTCAGTCATTCGTTAATGCATTTTTTTATTTATATACAATTTATAATTGAACTTATTTGAAACAGTTTTACTGCAGGAGGGTGTCCAATAAATTCCAGGTCATAAAACATCCGCAGTATCAGGCACTTACAGTTATATTAAAAAAGGCCAAACACTTATCAGTTGGATGTATTTATTAAAACAAATGTAAGTATTACATTTTATTCCAAAATGGGCATACGAACAAAAGTCGTAACATGATTAAATAAGATTGCACACATTCGTGACAGTTTCAAAATGATGCTTAATATCCTTGACAATATAAAAGTGTTATTCTTTAGTATGGTAATGACTATGTTTGTGCAAACCTCGTAGATGGCTGCGAAGGGTGGTTATAAGTGGAAGGCAAGTCATAATTCTCTTGCTCTGCTTGATAAAGTATGTTGTGAAACATATTTTGTACCGTATTCTTAGCGTGCTGCGATGAAAGTTTCCGAAGCTTAAAGGCCACCAAATCACCGAAAGCGTGATATTCATCTCGTGCAGTCCTGTTTTTCAAGGATTGCATGACTTCATAAGCGTCCTCTACCATTTCTTCAAGCTTCCGTTTCGGGAAGCTGTTAGCCCTGGCCCCTTGTTACACGTCCGTCGTTGGTTCGGTATTGTCCTTGTGTATAGGCGGTACGCTCTGTCTTGATGCAGACTCATGTACAGCAGTACTCTGGAATGGGCAAGCAGCCTCATTAACATACGACGGTTCCAGCAAAAGGGTATGTTAATATAAAAGGTAATGCAGAGAGAGAGAGAGAGAGAGAGAGAGAACAATAAGAACCTAGTGCTAAAATCCAGCTCAGAGCCGGATCAGCGGCTACAAATTGTGTATGTTGGGCGGGCCGTGAACACTGACGTGGCGTGGTTATGAAATGTATTAACGGAAAAAGTATATCATATTACAAACGAGACTACTGAAATAGGGAACGGAATTAATGTCGGAAAGAAAACCTATAGAGGTAAAGAAGGACATGATATTACGGAAGGAAACACTGTGATTCTCAAATGAAGTCTTTAAGAAGGGGGTGGGGGCGTCGAAGGTGAGTCAAGAAAGGAAAAACTACACGTCGCTGTAAAGTGTAAAGGAAACAATCAAGGAAAATATGGCGTACGGAGAGGAGGGTATTGCAATGAGTGCAAAAGGAAGGGCGGTCGCCGGACGTCAAATGAGAATGAGTAAACCTAGTATGGCCAATTCTAAGACGAGCTAAAGCAGTCTCCCACCTCCTGCTACGGTGGCAGGGGGTCAACCAGGGAGAAATATAGGGTTTAACAACACGGAGTTTATTATTAGTGATACAGTCCAAGCAAGACTGCCACTGATGTTTAAGGATGGAAGATAGGGCAGAAGGAAGTCAGAGACTGGAATCAGTTAGGACAGAGAAGCATCTCTGGCAACAGCTGGGCGAGCCAATTGATCAGCACGTTCTTTGCCTGCGACGCCTGCGTGTCCTGGGACCTGGTCTAATTTATGACGAGAAGTAATACGAGGCAACCATTCTAAGATACGTAGGACTAAAGTGTAAGAAGTAGAAGGTGACTCAGGAAGGGACAGAGCACCAAAAGAATCAGAATATCACAAATAAGGAAGAGGAGGAGCGACATATATACCGCAACGCAAACAAATGTGCAGAAAACTTGGCCGTTAAAAAACTCGCACAAACAGGAAAGCTGAAGCGATAAAAGGTGTCAGGAAAGAGAACTGCGAACCCGACACCTGGGGTTTTGGAACCATCTGTGTACACAGGGACTGCAGAAGAATGGTGGGAAAGATGGTCTAAAAACAGGAAAAGGAGAATGAGGGAAGAAGAATTGGAGTAAAGGAAAATGGAGGGACAAACTTTGGTGTGTGGAAGAAACCATGGTGGATAAAAAAACTTGTGCGGAAAGAGAAAACATTACTAACGGTAAGAGAGGAGTGTGAGACGAGGGTACGAGCTCAAACTGCAAAAGGTGGCTTGATCCTAGGATGTGAGGGAAAGGTGTTAAGTCAGGACCGGGAGGAAGTAGAGAAAGGGTATTAGGGAAACAATGCAACTTAGCATAGGTACGAAGAGAAAGTAAAGCAAGATGACGGAAAAATGAAGAAACTCCTGATTCAGCATAGAGAGTTTCAACTGGGAAAGATTTAAAAGCGCCAATGGCCAAATGCAAACAGTGATGATGCACAGAATCAAGTTGTTGGAGGACGGTATCTAAGGCAGAAGAAAAAAACTGGCAACCATGATAAAGTTTGGTGAGAACGAGAACAGTATGGAGGCGAAGGACAGTAGTTCGATCGACACCCCACGACACATAAGACAAAGTTTGTAAGAGTTAGAGGCACTGCAAAGCTGAAATGTTTATGGAGGCAAAATGGTCCTTCCATGTAAGACGAGAGTCAGAAATAAGGCCAGGAAAGGAAGCAGAGGTTTTATCTGGAAGAGGAGAGCCATTAAAAAAAAAAAAAAAAAAAAAAGGGGCAGTTGAGGAATAAGACGAGAGTGGGTAAAAGTGATAGCATGAGACTAAAGAGGAAAGAATCAGAAACCGTGGGTGGTAGCCCACTTTGAGGCAGAAGAAACCACACGTTGAATAAGAGCACCAAAGACAGAGATGTCGGAATTTGAGGCATATATTGCAAAGTCATCCGCATATAAAGAAAAGCGAACACCAACTGGGAGGCAAGAAACGCTCCCATTAATTGCCAATAAAAGGAGAGTAGTGCTAAGAACACAGCCTTGGAGAACACCTTCATATTGTGGGAATGAATCCAAACAAGTATGCTGAACACAGACCTGAGAGAAACTGGCTGACACAAAATTCTTCAAGAAAACACCAAGGTTACCATCAATACCACAAGAACAAACTGTGTGCAAAATATTAAAGTACCAGGCAGTATCATATGCTTTCTAAAGATAAAAGAAAATTGCGATAACAGATTGATGAGTGGCAATGGCAGAGCGGATATAAGTTTCTAGTTTAAGGAGAGAGGAGTTAAGGTACCACGGGATTTTCGAAAACGGAACTGAGAAGAATAAAGCTGTTCGGATTCTAGGAGCCACAGAAGTCGATGATTTTTCATTCACTCGAACAACCTGCAGTGACAACTGGTAAGAGCAATGGGGCGATAATCCTGGGAGCATGACCTAGCTTTACCCGCTTAAGAAGAGGGGCTGAAGAGTCACACTACAGTATAGTGTGACTCTTCGGCGTATTTTAAAGCCAGAAAAGCCTTTTTTGTACCTAGACCAACATCACAAAAGTCAACAAAATAAGCCATACATCACAGTTCCGTATGTGTCAAATCTTAGCTTGGTGAAGTCTGTCAGTCATGATTTGCATGTAAACATTGCATTTAGATATACTTCCACCTTAAGTTCAATGGTAGTTAAGAATAAACCCATTAGTAAAGAAACTGCAGGGGTATACAAAATTCCATGTAGAGACTGTGATTTAGTTTATATTGGTGAAACTGGAAGGGATTTGGACACTCCCATTAAGGAACACAAATATGCTTGTAAAATAGGCAACATAAATACCGCAGTGTACGTTCACTCTTCAGAAAACGATCATAGAATCAACTGGAATTGTACATATGTAGTAACTATGAGAAACGTAGGATAGTGGAAGCTGTATGTATAAAGAGATATAATAACTTTAACCATAGTGAAGGAATGTATAAAGTAGATCCAGTGATGAGAGGATTAGTGGCAAGGTCCTTGCTGCCTCTTGTCAGGTCGTGGACAGAGTAGAGGGAGAGTCTCGTGAGGTCACATCAGGTGTGGTTGGGAAAACGTGTCCTCACCCTGCATATAAGCAGCTTCTCAGCATTTGTATGTACCACTCTTGGTCTGTAGATCCACTGAAGAGGGCGATAGCATCGCCGAAACTGTTTGGAATACATCTTTTCTCGTCTTCCAGTGTAGGTTTCTGTATCCTAAAAGGGAGAATGATGGCATTAAGAAAAGAGGGGGGAAAAACACCCTCGGTCCAGATACGATTATAAAGAGCTAATAAAAAGGACAGGGCCGGGGGGGGGGAGGGAATGTAATGTATGCCACTGGGACCTTCGCAAGTGTTCTTTCAGATATGAAGGGTGAAGGACAACTCATGGAGTGTGAAAGGCGTATTATACTATTGACTAGACGACAGCTGGAAAACAACAGGCGTACATTCTGAAGTAACATTATTAAACTGAAGACCCACGCTATCTGCAACTGATTTCCCATCTAGATGAAGGACAGGGGAAGGGATGGGAATATGCTTACCGGCTATTTTGTGAATACATTTCCACCTGGAAGCAATGGGAGTATTGGTAGAAACAGTGGAAACATATAACCTCCAACAACGGCGTTTAGCCTTTTTAACAGTCTTGCGAGGAGAAGCGCGGACCTTTTTAAACTAAAGAAATGCACTCTGTTCATCAGGGGTGTTGCGTTTGCACAGGTAGCTTTTCCAACGTGCACGTTTAACACGAAGTGCCATGATGCAGTCAGAGTCCCACCAAGGTACAGTTTTAGAAGTAAATGGAAGGGACGACCTAGGAATTGCAGTCAAAGCTGCACTCAGAATTAAAACATTAAAAAACGTAGGCATATCTAAAACAGTTGGAAAGGAGGAAGAGGGTGTGGAGGGAACCGACAGAGAAGTAAAAGACGGCCAGTCAGCTTTCAGAAAACACCACCGAGGAGGCCTGAGCACTGGCCAACAGGAAGTAAGAGTAAGTTTAATAAGAAAGTGATCACTGTACAAGCATCAGAAAGAACAGACCAATGGAAATCTACAGAAAGAGAGGGGGAACAGAAACAGAGATCGAGAGATGAGAATGTCTGAGTTCTGGCATCAAAGTGCGTCGATGCTCCTGTATTCAGTAAAGGCAAATCAGTAGTAAAAACAAATGACTCAAGGCTGCGGCCACGAGAATGAGTAACAGTATCGCCCCATAAAGCATGGCGACAAATAAAATCACCTAACAATATAACTGGGGTGGGTAACTGGGACAATAAAAAAAGATGCGGCAGGAAAATCAATAGACTGGGAATGAGAGAAATAAATGGAAATCGCAGTAACCCAACGGCCGAGAAAAACAAACAAAATAACATGGAATTTAGGCGTTAATGGAGAGACGTTCAAGAGGAACTGTGTGGTGGACTGAGACAGCTGAAACAGAAATAGATGCAGGAGAGAACAAGAAACAACAGCCAGGTATGGGTATTGGAGGGGAAGACAAACGAAGTTCTTGTAAACAGACTAATGATGGACGGTGAACCAAAAGAAGATAGCAAAGGTCGTTGCGATGGGCCGTAAAACTTCGAACGTACCAATGTAAAATAGACATACTAAAACTCAAAACATCAAATATAAGAAACCCAATAGAAGAGTAAGAATCTAAGAAAGATGAAAGGAAATAAATACTGCATTAAAGATAAGACATAATACACTGAGTAAAATATAATACGGAATAGTAACATATACTACCGAGTTATAGGAATAGGGGCAGGAGGTGGAATAGAAGGACGAGTGGGACGATCACCATTGCCCGGAGGCATAGGGAGAAATAAAGGGGAGGAAGTACTGGAATAAATGGAAAAGGAGGAGGGCAAATTCGGAGGAGGGAACAGAAGGCAAAGGAGGGGGAGATGAAGGAGGGAGAGGAGTGAGTGGGAGGTCAGGAGACACAGGATGAACTTCAAAAGAGATGGTGGAAGGAGGGGGTCCAGCATTGTCCACTGAATCTGAGGTGGAAGTTAAAATATAATCCATAATCTTGAGGATGGTTTCACTGTCGTCGTTGCCAGAGGGTTTCGTGTCACAGGTAATCGGCAGTGGAGCTGTCCGGGTACGTGACTGAGGAGACTGCTGAGGAGATGTGGATTTCGACGAGGCAGAGTGTATAGGTCTGGAGGGGCGGGTACTCGTCGTACGGACGTTATGAGCCAGAGAAATAGGAGGATGGGCAGAAGAGGTCTTAGAGTCCGATGCAATGGACAGAGTACGCATACCACTAGAGGACAACGGGTGTCAGATGTTATGTTGGGACAGAGGCGCCAAACGGCGAGTATGAGAAACAGAACCAGAGGACTGAGAGGATGGAAGGTTGGGAACAAGGGGAAGGGCAAGGATAGGGAACGGGTAAGGAAGGGGATGGAGAGGAAATAGGTTGAGGAATCTAAAACAGAGAAAGTATTAGAGACAGGAACAGGAGGGGTCTGTAAGGAGTGGACTGAACTAGAGGGGGGGTTAAGTAGAGAGGAGGGAGAGGTGGAAATAGGAGCACTGGGAGGAAGGGAAGAGGAGACAAGAGACATACAGGTAGGGACAGAGTCAGAGGTGGAAAGACGAGAAATGGGAGGAGAGGAAGAGGGGGCAACAGATATAGAGAAAGGTGCTGATGAGGAAGAAGAAATAGAACTGGTACTAGAAGCAGATGGAATAGCAGGAACACAATGGGAAATAGATACAGACGGAACCGAGGAAGAAGGCTGCAAAAGAGAGGAACAAAGGCATCCGGCATAAGGGGCGGTACTCTGACAACCCCGACGACAAACACTAGTATGAGCCTCACGAAGAGACAGCCCCTCAAAGTAAAGAACTCGAACGACTTGCAATTCAGATCTAAAGGACGGACAGTTGCGATGAAAGGCAGCATGCACTTCACCACCATTCGGACAGCAATGGATAACAGCAGGGCAGTCAAGCTGACAGTGACCACATTGAGCACAGAGAGGACAGCGTTGGGAGGAACGGCAATACTTTACAGCAGGGGTTCCCAACCTGGGGTAAATTACCCCAAGTGGGGTAATTTGGTCTTTTGTGAAGGGTAATGGGGGAGGTAACAAAAAAAAAAAAAATCTAAAAATCATACCAGTTATGATAGACTTTCAGACCTATACTAAAATTCAGAGATGAATGTTTAAAGTCATGTTTATTTGGTATCAGTGTTAATAATAAAAATAAATTACTCCTTGCAATAACTCTCTTGGTTTTAGCCTAACCTTTAATTAAGTCCTACATTCAAACTAAAATCTAGGCATCAAAATGTTAAGCAGCTAAAATGCAATTGTGGAAACATAAGCAATGAGGGGTAATGAGTGAAGGGGGGTGTGGAAAATGGGGTAATGGGTAAATAAAGGTTGGGAACCCCTGCTTTACAGGATGGCCAAATCGCCAACAGGAAGTACATTGATGAGGGGAAGGGATAAACTCCCTCACTGAAAGTCGTGTACCTCCAGTGATAACCGTGTCAGGGAGGGTGCGAGAGTCGAAGGTAATCTTGGCAATGTCGTCAGAACGTCGACGGTTACCACGAGGAAGGATAGCATACCATGTAACAGCCTGGACTGGACTTTGAGTATGTCAGAAACCACGGGGGAGCACTCTTAGAGAGACCTGTTCCCAAGTTTAAGAGAAGGTGGTAAAACAACCTTGCCAATATGAAAGTTATGTAGCCTATCACCCTGAATGGGGATGGGGACTCCTGATGGGTCAACAAGTTTAGACATGGCTTGAGCTTGTTGTTGAGAATGAACAGTAACTAGGCGTGAGTCATCGAAACGGGAGCAGAAGAGAACATTGGGACCAACTTGACGGATGAGCTGTGACTGAAAGAGGAGGTCATCAGGAGAGAGGGGAGAGCCAGCCGGGATACTGAAGAACTTAGTCCAAGTTCCGAGACAAAAAGCGAGGAACAGGAATGGGAGTGGTAGAGAGGACAGAAGGACGACGGCGGGAGGAGGAGAGGAGAGGGTGGGCAGAAGCAGCAACAGTGATAGACGATGAAATAACTGAGTTAAGAGGATAAGTACAAGAAAGGAGCAGAGACTGGGTGGCAAATGAAGTAAAGGAGGCCAGGGACGGGTTGGTAGAGGAGGTTAAAGACCCTGTGATGCCATTCGGAACCTGGAAACTTTCTAGGGTAACGATGAGGGAGGGCTGAGAAGAGGAAGCCGGAGGTATGCGGACGCTGGGAAGAGAGGCAGGTCGGGGTAAAGCCGATAGCGATGTAATCATATGGGGAGAGCAGGAAGATGAAGAAATAGGAGAACAGGAAGAAAAAGAAAGGGATGGAAAAGAAGGGAAGGGAATATCTGCCAGACTGGGAACGTCTCCAGTTGCTCCTTCAGAAATAGACAAAACTCATAACTGCCCATGGTGAGCCAATTGTGGAACGCAGGAAATAAACTGGTCCGCTCCTGAGAGCCCAGATGAGGGGTAAGGGTAAAACAATTAAACAAGGGCTACTGTACCTATAGTTCTCTCAGGCCGTTCAGGACTGAAGAAAAAAAAAAGAGAGAGAGAGAGACAGCCTTGCATCCCATCGGCACGGCTTTCACACCTTAGGAGGGAAGAAAAGAAGAGAAAGGAAGGAAGGGAAGAAATACGATCAAGCAAAATTAATAGGGCCAAGGACTGGGACTCGAGGACGGGGGGAAGCAGTACAACACCATCCCCAACATTAGGCCCCAGTCCCAGACTCCGGAGCCCCAGAGTCCCCCCCAAGACTGCAGTGGCCTTGGTTTTGGCGGGGAGGGGAGAGAGAGAGAGAGAGAGAGAGAGAGAGAGAGAGAGAGTCAATAATCCCAAAACAACTAAATTTCTGGCAAAATATTGGAGCAAACGTCACTTACATCTGCATTTTCGTCATTGGTAAAAGTAAGTCTTTGTATAAATTAATCGTAGGAATACCCTCAAAGGTGAAATAATCTTTCAGATTCCTACCACACAGGAGTGGCTTAATGCAGAAAGTGGATTCAAAGAAGTGTGGAACTATCCACACCGTGTAGGTAACGTGGATGGCAAGCACATAAACCTACAGTGTCTAGTATACAGTGGGAGTGATTTTTACAGTTACTGAGGACACTTCAGTATAGTACTTTTTGCTGTGGTTGATGCATGCTATAACTTTATGTACATGAATGTTGGATGCCAGGGACGCCTATTCGTTGGTGGTCTGTTTGCACATACCATATTCAAACATGCACTTGATAACTGTGTATTGAACCTACCATAAAGGTTGATACATTCCAGTATTCATGTAACGTTGCATTTTGATTATAAAGACTTCAAAATGATTGTTCCCGAACAAAGGATGACTACTTAAACCAGAGCATCATATTTCTTAAATGCTAGCTCCTTTTATAATGTCCTTTCAGACAAAAGTTCGGTTTATTAAGCCATTTTCTTCTGCATTTGTACTTCAAGTACATATTTACCAAAATTATATAGACTAGTACTGGCAACATAAATGACTATCCACAAATAATAAACTCCTTACATATTCTACCTTATACTGTAATATTACAGTACTATTAACCCCTTCAGTATGATTATTTATTCGTTCTACATCAAAACCATTCCATCCAGTCAAAGAAAGACAACTTGTAGCGGAGATATTAATCCTTTTAAGTACAGTGCAGAGCTGACTGAGACAAGATCCTCCTACTAACCCATTAAGCACAAAAAAATACAGCATTCTAAAATTTGTTCTTGCTACCTCCATACAATTTTGCATGTTAGGAGAGATTTTCGGATTAGGAGGAGTTAGATATAGACTTAATTATTTCCATACTGCACCTGAATAAGATGGGTGAATAAAATTGTCTGGAAAAATGGTCATTTTCGTTCCACATTTAGCATTGTCTAAAACTGTATTTCTTTCCATCTTGAATGATAAGTTGTAATAAGAGATTAACACTACAATACTCGTATCATGCTAGTCACAAAGAATATATATATATATATATATATATATATATATATATGCAGAGACAGACAGACAGACAGAAGCATAGTATCGTTTTGTCCTGCCACCTAGCTTCAAGATGTAGGCTACAAAAGAACCCATCTTCAGAGACTAAACCAAAAATTATAGATCCGAGACATTTATATGGAAATTCCCTCCCCCTTCTCATGTCGCAACCTGATTGGCATCTTTGAGGAAAATTCTTTCCTATCCCACCCATGATTATGCTGTATATCTATATAGACTGACAAATCCATCCCTGTGGTTAGTTACTTTTTTTACATACTGTGAGCTTCTTGTTCAGCCCCTCTGAATATGGGTTCTGTGTAGACCGAAACGTTAGAGAAAATGAATTCAGTCTCTAACCTGTGTCTCTCTCCCACAAAATTTCCACTTGTCCCAGTGGACCATCTACGTATGTCGAGTGGTGATGGGGATGCAGGGAAAGAAGTTCGTGAGACTTTTCAACAGAAGAAAATTTTTGCAGGATTGCTTGAAGGAACACTCATTCGGAGATCAGCACCCAAGCAGTTACGAGACAATGTCAAGCCCTTCAGTGACGTGGCCAGGGCATTCTTCGTGGATGAATGTAAAAGCTAGAGCAACGAGATATATGAACTCCTTGATCTGAAGAGATCTGTTCCACTACCCGTTACACTGACGAGATAACTAGAAAAAAGGAACAAAATGCAGAATAAACAACTAAAGCGCAAACTAAAATCCTCGTGTGAAAACAATGTATGGAACAACATCACGAAACCGTTATTGGTCCTGTATCTATCTGATAATGTACTGACTAACACGGAAATGGAAGCACTTTCACTCAGCATAAAGACTGACACAGGAGAGAGCAGAAGATCTTATGGTGATTATATTTATAAAAACTGTAAGTCCGGCGACAATGATGTGGAAAAAAGGCTCCATCAAGGGTGTTCTAGCGTGCTATAAAGCATTAGCCGAGGAACAACCTAATGCACTACCACGATGTCTTAGAATTGCCCTGACAACTAGGCAAAAATTAATGCATAGTAATAACTATATCAGAGTTTGTGGACTGGTAATCATGGACAAAAAAGTGAGTATAACAAGAAAATTATATGTTGTGTGATCCTTTTACATATGAAAAGAAATTCACGGGGTATTCAAAGAGTGAATCTGATAAAGTCTAGATCGAAGATAGAAAAACACTTAAACAAGCAGAAAAGAAATAAATGATTAAACCTGCTGGAGGAAAAACCTCGTCCCCAGAGAATGAGATGTCTACCGAAAGTGAACAGGGAGGGCATTCGATTGAGGCCAATAACATTTGGCACTGGGAGCGCCATCCATAAGCTAGCTAAGAGGCTAGCTAAGCCCCTCTCCATCTACGTAAGAAATTTGGAAGATTTAATCGAAACTCTTATGGACGTGGACTTCAGCAAAAAGAAAAGGGTAAGCTTTGACTTAAAGTCACTTACAGATAATACCAAAGCACAGATACAGGGGGCCACGTAGGCAGTGGGAAGAGCAGTGGACGTCATCGAAGATGAAGAGTTATCATTGCAAAGACATGTCTACATGTAACTAATATACCGTGTGTTCAGTTGGGAGCATTTACCTTCAGTGGAGAGGAATATATTGTAGGCAACACAAGGGTCTGGTTTTGGGCTCGCCTCTTCCTGCCGTCTTGACATGGATGCATTAGAAGCTAACTGCTATAGAAGAATCATAGGTAGGTGTGCAACTAGGTACAGATATGTGGATAATGTCTTAGTAACTGTGTCCAAAGACATCAAAATTTTAAATAAACTCAGAATGTTAAAAAATGTGCATGATGACACACAGTTCACAGTACAAGATGAGAACGAAATAAACTCACATTCTTAGATACTATACTGTAATATGGAGAACTATGGAGCTAAATACTCTGTGTACCGTAAACCGACCAACGCAGATGACTTTATCCACTATCTCTCTGCACACAACGAAAGAACGAAGTTTGGAGTTGTTATAGGATTTTTACTACAGGTGTATAGAATTTGCAGTAATGAGTTAATAGAGGATGAGATTAGATACATAATAGAAAGCTTTAAGAAGCTATGCTATGCGAGAGGCATGTTGTCAATTAAAAATAAAAAGGAAGGCAGTTGATATCATCAAAACGAAAAGAGATAATACCAATGATCAACAAACGACGACAGCGCAAGATATGTATCTGTCCCCAACTCAGTAAAACTTTGATTATCATTAAGTACTTACAGGAAGCAGGCCGCAGGACAGCAGCATCCTCAGAGACATAAAATAGTTGAAACAGTCAAAACAAAAGTAAACGGAATTAAAAATGAGGACATTGCAATATACACCATACCGTGCAGTGGATGCTCGAAAACATACATAGGGGAAACAAGATGAGGAATAATGTAGATACAAAGACAGCAGAACACAAAGTAAATGTAAGGTGTTACAGAATATCTAATTCCCTGGTGCTGCACATAGATCAGCAAAATCATTTGTCCATGTGGGAAGAAGTTACAGTCAGTAAGTAAGATCTGAGTAAATAAATAAGAAAATTTTGAAAATGTTGGAAGCAGATCACATTTATGTAAAAAAATGTTACTGATCATAGACAGGGATTTTTTTAAAAGTCCATGTAGGTACCCAGCAAGCATAGCACTAATGTCACAATTAGGGGTGGGTTAGTACAGAGGAATTTTCCTAGAGGTAGCTAAACAGCTTGCGACACGAGAAGGGAGAGGGAATTTCCAGGGGTATAAATGTCTCAGATCTCTCATTTCTTGCTCAGTCTCTCTAAAGATGGGGCTTGCGTAACCCGAAACGTTAGAGAAAATAAAGATTTCACACTAACCTGTGTCTCTCTTGCACCCAACATATTCATCAGGGAAGTTTCGTTTGTCAGGGAGCAGACTGTAGCACCAGTCGAGCAGGGTGGTAGTCCCAAAGTGGATGGAAAGTTGATGGCAAGGAGAGCTGGAGCTCCCGTTTCATCAGCCCTCGGAACTAGCTTCTGGCCATCCCCCTTTACAAAACTTTTTCAGTGTTTCAGTAACACAGAGAGTAAGCCAGCATGCTCTCTAATACAACTTCCTCTAACTTTCAACACCAAACTTCATGCACATTACACAGTACATTTCCTGTTCTAAAAAAAAAAAAAAATGGAATCCCATCACCAAGCTTCAGAGTTCCAGGGGGAGGGGGGCGCATGAAAGCCCTCACCATCCGCCCCTCTTCCAGCGACGGCCAAGCGAGATGCCTGGAACCACTGTCTAACTCACTTCCTTTCTGCTACACTCGCGGCTTTTCCTCCAGTTTTCTCTCTGTTGAACATCACCTCTCCTCCTCTAAACCTCACCTTCTCTTCCCTACTGAGGCTCAACTGTCTGAGGCAACAGATAGCAAACCTTTTTCAATATACTCCTACTTTCTCTATACTCATTTAAGAGCCAAAGGTGGCTGTTGTGTATATGTACACAACAACATATCACCACATTCAAAGGATTAAATCCCATTCTCAGCATAACCTAATCTTAGCCCTTCAACCTGGTACAGGGAAGGGACATCATCATGTGGTGGCACCGATACTATCATGCAGCTTCACTGCAGGGTTATACCAGTAAAGTGCACTTTGTGAGGGAGTGACGAGTGAACGAGCGTTTGTCTATACGTCTATCATCATTATTTAATTTTGGTGTAAACTTTCAACATTTCTGGTGAGGTTGTTGAGCAATAACAGAAGAATAATTGAGTTAAAACATTTACTTTCTCACGTTTCTCTCTCTCACGTTTCCTCTTTGGATGTAAATATACTGTAGCGAGGCGCCATAGCATTATCTCGTGCAATGTTCGGTTCTCTGCCCCCGACCTGCTGTGTCAATGAACCGCGTCGGTAAACGCTTGGCTATCGATCAGATGATAGAACCTAGAAATGGGGCGATTACTCTTGCTAAATTCACCCCCTACCCATAGAAAAAACGTTCATGCAAAGTTATTAGCATAATATCCGATATTTAATTGTTTGAATTCATGCAAGAAATCATAGTGTTACAATTGGAAGTCTATTTTCATTCGATTTCACAGTGGAACATGTCAACTGAAGCCCCCGGTACATTACCTTGGAAAGCTGGGTTTCCAAGGGGTTTCTTTGGTCTCATGAATAAATATATAGCTAAAAGCAAAATATATTGGATGCGTCTACTACCTGCTTATAGTATCTCTTCTCTGTCTCACATGGTAGAAAATTCATCAGCCTCTGAAAACCATCGCGGTCGAGCCATGTCGTGTCGGGCTGGGCCGAGTCGTGTGACGCTGCTCATTTCTCAGCTGCGCTCGCTCGCCCTTGACAAACGTCCCACAAGTCCTCCTATATTTTCGGAAAGGAGGATTGTGCATTGCAAGAGGAGGGCAACTTCAACATGCAGTTAACTGGGTTCATATTTCAGATGAAGCTAGGGATATGACAACCCGTTCAACCTAATGATTTTACACAGCTTTGGGGGACTTTCCTAATACACCCTATCATTGCCAGTTTATCAGTCCACATCAGTTCAGTAAAACCGGCTTTGAAACTAAGGAAATTGCTTGATCAAAGTAAGATAATAGGCTAAAAATCATCCTGTATAAGTAGCATCATTAGGTGGATTCTCATTTCATCTACGCTGGGGGAGGGGTGCACTAAGGTGTTTGAATATCCTATAGATAGAATTGCTAAATACGAGGAAAAGACCCATGACAGAAACAGGCAAGTAACTACAGACCGTTGACTACCACTGTAATTTAATATGTATACTTTACAGTCTCTCTCTCTCTCTCTCTCTCTTTCTCTATCCCTTAGCTTTATGTCTTCACTGGTCATTTATCCGTTCCCTAGCGTGTCTGTCCAATTACCCTTTTAATCAGATGTAATTATGTCACGAGCAGACGAAACGATTCAGCTGAAGGGCTATCTCTGGGTGTGAAGTACTGTACCCAGTAAGGCTAAATTCAACCCACCTGGTTCGACAAATCTTTCTCAGAGCAAAATCGTTAGGAGAAAGCAAGACTGAAACAGGACAATCTTGGGATGGCGGAATTAATCTTCTCGACCAGTTACATTATTCACGTATTCACCTATTCATTATACCCCCAGCTCTGTCTGTCCTTTTGTGTTGTGGTGAGTCATACAGGATGGTTTTAGCTGTGTGAGGTGGTACTGAACATCATATACAAAGTCAATCATGATTGCGCAATCACTGTGATTGTGCAGTCATTGGATTTAGCCATACACTAGTATCGAGATCGTGCAATCTTCAGCTACCGTTTTTGCGGCACAGCTCATAAGGATGAGTATTGAGGCAGCATGTATTGGAGTAACTCTTGCCACTGAGACCATACAGTCCAAGAAGAAAGGAAAAAAGTTCTGATGAAGGACTGGCATAAGAAAATATAAAAAATCACACACGAGACCCTTTTATATAATGTGTTATCATTTTTATACATCATCAGGAACGACGATACAAGCGTTATGATTGACGAGAAATTATATTATGCCGGAACCCTTCAATCATTTGTTCAAGCCTTCAGTCACAACTATACACAACAGTTACTCCTGTGCAGTCACCATGTTTGCGCAGGTATTATGCTGGAACCCTTCAGTCATTTGTGCAAGCCTTTAATCACAACCATACACAACGGCTATGCCTGTGCAATCACCATGTTTGTGCAGTTATGGCTGACCGTCATTGGATCCCTAAGTCACAGCAAGTGTGCCGTAGTTTGGCTAAAAGCTGGGTTGCACAATCAGTCGGGCAACATGGTAATTAACACTTTCCATTCTATGACATTTAAAAAAAATTCTTGCTACCTTCAAACGATTTTATGCAACTTGAGAAGGAGCATCAAATTATAAAGAGGCTAATGGAATATGTTTCTAACCCCGTCACTGCAAATGATCTCCTGGAATAGACTGTAGCACCAGTCGAACAGGGCAGTACTCCCGAGGTGGATGGCAAGCTGGTGACATGGAGAGCTGGAGCTCCCGTTTCGCCAGCCCTCAGGACTTGATCCTGACCATCTCCTTTTGCTGAACATTTTCAGTGCTTTCATTTACACAGAGAGTAGGACAGCATACTCTCTTAATACTTCTACCTTCAACTGTCTGCACCACACTACATGCACGTAAGATATCACACCTTCTATTTGCACTCCCTTTAGCAATGGCCTATGCATTAATACTAGCAAATGAGGTGGTATCTCGGATTGCCAGCACCGGCACGTTAGGGCTGGCGGGACAGGGTCCTTCCGGTCGCCATCAAGCGACTGTGCTGGCAGTGACTGTTGCAGATTCCATTCATGCTCGTCAGCGGAGAAGTGCAGGTGCGCCTATTTCTTCACCAACATCCGTGGTCTCAGCACCAGTCTAAATACAGTTCATTTTTTCCTACAGTCCATATCCCCTCTGGCCTTGTTCCTCACAGAAACAAATCTCTCTCTCTCTACCGAAATATCCCCAGTTTGTTCTCCTGGTTACCATCTCACAAACTTCCGTAACAAGGGCGGCAGCTGTTTGTATATCAAATCTGAATATGCAGTTGACACTGTTTTAAACTTCACTTCAACGAAATTTGATTACTCACTGTATAAACTAAATAATTAAATATTACCAAATATACCTGTGTGGTCTACTGTTCCCCCAGTGTTTCTTCAGAACCCAGTGTATTTGACTCCATATGCACACAGTTCAGCAACCTTAACCTTGCCCTTAGCACCAAAAAAACCATTTGGGGTGATTTTAACATACATAATTTTGAGTGGTTATTGCATTCTGCCAGACTGACGATGCTGGTCTAGAGTGTTAACTGTTTGCAGAATCATTAATCTCACGCAGTTGGTAAAGCAACCAACTAGAATAACAGATAATCCTGATCATAATGTCCATCTCTTGCATCTATTCCTGACCAATAATCCAGATCAGTACAGGATAGAGGTACTGTCACCACTTGGATCCTCTGACCACAATCTCATCAGAGCTTCATTAAGTAGTCCCTCCCCCCCCAAACCTCCCCGTTTTGAACCTGTCAGAGTGACCCAAGGGCACTTTGATAGGGCAAACTAGAATGGATTTAGAAATTATCTTGTTGACATTCTGTGGCAGCCTTTCTTCTCTAGTGATGTCAGTTCTACCCAGTCCCACATTAATGACTTAACCTTAAAACGGTACATCCGGGTCTGAGAGACCTGGCCTTATTTGCCACTTTTCGGTTTAGCAACTTCTAGATGCCAGGGCTTCTAGATGCCAAGGACCCCTGTCCATCTCAATAGCTTCCTAGGTTCGGGTGCTGATGCTAAGGATGGGTGGGTGGTTTTCCACGTCTCCCTTGTTTTGGTGTATAACACACTAAAGTCGCGGTCGGGTCTGTGAGACCCAGGTATACTGGATTAGTGGGGCTGTAATTTTCTGTTTTGTGATGCATATTTCTGCACCATTTGCACTGCCCTCTCCACACAATGAAAACCCTTCATACCACTAGCTTTGACAGTAATGAGCATCATTGTGTCATTTCTTTTCTTATGGGGTCCATGTAAACTGAAACTACTTTTTTGCAAAGTCCTTTTTTTTCAAAAATTTGCCTAAAATACACAAAGTAAGTTAATTTTAATTTTATATTCATTACTGCATAGTAGACTGAGCCAAAAAGGTTGTAGAATGGTCAAGGATTCAATGAATAAAACACAAGTATTTTTATATTGTGGGTCTGTCAGACCCAGGTGTACTAATGGTGTATAGGTGCAAATAGCTGTAATTTTCTAGGGTTAATAGTATTTCTATCTATCTATCTATCTATTGCCAGACGCCTCAATCCCGTTTGGGGTGGCCACAAACAAATCGCCTCCAAGTCACCCTGTCCCCCGCCATTTCACTGCCTTGCTCCCAACTCACACATCCCTCTCTCATATACCTCTCCACCCCATCCCTCCATCTCATCCTCGGCCTCCCCCTCCCTCTTCCCCCCTCCACCTCACTCACATACACTCTCTTCGTCAGTCTTTCACCCTCCATCCTCTCAACATGTATTTTATTTTATTTTTTGTTTTACGCGAGGAAGAAGACACTAAAGGCCACGAGCCCGCAATAACTTTTCCTTTCAAGAGAAAAACAAAATACAAGAGAGAGTCAGATTCAAGATCCAATCATTTCGAGATGCCTGGACACACTGCATTTGAAAGACTGGAGATCACAGGAAGCAGAGAATACAAACAGAGGGAGACAGTTCCAGAGTTGACCTGTTGCATAAATAAAGCACTGGGAGTAACGGTTAACTCTTGCATTAGAGAGTTGGACAGATAAAGGATGATAGTTTGCTGCTAGACGGGTGCTATGCGCCCGTCATAGAAGTGGAGGAATGCATGCAGACAGGTCAGAGAAGCAGTGACCATTGATGTTGCAATAGAAAAGAAATAAGCATGCAACAGTGTGGCGAAGAGACAGAGGTTGAAGGGAATCAGTAAGAGGAGGAGAGTTAATGACACGAAAAGCCTTTGACTCCACCCTATTGAGAAGATCTGTATGTGGGGAATCTCCCCACACATGAGAGTTGTACTCCACGCAGGGGCAGATAAAACCCGTGTATAGGGTCAACAGTTGTGCAGGGGTAAAGAAGGAACAGAGTTGGCTTAGCACACCTAATCTCTTGGAAGCAGATTTGACATGAGATGTTCTATGATCTTTCCATGAGAAGTCCTGAGTAAATGAAACCCCAAGCATGTTCAAGGATGATGCAGGATTAAGCTGAATATTATTAAACGTTAGTGGGTACGCCTGTGGAAGATTTTGTCGGGTTGATAGGGGTAAGAACTGAGTCTTTGATGCATTAAAAACAACAAAATTATTTTTACTCCAGTCAGAGATACGAGCCAAGTCAGACATTAGGTGTGTCATAGCTTCATCCCTTGTTTGTTGAAGTAACTGCTAAGATGGATATTGCGGGAACCAAATGGAAAGGTGAAGGGTGGAGTCATCAGCGTACGAGTGGATAGGGTTAGAGGTGGGGGCGCTCACCATCCACTCACTCGATGTATTGCTGCTCTCGGGTGTCTGCCCTTTCCTCTCTTCCATCCTTCTTTCCTTCCATCCTCTTCTGTCTTTCTATCCTTTATTCTTTCCTTGTCCTTCTGTCTACAGGTGACTTTACACTCCCTCTTCTGTCTTTCTTTCCTTCATTCTTTCCTTTTCCTTCAGCCTGTGGGTGACTCTACACTGAGTGACAAGCCAAATGGTTTCCTGTACACCAGGAAACCATTTACTATGCTGGGTGGTAATCGTATAACCAAATTTTGGCACCTGGTGGTTTAGTGGGTAATTATTGCTCTCCAGTCGGATTGAGCCGGTGAAGGGTTATATCCAAGGGGTGGTTGGAGTTGATTGCTCATGTAATGCCACTCAGGGATGTGTGAGACTGGTCACTCTCATCTTAAATGTCGAGACCAACTGCCTAGCCCCGGGCTCCTACGCTCCTCTTGGGGCAATGTAGGATTAGATGATGGATGGATGGATGGATGTACAGCTCAGAAGGTTATTGATGAATAAAAGGAAGAGAGATGGTGATAGTACAGCCCTGAGGAACACCACTGTTAATAGATCTAGGATAGGAACGATGACCGGCTACAAAAGCGGCTATAGAATGACCAGAAAGGAAGCTAGAGATGAAAGTACAGATACAAGCATAGACACCTTAAGAGAGCGGTTTGGAAATTAAAGATTTATGCCAAACTCGATCGAATGCCTTTGAGATGTCAAGTGCAATGGCAAAGCTTTCGCCAGAGTCCCGAAAGGAGGATGACCAGGAGTCTGGAAGGTAGGTGAGAAGATCGCCAGTGGAGCATCCCTGACGGAACCTATACTGACGATCAGAAAGGTTGTGATAGGAAAGATGCTTTAAAATTTTTTTGTTAAGAATTGACTCGAAAACTTTTGAGATACAGGATGTTAAAGCAGTTGGACGATAGTTAGAGGGTTGGGAATGGTCACCTTTCTTTGAGACTGGCGGAATGAGAGCAAACTTCCAGGAAGAAGGAAAGGTACAAGTTGACAGACAAAGGCGAAAGAGTTTGCCTAGGCAGGGTGTAAGCACAGAAGCACAGTTCTTGAGAACAGCAGGAGGGACTCCATCAGGCCCATATGCCTTGTTAGTATTGAGCCCTGTGAGGGCAGAAAATACATCAGCTGAAGAAATTTTAATGTCAGCCCTGAGGAAGTCAGAGGGGGGAAGTGATGGAGGAACAGCACCGGAATCGTCTAAGGTGGAATTGGAGAAGAAAGTCTGAGCAAAGATATCTGCTTTATCAGTAAAAGAAATAGCTACAGAGTCATCAGAGTAGAAAAGAGGAGGGAAGGATGATGAGGTAAAGTTGTTAGAAAGGCTTTTGGCAAGGTACCAGAAGGAGCAGGAAGAATTCGAGTTGGAGAGTTGAGAGCATTTAGTGTGGATGAAATTATTTTTAGCAGAGTGAAGAACAGACTTTGCACGATTCCGGGCAGAAACGTATCAGTGATGTGATTCAGGGGTGGGTTGGCTCCAGTACCTTTTATATGCCCTCTCCTTGTTGCAGACAGCATTAGAACAAGCGTGATTAAACCAAGGCTTTCTTGCATTAGTCAAAGGATATGAGAAAGGAATGTATGCTTCCATGCCCAAGAAAATAACCTCCGTAATGCGCAAGGCACACTCAGATGGCTCCCAGCCATGGAAGCAATAATCATTCCATGGAGAATCAAAGAAGTACTACCTGAGGGCCTCCCAATCCGCAGCTTCAAAGTGCCACAGACGACGTTTCTTTGCAGGATCCACAGGCCATACCAGAACGATAGGACAGGTTAAGGTGATAAGTTTGTGATCGGAGGAGCCCAATGGAGAGAAAAGATTAACAGTGCAAGCAGAAGGATTAGTTATAAGGAAAAGGTCAAGTATGTTGGAGCTCTCTCCAAGGCAGTCAGAGATATGGGTAGGGTGCTGTACAAGCTGCTCTAGGTCATTAAGGATAGACGAGGTGTAGGCATGTTAAAATACGTGCCTCTGCCGCCAGACCCCCCACCCCGCTACCTCCCCCCCTTCTACGGAGCTGCAGTCCTACCCCTACCCCAGGAGGACACCACAGCAGGCCAGGTGAGTGCGGGACCGGCCAAGAGTTAGATGAGCGCCAGGGCGCCCCTGCCTTGAGTACGTCTTCCCCTCAACCTACCCAACTGCGATGTCGCAGGAATGAGACACAACCCCACGGACAGAGCAGCCCTCACCAGGATCAGGGTGGGACTGCTCCAGATACAGTCTCAAGCAACACTGCAGTAACGGCCACTGTATGTACCGGAGAGGGAGTGGCCACTGTATGCCCCTCAGCTACAGCCACATCTGGAGACCGCCTCGGTGTGCTAGCTATTGAGCACACACCGACAGGCAAAGGCAGGAGTGGAACTGCAACAACGGCCACCATACGTGTTGGGGAGGGAACGGTTACCGTACGTCCCTCATCCACCTCCTCCTCCTCCTACGGGAGTAGCCCCGTGGGAATGGCCACTGTACGTACCAGGGAGGGAACGGCAACTGTACGTCCCTCAGCTACTTCCCGTTGGGCAGGCTGGCCCACAGCAATGGCCACCGTACGTGCCAGGGAGGGAACGGCCACCGTACATCCCTCATCTGCCTCTTCCTCCTTCGGGAGCAGCTCCACGGCAATGGGCACCGTACGTATCAGGGAAGGAATGGCCACTGTACGTCCTTCTGCTGCTGCCCTTAGAAACTGTGGAACCGCAACAACTGCCACCATACGTGTTGGGGAAGGGACAGCCACTGTATGCCCTTCGTCTGCAGTCTCAAGGGTTCTCCCGGAGGGGAAGGCCCCTTGCGCAGCTGGCTCACTACCTCTTGGCTGCACGGGGCGCCCTTGTCTCTCTTCCAACAGCTGGGGTTCCCTGGAGGTGCTGCCATTCCAGGAGTGGTGGCGAGGTCCTGTCCTAGCCCTGCAGCCGGCCCCTGATGGATGCCCTGCAGAAGAGGTGCCACAGCCAGCCCCTGACGGCGCTCCACTCTGTAGGCGACTGCAGCACCAGGCCTCCCAGGGCCAGCCTGCAGACCCCAAGGCAGGACTGCTCAGGCCCCACTCCCCGTCAGCCCTCCGCCCGGAGTATGAGGTGGCAGGCCCGACTCCTGACGCTGTTTGGCCCCAGTCCCAAGGGCCACCTATCAGGTCGAGGCGGGCCTCCCTGCACCCCAGCTACGAAACACACCCGGGCAGTGATGCCCCCGATAGCTGTCTATTGCCTCCTACAGGAGGCTCTCCTGAAGGGCCCCCTCCCACTCCTGGGTGCCACCTCTTCTAACCCCAGGAATCAACAGTCCAGTGACGACACCGTCCACCTCTCAAGTTGCGCCAGGGACTTAGTAAACGTGGCAGTGGTGAATGTGACCAGTAAGGCAGAGACAGTACACTAGAAAGCGACGGTCAGTGAATATGAATAGTGCAACATAAACTATACACCAGGAAATAATGGTCAGTGAATGTGAATAGACGGACAAAAGTGATATACCAAGATTCCTAGCCTAACTGACCCACGGCACTGTGTCCATGCCCAAGCCCTACGGAACCAGGGAAATATATCCGAGACTAACTAAGAACAGTCAATAAAGACAGAACCTGTAAATAGTGTCGCCGCGGCTAAGTGACATTCTTACGCGCCGCGACTTGAGTACAGACATTGCGCCTGTGTGTTATGTATGGTAGTACTGATTAACCTGGTGTTTCACTCCATCCATATGTAGTGTATCCTGACGAATATATTAAATGGAAATTGTGCCTTAACTCTAACATCTTCGTTATGCCCTAGTGACCTGTCATATCAATGTGTATTAAAGAAGGTTGTATATTGCCCCAACATCATTACTGTGCTTGTGGACACATTATACCAACAGTAACAACTCTGTCACCTTGTCCCTTCCATATTCAGTGTATCTTTGTTCATGTATTTGTAAGGAGTTTGGATTAAGACAATAGATGTGTTAAGGTATGCTGCCGAGTTTTTATGCCCTGTTCCTTTGTGAGTGTTCTACTTCTGGTCCGGAAA
Source organism: Coenobita brevimanus (assembly GCF_032717465.1). Taxonomy (NCBI): domain Eukaryota; kingdom Metazoa; phylum Arthropoda; class Malacostraca; order Decapoda; family Coenobitidae; genus Coenobita; species Coenobita brevimanus. Next base: position 23,853,643 of record NC_137000.1, on the reverse strand, counting down.
GAGGACCGCTCAGTCGCGGGTGTTTTTAGGATGAGAGGTCAAACTAAAAACACCCAGCATAACATTTGTTCACCAGGTGGAGCAGTGAAAGGAGAGGAGAGCCAAAGGTGGTGGTGAACATTGAACTCTCCCAGAATGGAGATTGCAGAAAAAGGAGAAATGGACAGAATGTGTTTCATCGTAGAAGTAAGATAGTCGGAGAATTTTTGATAGTCAGTAGAATTAGGGGATAAGCTGAAATAGGAAGTTACTGGACCACTTATAATCCCATTTCAAAAGCATTAGAGATACATAGTCTTTCTGGAGTAGAAAGAAAGACTGAACTAGCTGGTATGGATTTATTTATACCAAGTCAAGAGTTCATTAAAAGATCGAACTCTCCAATGTGGATTGATAGCAACTGTGCCCGAGCAACGGCCCAAAAGTCATTGACATATAATTCTTACTTAAAATAAAAAACATCTGAATCACTCTGTCAATTTAAAATTGCTAGAAACCATGCAAAAGCTGTATTAAATCTCGCTAAATCAATCTTTCTTCAAAATCAAGCATCAAAACTACTTAACAACCCTAATGACAATAGAATATTCTGGTCGACCCTCAGTTCTTTCAGTAATAACTTTAACAACTCATCATCCATTCCTCAACTAAAATCTTCAGACGGCAACATTACACATGACTCGCGTGGGAAACCGAATATCTTTGCCAATACTTTTGTCAGAAATTCTACCATAGAGGAAGTCAGCCAGAACGTCCCAGTGCTAGAACTTGACTCTCCCGAAACTGTTCCACTTAAAATACAGACAAGATACAGACAAGATCCTTAACAATTTACCAACCAACAAAGCTCCAGGCCCAGATGGAATTCCTGCATTTGTTTTGGAAAATTGTTCCCCAGAACTTGCCTCTGTTCGAGCTAAATTATTCAGACTATGCGTACGTATTTCTTCATTCCGTTATCCGCGGAAAGAAGCCACTATCCACCCAGTTCCAAAGAAAAGAAGTTCCTTTGACCCCTCTGATTACAGACCAATAGCTGTCACATCTTCTGTTGAAGAAATTGTAATTAATAAGCACATAGTTAAACATCTTGAATCCAACAATTTAATTAGTGATAGACAATATGGTTTTCGCCAAGAAAGATCCACCATTGACATACTGCAGCCCAGTTTTTGGCATGGAGACTCACATGACCTCCAGTTTGGACATAGGCTATGGGAGGTTGACCTTAGAGGTCATTTGAGGTCACCGGTCGGAAGTCATTTGAAGTCACTGGTAATACATGCTCAAACAACTGGACCTAGCTGCCAAGTTGTTAGCAGGGAGACTCACATGACTTCCAGTTCGGATATAGGCTATGTGAGGTTGGTCTACGAGGTCATTTGAGGTCACTGGTAATAGTACACAAGTGCGCACAAATACCGTGCATTAGTCTGCAAAAGCCGAAATAGCAAGTTCCTGGACCTCTTAAAATCCCTTTTCAAAAGCATTAGAGATACATGGTCTTTCTGGAGTAGAAAGATCGAACTAGAACAAATAGGAATAGACTGTTCGCCCTTTTGGCCTTGGCAACGCAGGGTACCCCTGCAAGTGTAACTATATAGTTATAGTTAGTTATGTCTGAGTTCTCCAGGAAGAGGTTAGATACATTTCCCCGTAGTCAGACACTCAAGTATTCCAAACAAAGGATGACATGATAGCTGTTCACGTGTCGGAAGCGTGATCCTACACCCCCCCCCCCATACATACACATACTTACGCAGACGTACGCCCACGCACTTTATCCGGAAGTCAGAGGAGGATATAACTTCGAAATCTCATGTAGGAGAGAACCAGAGAGATCGACACCAGAAACAGCCAGGGAAGAGAGAAGGACAAGGAAAGTAGGAGGTAGAGAGTGGCAAGACGTTATCAAGCTCAAACTGTTACTAACCAAACACGGGTCACGTCAAACTCTTTTATTTTTTCAGTCAAGTAACTGTCTCACACTAAACATTTATGGACCCCAATCTGCCTATTTCATCACCTCACCTACTCATACAAACGAAGAGGATAACGGGACAGAAATGCCTACCCCAACAATGCCAGCATTTATTCTCTCTGCTTAGGTCTCTTCAGTCAACCAGACAAGATAATACATCTTCTCTCTAAATAACAAAATAAAGGCCACATAATCCTGACATTGGTGGCCTTTGACACTTATATCTTATTTGCATTTAGCAAATTGATAAATATATTGTGACATGATGCAGTAGCCCTTGTAGTTCAGGAGACGGGTGGTATTTTTTTTAGTTGAACCTTGCTTTAGGGTATATACAAGTTTTTTTGGTTGTTTATTGCTCTCTCACATGTCCTGAACAAGAATCCGACGGATGCCACTCTGGAATCCTTGGGCAAATTTTTTTTATAAGGGCAAATAAGTACCCCCTCCTTTATAAGCGATTTGGTCAGCTGTTGTAATATTCAGACACTGCTCCCAGTTTCATGTTCTTGAAATTAAGTCATTGAAGATGTCAAGGTCTTATATCTTGTCTTTGTGTGTCTAAATGGATATTGTAGTGCTTTAGTTTTCTTGTACTTTCTATGAACCAGTGAAAAAAGAGGTGGTCACTATGGAGACAGTGAAGAAAGGAGTCAGAGTCGGAGACAAGACAGTGTATGACACAGAAAGGTTGTATGCAAGAATGCTCGTGACAAGTGCTCACAGGGGCCTTGACTTAAAGGATGTCCTCAGTTATGAACTGGCACCCATCCCATTCAGTCTATTCGATGAATATGGTGATATGAGGAAGGGCAACAAATCCTCTATTGTCAGCCAACTTGCAGTATTGAAGCATTCAACCATTCAGGCCGAGGTTGTAATCATTGATGGTAATGCAATGCTGTACACGTCTCCTGGCCAAAGAATGCAACAATGGAACAGCTGGCAGCTAACTTCAGCAAATCAGTATCTCGAAGTCATGAGGTTTACGTTATCTTTGACCAGTACCAGGAGGGATCCATTAAGTCCCATGAACGTAAGAGACGTACATCTGGAGCTCTGCCCCCTGACATCAAAATGACAATGACCACTCCTCTGCCAGCTAGGAATGTGCTCATGAAGAATGTCAACAACAAAAAGCAACTCATTGGCCTTCTTTGTTCAGCACATGATGATGATGATGTGAATGTGAAGATGATTGGTCAGGAGGATGAAGAATTTGGACATGAAGAAGCCGATATCAACATCATCAGCTACACTCTTATTTTGGCAAGAGAGGAAAGCAGGGAACACATTCAGGTACTGAGTGAGGACACAGATGTGTTTGTGCTGTTGGTGTACTTTTGTTGGAAACACCACCTCTCCCAGGAGGTCACATTGAGGAAATTCGATGGAACAGTTATCGATATAACTGCTACAGCTAGAAAGCTTGGAAATAAAAGCTTGCAGCTTTTGCCCTTGCATGTGATTACCGGGTGTGACACAGTCTCACACCCCTTTGGGAAAGGCAAAGTATCTGCCATTAATGTCATGATGAAGCATGACAACCTTGATCTTACCCCAGTGGGTCAACCAAACACTTCTAAAGAAGTCTTGATGGAGACTGGTCGTCGTCTGTTTTGCCTCTTATATGATGCCAAGATCTGCACAACCATGGCTGAAGTTCGCCACATGCTCTTCACCACAAAGAGAGAAAAATGCTCCCATCTCCGCTCTCTTCCGCCAACAGACGAGGCACTCACTCACCACATGAAGCGAGCTCACCTTCAGGCAATGTTGTGGAAAGCTGCTGATGAGCAGCAACCCCCAGATGTGAATGCAGAAGACTATGGGTGGCATTACAGAGATGGGGTCCCCTATCCTGTAACAATGTATAGGCCTGCAGCACCTTCAGACCTGATGAAAGTTATCGCATGTGGATGCACAAGCAGCACACCATGTAGTCGTAAGCAGTACAGCTATAAGAGTGCAAAGATGTCTTGCACCACATTCTGCAGCTGCCAAACAGAAGACAAGTGCAACAATGAACATACAGTTAAGCAGATGTTCGATGATCCTCTTGAATCAGACAGTGAGGATGATCTGGATGAATAGATCTCTGTTCTGAGCTATGGATGTAAATGTTTAAAGCCTACATATTGTGGTGAAGTGTAGAGAGCTTTATTTTAAATATTTTGGTGAAGGGTAGTCTAGAGAACTTACTGATGAATGTTAGTCACTGCTGGCATCATACATTTTGTTGCTGTTATATATATATATATATATATATATATATTTATGCGAGGAAGAAGGAACCAAAGGCCATGAGCCCGCAGTAACAGTTCCCTCCAAGAGAAAAACAAAATACAATAGAGAGCCAAATTCAAGATCCGATCATTTTGAGATGCCTGGACACACTGCGTTTGAAAGACTGGAGATCATAGGCAGCAGGAAATACAGACAGAGGGAGACAGTTCCAGAGCTGACCTGTTGCATAAATGAAAGACTGGGAGTAACGGTTAACTCTTGCATTAGAGAGTTGGACAGAAAAGGGATGAGAGTTTGCTGCCAGACGGGTGCTACGCGCCCGTCGTAGAGGTGGAGGAATGCAAGCAGACAGTTCAGAGGAGCAGTGACTATTAAAGTAGCGATAGAAAAGAGATAAAGATGCAACAGAGCGGCAAAGAGACAGAGGTTGAAGGGAGTCAGTAAGAGGAGGAGAGTTAATGAGACGAAAAGCCTTTGACTCCACCCTATTGAGAAGAGCTGTATGTGGGGAGCCTCCCCACACATGAGAGTTGTACTCCACACAGGGGCGGATAAAACCCCTGTATAGAGTCAACAATTGTGCAGGGGTAAAGAAAGAGCGGAGTCGGCTTAGCACACCCAATCTCTTGGAAGCAGATTTTACAAGAGATGTAATATGATCTTTCCAAGATAAGTCCCGAGTAAATGAAACCCCAAGCATGTTCAAGGATGATGCAGGATTAAGCTGAATATTATTTAACATTAGTGGGTATACCTGTGGAAGATTTTGTCGGGTTGATAGGTGTAAGAACTGAGTCTTAGATGCATTAAAGACAACCATATTATTTTTACCCCAGTCAGAGATACGAGCCAAGTCAGACATTAGGTGTGCCATAGCCTCATCCCTTGTTTGTTGAAGTAACTGTTGAGATGGGCGTTGCGGGAACCGAATGGAAAAGTGAAGGGTGGAGTCATCAGCGTATGAGTGGATAGGGTTAGATGTACAGCTTAGAAGATCATTGATGAATAAAAGGAAAAGAGTTGGTGATAGGACAGAGCCCTGAGGAACACCACTGTTGATAGATCTAGGAGAAGAACGATGGCCGTCTACAACAGCGGCTATAGAACGACCAGAAAGGAAACTAGCGATGAAGGCACAGATAGAAGGATAGAAACCGTAGGGGGGCAGTTTGGAAATTAAAGATTTATGCCAGACTCGATCGAAAGCCTTTGCAATGGCAAAGCTTTCGCCAAAGTCCCGAAAGGAGGATGACCAGGAGTCTGAAAGGTAGGTGAGAAGATCGCCAGTGGAGCATCCCTGACGGAACCCATACTGACGATCGGAAAGAAGGTTGTGATAGGAAAGATGCCTTAAAATTTTGCTATTAAGAATTGACTCGAAAACTTTTGAAAAACAGGACGTTAAAGCAGTTGGACGATAGTTGGAGGGTTGGGAGTGGTCACCCTTCTTTGGGACTGGCTGAATGAGAGCAGACTTCCAGCAAGAAGGAAAGGTACAAGTTGACAGACAAAGGCGAAAGAGTTTGCCTCGGCAGGGTGTAAGCACAGAAGCACAGTTCTTGAGAACAACAGGAGGGACCCCATCAGGCCCATATGCCTTGTTAGTACTGAGGCCAGTGATGGCAGAAAATACATCAACTGAAGAAATTTTAATGTCAGCCATGAGGAAGTCAGAGGGGGGAAGTGATGGAGGAACAGCACCGGAATCGTCTAAGGTGGAATTGGAGGAGAAAGTCTGTGCGAAGAGATCTGCTTTATCAGTAGAAGAAATAGCTACAGAACCATCAGAGTAGAAAAGAGGAGGGAAGGATGATGAGGTAAAGTTATTAGAAAGATTTTTGGCAAGGTGCCAGAATGAGCAGGAAGAATTCGAGTTGGAGAGTTGAGAGCATTTAGTATGGATGAAATTATTTTTAGTAGAGCGAAGAACAGACTTAGCATGATTCCGGGCAGAAACGTAAAGACGATGTGATTCAGGGGTGGGTTGGCTCCGGTACCTTTTGTAGGCCTTCTCCTTGTTGCGGACAGCATTAGAACAAGCGTGATTAAACCAAGGCTTTCTTGCGTTAGTCAAAGGATATGAGAAAGGAATGTATGCTTCCATGCCCGAGAGAATAACCTCTGTAATGCGCAAGGCACACTCAGATGGCTCACGGCCATGGAAGCAATAATCATTCCAGGGAAAATCAAAGAAGTACTGCCTGAGGGCCTCCCAGTCCGCGGCTCCAAAATGCCACAGACGACGCTTCCCTGGAGGGTCCACAGGCCGTACTGGAGTGATAGGACAGGTTAAGGTAATAAGGTTGTGATCGGAGGAACCCAACGGAGAGAAAAGATTAACAGAGTAAGCAGAAGGATTAGTTGTGAGGAAGAGGTCAATTATGTTGGAGCTCTCTCCAAGGCGGTCAGGGATACGGGTAGGGTGCTGTACAAGCTGCTCTAGGTCATTAAGGATAGAAAAGATGTAGGCTTGTTCACCAGGTGGATCCGTGAAAGGAGAGGAGAGCCAAAGGTGGTGGTGAACGTTGAAATCTCCAAGAATGGAGATTTCAGAGAAAGGAGAAATGGACAGAATGTGTTCCATCGTAGAAGTAAGATAGTCGAAGAATTTTTGATAGTCAGTAGAATTAGGGGATAAGTAAACAGCACAGATATATTTAGTCAGAGAATGACAGGAAAGCCGAAGCCAGAGTGTGGAGAATTCAGAAGAATCAAGTTCAGGAACACGAGAGCAAGATAAGTCGTTGCGTATGTATACACAACAGCCACCTTTGGCTTTGAAATGAGCATAGAGAAAGTAGGAGGATACAGAGAAGGGTTTGCTGTCAGTTGCCTCAGACAGCTGAGTCTCCGTTAGAAAAAGAAGGTGAGGTTTAGAGGAGGAGAGGTGGTGCTCAACAGAGCGAAAGTTAGATGAAAGGCCGCGAATGTTGCAGAAATGAAGAAGAAGAGAGTCAGACAGTGGTTCCAGGCACCTCGAGTCGTCACCGGGAGAGGGGCAGATGGCGGGGGCATTTATGGTCCCCCCCCCTGGGGACTCCGAGGCTTGGTGAATCGACGCCATTATGGTGAATTTTGAATAGGAAGTGTAGTGTGTACTGTGCATGTAGTTTGGTGAAGATAGTTAGAGAAATCTGTACTGGAGAGCATGCTGGCCTACTTTCTGTGTAACTGAGACACTGAAAAAGTTCAGCAAAGGGGGATGGTCAGGAACTAGTCCTGAGGGCTGATGAAACGGGAGCTCCAGCACTCCCTGTCATCAGCTTTCCATCCACCTCGGGAGTACTGCCCTGCTCGACTGGTGCTACAGTCTACTCCTCACAATTTTATACCTTTTGGTAGCTTTTTGCTCATACTATGTCCATGTATTGTCATGATGAATGTGTATGATGTTAAATAAAACTCATAGACGTTATTATAATAGCAGTGACAGCTTGTACATAGTATTTAAAGCAGGTATCCTTTTGATCTTCTGCACAGTACCACAGTGATAAATATGGTCCGGCCGCCATTTTGAATTTCTGTTAATAAAAACAAATGCCCAAGGGTGCCAGAGTGGCATCCGTCAGATTCTTCATTAGGACACCCAGGAGGACTAGAAACAGCAAAAAAAAAAAACTTGTATATACCCTACTGCAAGGTTCAACTCACTGTCTCCTGGACTATTGATATTTGTAAAGCTTTCGACACAGTGTGGCGCAGTTCCATGCTGTCCAAACTCCCTTGCTATGGACTAACGTCCTCTGTTCCTCTGCTTTCCTCATATCTCAGTGACAGAAAAATAACAGTAAAAGTAGATGATGTATATTCCAGTTTCCACTCAATTAATGCCAGTGTGCCACAAGGATCAGTTCTGGTGCCAACCCTGTTCCTGGTTAATATTAATGATCTCTTATCTGTCACCCACAATCCCATCCTTTCATATTCGGATGACTCAACACTTCACAGTTCATTCACACTCAAACACCCAATTACAAAGTCTACTATCACCAACGCTCAACTTAGTACAGCCATCTCCATAAATCAAGACTTATCCACGATCAATGAATGGGGGCAAAACAACCTTGTCTTATTTAATGCTAGTAAAACCATATATATACAGTTTACTAATAGACAGATATTGCCAGATTCGCGCATTGCCTTCAGTGTTACTAATATTCCCATCTTCAGAAGTATTGAAATTCTCGGTGTCATTCTTAACAATGCCCTCAGCTGGACCTCTCATGTCAGATTACTTGCTAAAACCGCCTCAAAGAAACTTGGATTACTGAACAGAGTCCGTAACTTCCTCACTGACGAGCAGTTAGCAAAAATTTATAAGTGTCATGTGCACTCTCACCTTGAATATTGCTCACCCATGTGGAAATTGGAAAGGATGTGGAGAGATTGAATAAAAACAACTAGACAAAATTCTGAACAAAGCTGTTGGAATTATTAACAACCCTGCTATTATAAATAAACTACCTCCCCTACAAGTATGAAGGAATGTTGCCTCCCTTGCATTATATTTCAGATATTTTTATGGCAAATGCTCAGACGAAGTTGCGTCCATTGTGCCACCTTTCCATGCCTTCCCTCGTGCTCCACGGGCATCTGGTAGCGCTCATGACTGGAATGTCACTCAGCCATATTGCAGAACTTCTGCCTATCAGAATTCTTTTATTCCCCGAACTGCATCTCTCTGGAACTGGCTTCCCCGGAGTTGTTTCCCCACAAACTTCAACTTACAGCTGTTCAAGTCCAACTGTTACAGATATTTTACGAATGGAGTACACCAGTAATCTGATGTATGGATTATTTTTTTATTCATTTGTTTTTCCTTCCTTTGTTCTTTTATTAAAAATAAAAATCGTAGGAGATGGCAAGAATAATACAAACAGAAGAAAAGATGTGCTCTGTTCCTATATTATTCCACTGTGACCATGATTATCTGGAAATCAAAAGAGCGTTACGTATTCAACCTACTCTATAATGTTCTATATCACAGCATATCACACTGCAGGACAATTTGCAACGCTTATCATCGGTGAATATTGTTGCAGTAACTTCATACTTGTTATTTCAAGCATAATACGAGTATGGTGTGCTTATTGTGAAGTACTCAGCAACCACCATGTTCATCGAGTTCTTTGAAGAGTTTGTAAATCTTCTGATTACACCCTCTCGTAGCCAGCGTTGTCTAAAGTTAAGCAGATTTCGTTCTTCTGAATAAGAAGGCTGTGATGGAGCGAAGGAGGAAGGGAAAGAAGGGAGCTATGACGGACATGTAGGTAAAAAGAAGAAACAGGTAATCTTAGATGGGGCTGGATAAGTACTGTACAATCTGATTTTCGTATTGCGTTTCTACTTTGAAAAGGAGATAAATGGTGTTGAAACAGGAAATCAGGGTGATGGAGAGAGGACAATGGATTCTGTTTGTACGGGATCTTAGAGGAGGTAATCTTCATTTGTTTATTCAGAGGTGTAAGGTAATTTGATGAGTAATCTAATTCAGGTTTACAGTGGTGAAAGTAATACGAAGAGCGTCCAAGTGGATAGAATTTCCTCCATGTAATATGGAGTTATGCAAATGGTTTTACGGTATATGGATAAGTTCAGAGTGGAGAGCTCATCGTTAGTGTCAGAACTGTATGAAAACGAATAAAAAATACTATCGGGGCACATGAAATCAAGAAGTGTACACTGTGTACTTGTATTATTTACAAGGGCAACAATACCGGAAACATTAAAAATTATATTGAACATACACAGACACCGGACGATAAAAGGATTTAGTTACAATGTACAATACAACTTATCTACTGAAGGGTATTTTTATAATACAGTCCGTTCCTTGAACTTTAAGAGATATTTGCAATGAAATTAGGGAATCCCATAGGAAGGGTTACAAAAACAACACGACCACCAGCACAACCAACATCAGACATCATCAACTGCACCACACCAACACCATCATACCAATACTCCACGCACATCACCACCCCATGCTACTACCATTACACAATCACCACCGTACCACCACATCAATACTACTTCACCACTCCACAGACAACCACCACACCAAGGCACCACCACCACATCAATATACAATCACCATACCTCCACCCAGACTATTTCACACAATCACATCACATCAGATTTATCAAAAACAGTGGCATCTAATGCCTCGGAGTCCCCGGGGGGGCATAAATACCCCCACCATCAGCCCCTCTCCCGGTGAGATGCCTGGAATCACTGTCTGACTCACTTCTCCATTTCTGCAACATTCGCAGCCTTTCCTCAAGCTTTCTTTCTGTTGAGCACCACCACTACTCCTCTAAACCTCACCTTCTATTCTTAACTGAGACTCAGCTGTCTGAGGCGACTGATACCAAACCCTTCTCTGTATCCTCCTACTTCTCCATACTCATTTCAAAGCCAAAGGTGGCAGTTCTGTATATGTATGTAACAACATATCTTGCCCTCGTGCTCTTGAACTTGGATCTTCTGAATTCTCTACGCTCAGGCTTCGGCTATCCTGTAATTCTCTGACTAAATACATCTGTACTGTTTACTTATCCCAGAATTCTACTATGAAAAATTCTTCAACTTTCCTATTTTTAAGATGGAACACATCCTATCCATTTCTCCTTTCTCTGATATCTCCATTCTAGAAGATTTCAATGTTCATCACCACCTTTGGCTTTCCTCTCCTTTCACTGATCCACCTGGTGAACAAGCCTACATTTGGGAAATATTTTCCCCCAGAGCAGTTGCGGTCTCTACGTCTTAAAATAGTCGTCCCTTGTTAGAGAACAGAGGAAAAACCTGAGATCGTTAATATCAATTCAAGCGGTTTTTATAACCAGAAATTACGTTCTCACTAATAATTCTTATTATTATTAAATTAAATGCTACTGCGTCTAACCCTCGTGGACAACTATCTTGTAAATAGATGTAATTATTTGGAAAGTTCCATTGATCTAAACTGCGTCTGCGCATTAGATGACGTGACTAGTGGATGAGAAGCCTCACATGAAAAGCAAATGTGGGTTTAATATATTTACATGAGTAAAGGGAATAATTGGTTTGGCTTTAGTTTAATTAAACCTAAGATTAATTAGTTAGATCTGCCCTGTATATTTCATGGTATAATCTAACTGTATTTAGCATTGTAATTAAATAATAGCTGGCACCTCTACAATTCTATGAGGGAGATAGAGGCACGCCATTTGCACGCACTCTGCTCCTAGACTTCATCGAGCTAGCATGCTAAATACACACATCTCAAGGATGCTTGGATGCCAAGGCAACCAACCTAAAGTCAGGCTCGTCGTCATCTGCTGTCCTACTCTTTCTAGCTAAGTAACCTTTACGAATTGGCCAATTCAGTAGGAGATTAGCTAGGAGATAGGAGAGTAATAATTAGATGAGTCAAGGTATCAGTTACGGTACACTTAAACCTAAGAGACTTATGTGAATTACATAAGCATAAAATTTTGGCGCCTCGAGTGAGGACCTACGATTTGTTTACCAGATATTTCTTACATTTTTGGTGTCGAGTGAGGATACCGACTTATATAAAGTCAAATATTTCTGACACTACATCTTGTCTATCCTTAATGACCTAGAGCAGCTTGTACAGTACCCTGCCCAAATCCCTGGCCGCCTTGGAGGGAGTTCCAACATACTTGATCTCTTCCTTTCAAACTAATCCTTCTGCTTACACTGTTAATCTTTCCTCTCTGTTGGGCTCCTCTGATCGCAACCTTATCACCTTAACCTGTCCTATTGCTCTGTAAAGGCCTGTGGACCCTCCCAGCAAGCGCCAGTTGTGGCATTTTGGAGCTGTTGATTGGGAGGCCCTCAGGCAGTACTTCTTTAATTTTTACTTGAATGGTTATTGTTTCCATGGCCTGGAGCCAACTTCGTGTGCCTTGCGCATTACATAGGTTATTCACTAAGGCATGGAAGCACACATTCCATTCTCATATCCATTGACCAATGCAGACAAAAAACCTTGATTTAATCAGTCTTATTCTAATCCTGTCCACAGCATGAAGAAGTACTACAAAAGGTACCAGAGCCAACCCACTCCTGAATCACATCTCTTATGCTTCTGCCCGGAATTGTGCTAAGTCTGTTCTTCACTCTGCAAAAAATAATTTCATTCGTACTAAATGCTCTGAACTCTCCAACTCGAGTTTTCCCTGCTCCTGGCACCTTGCCAAAAATCTTTCTAACAACTTTACCTCATCATCTATCCCTCCCCTTTTGCTCCATCACTTCTCCCCTCTGACATCCTCATGGCTGACATTAAGATTTCTTCAGCTGATGTATTTTCTGCCGTCACTGGCCTCAATACTAACAAGGCATATGGGCCTGATGGGGTCCCTCCTGTTGTCATCAAGAAGTGTGCTTCTGTGCTTACACCCTGCCTAGGTAAACTCTATTGCCTTTGTCTATCAACTTGTACGTTTCCTTCTTGCTGGAAGTTTGCACTCATTCAACCTGTCTCAAAGATGGGTGACCATTCCCAACCATCTAACTGTCTCCCAATTCCATTTACATCCTGTATTTCAAAACTTTTCGAGTCCATTCTTAACAGAAAAAATTTAAACATCTTTCCTATCACAACCTTCTTATTCATCGCCAGTATGGGTTCCGCCAGAGACGCTCCACTGGCGACCTTCCCACCTACCTTTCAGACTCCTGGTCATCCTCCTTTCTGACTTTGGCGAAAGCATTCTATTGCACTTGACATCTCAAAGGCTTTCGATCGAGTCTGGCATAAATCTTTAAATTCCAAACTGCCCCCTTACAGTTTCTATCCTTCTATCTTTGCCTTCACCTCTAGCTTCCTTTCTGGTTGCCCTATAGCTGCTGCTGTAGACGGCCACCATTCCTCTCCTAGAGGTATCAATAATGGTGTTCCTAAAGGCTCTGTCCTATCGCCAACTCTCTTCCTTCTATTCATCAATGACCTTTTAAGCTGAACTTCTAACCATATCCACTTACATTGCTGATGACTTCACCCTTCACCTTTCCATTCATTTCCTGCAGCGTTCATTTCAGAAGTTACTTCACCAAACAAGGGATGAGGCTACGGCACACGTATTGTCTGACTTGGCTCATATCTCTGACTGAGGTAAAAGTAATCTTGTTTTTAATGCTTCAAAAACTCAGTTTTTACATCTACCAACCAGACAACATCTTCCACAGGAGTATCTTCTAACTTTTAATAACATCCAGCTTAATCCTGCATCATCTTTAAATATTCTTGGGGTTTCATTCTCTCGGGATTTATCTTGGAAAGAACATATTACCTCTCTTGTAAAATCTGCTTCTAAGCGATTAGGTGTGCTAAGCCAACTCCGTGCCTTGTTCACCCCTTCGCAGTTGTTGGCTTTATACACTGGTTTTATTCACCCCTGTGTAGAGTACAACTCTCAAGTGTGGGGAGGCTCCCCACATACAGCTCTTCTCAACAAATTGGAGTCAAAGGCTTTTTGTATCATTAACTCTCCTGGAGTGGATGAGGAATTTGGAAGGAATTTGAGTGTAAAGTGGAGGAAATGTAAGAAAATATTCTGGAAAGAGGCAAAAAGAGTTAGACAGGGTGACAAACAAGTTCGTCAGGGAGTGAAAGATAAAAATGGTAGATTACTAGTGGAGGAGGGAGAAAAAGTGAGCAGATGGAGAAAATGCTTTAAGGAATTGTTGAACACAGAGAATGAAAGTAATGCAAGTATAAGTGGCTGCGAAATGGCTGAGAGATAAAGGGATGTGAGGAGAGAGCAAGAAATCAGTTGGATGGAAGGTGTGGAAGCAATGAAGAAAGTCAAATTGGGGAAAGCCCCAGGAATTGGAGTGTGTGGTGAAATGGTGAAGCATGGGGGAGAGATAGTAGTAGAATGGATTTGGAAGATGTGCATATTGCCCTGGGAGGAAGGTAGAGACCCGGATGATTGGAAGTATGGTATAATTATTCCCCTGTACAAAGAAAAAGGGGAAAAAGAAGTGTGTGGTAATCATAGGGGCATTTGTCATCTTAGTGTAATAGAAAAAGAATATGGTAGGATACTTATTGAGAGAGTAAGGGAAATAACAGAGGAATTAGTTTGAGAAGAACAGGGAGATTTTAAGAAGGGAAGAAGTTGTGTAGATCAGATATTCATTCTTAGCTTTTTATTGGAAAAGTTTCTAGAGAAGGGAAAGAAGTTGTATGCAGCCTTCATGGATTTGGAGAAAGCATATGACAAAGTGGATAGACAAGGATTGTGGAAGGTATTAAGAATATATGGAGTGGATGGGACGTTGTTGAATGCTGTGAAAAATACGTATGAGCGTGGTAAGGCTGCAGTGCATGTGGATAATGAACTGAGTGATTTTTTTCTACGTGAAGGTTGGATTGAAACAGGGATGTGTCATGTCTCCACGGTTGTTCAATCTGTATATGGATGGGGTTATAAAAGAGATAGAAGGTAGGGCAGTGGATGTTGAAGTGGCCCTAATGAGAGAAGGCAGTGTTTGGAAACTCCCTGTACTGTTATTTGCAGATGAGACTGTGTTGTTAAGTGAAAACGAAGGGGAGCTGCAAGGCTTGATGGATGAGTTTGGGAGAGGGTGTAAGAAACGGAATCTAAAGGTGAATGTAGGGAAGAGTAAAGTTATGATCTTTGAGAGAAGTGAAGTCAGTGAATGTAGAGTGAGGCTGGATGGTGAGGAAATGGAAAATGTGAGTGTGTTTAAGTACTTGGATAGTGTGATGAGTAAGGATGGAAGTTTAGAGGGTGAAGTGCTTGAAAAGGTACAAGGAAGAAAGGTTGCTGATTCCTTGAAAGCAGTAATAAGAAACAGGGAAGTGAGCATGGAAATGAAAAAGTTACTACATGACAGTACAGTTATCCCTTTAAGACCTGGGTGCCCAAGTCCCAGGCACCCCAAGTCCCGAACATTTTGGGCTGGGGCCTTTGGAAACCAAAAATGGCCAAAAAATGTTAAGAAGCCAAAAAAAGGACATGTTATCAACCCTACTTTGAACTTGCCAAGCGACAACGAAATGCTGTGTATTGGCGTGTAGTTCCTCCGATATCCGACAGAGCACCCCTGCCTCCTCCCCATTTCCCACCTACCTACTGTCGTGACTGCACACTCGTCGCTATGGCTGACCACATGCTCTCTTTTGTGGTGGTGCCCTACCTGCTGCAGGCCCTGCTGTTCCTCTGCTGCCCCTTACTCGTGTGTGTGACGATGGCCCTCCTTGCCTGAGAAGAGGAAACGAATGGTTCTGACCCTGGAGAAGAAGAGGGAGATATTGGAGAAGGTGGATGCAGAATGGTCAACCTCCCGTATCCTCCAAGAATTCAACTTGGCTCGCTCTACCTTGTTTGATATCAAGAAATCCTGGGACAAACTCACCCAGTACACGGCTGACTTCGCATCGAAGACCAAACACAACCTGCAGAGGAAGATTATATACCCTACCAGGTTTGCAGAAATTGACTGCTCCATGCTGATTTGGTATCGTCAACAACGTGCTGCTGGTGTGCTGGTTCGTGGTACAGAACTGTAGGTTGATGCTGAGAAGTTCGCAAGGCTACACAACACTCCAGACTTCAAGGCATTTGATGGGTGGCTCTTCACTTTCAAGTTATGGGATGGACTTACTAACCATAAGGCCCATGGCAGAGCCTTGTATGCCAACAAGGATGGAATAGAAGAGTTTCGGCAGAAGTGAAGGACTTGATCAACAGGGAGGGCCTCACTCTCCGTCAAGTCTACAGCACTGATGAAACTGGCCTTTTCTATCACTTGCTGCCAATGAACACCCTAGCAGAGGAGACAGAGAAGCGTGGACCTGGACGCAAGCTCTGCAAGCAGTGGATATCTGCTTTGTGTTGTGCCAATGCTACACTGGCTCAAGCCCCTTACTGTTGACCATGACCATGCCAAGCAGCCTCAGTGCCTTCGTGGGTTGATGGATGTCCTTCCTGTCGTTTGGTACCATTCTGTGAAGGCTTGGTTCACAGCCAAGATCTTCATGGACTGGTTTCGCCAGCACTTTGTCAAGGAGGTCATCCATTATCAGACGAAGACACTGGGAATCCCATGTGACCAGGTAAAGGCTCCCCTTCTCTTGGACAATGCACCTGCGCATCCGTCTGACAAGGATATGGTGGCTGAGAATGGCTGCATTAGGTGCTGGTTTTTGCCACCTAATACTACTGCTTTCATTCAGCCAATGGACCAAGGAGTGATCGTGGCAACGAAGAGGCTGTACCATCAGAAGTTCCTGGATGAGGTGATGGTTGTTTTCAAGGATGCGGACGAACGCGGGAAGGGACGGGACAGGCGAGGCCAGCGGACTGTGGAAAACCTTTGGTGCTACAACCTCAAGTCAGTCATCTACAAGGGCCAGTGCATGGAGGGAAGTCTCTGTCAAGACTCTGGAAAGTGGTTGTCTCATCTGCTTCTTGGAGCTGATGTGGTGCACGACTTTCTACATTTCGACGTGGATGACTTCCATGTGTGTCTTCACGCAGCTAGTGATGAGGAGGATGTGGACGAAGTGCGTAAGTGGTTGGATGACAACGAAGGTGATCCTGGGTATACGATCATGTCTGATATCGAGATCGCATCTTCAGTTGCAAGTACAAGTACCCAGCTGGAAGATTCCGATGAGGACAGCGAGGATCATACGGACTCCTCTCAGCACGCCACTACTCCAGCCATCCACAAGTTGAGCACACTCCGTGAGCACGTCGAGTTCGTTCAGGACTACCTTGAACACCCGGACTGTGGCAGGGAGATGGGGTCCCTGGGACTTATGGAGAAAGTGGGCACTTTTAGGCAGCTCATCATCACTTTCCAGAATCGCCGTTCCTTACATCAATCAAACATTGACACTTTCTTCAGGCCCATGACCCCCACTGTGCCCAGCCCTGACTCCACACCAATGCCTCACCATGCTGTGCCACAGCCCAGCACATCGGCCCTGGTGGAGTCTCTTCTGGACGTGAGTTTGTGGCTATCTTCGGAGTCGTACAAAGGATTACTGTACGTGTTTCAAGTGCACTTTTGTACTGTCAAAGTCTGAAAGGAGGCAGTTTAATCTTCGCGACGGCCATGGACGTGTTGTAAGTACACTGTATGCTGCTAAATATTTTCCATACTCACTTCTAATTCCTGATTCTTTGGTGCCTTTTCATTTATTTCATGGTTTCTGTCCCTTATTTGTGTGAATAAAGTCTTAAATAGGTGCTGTGCAGGTCTGTTAGGGAGTTAGGTGATTTTCAAAGTTAGGTTTGGTTAGGGTCCATAAGTACCTGTCCAGGGGGCATTTTCCTAAGTCCCAGACAAACCCAAGTCCTGGACATGCCTTTGGCTCTATTATGTCGGGTCTTGGAGGGATTACTGTATTGTGATACCAACTCCAACATATGGAAGTGAAGCTTGGACCTTGTTGGAGGGACAGAAGTCAAGAGTGTGAGCAGTGGAAATGAGTTATTTGAGAGGAGTCTGTGGAGTCACATGGACAGACTGACAAATAAGAATGTGAAGGAACGTTGTGGTGTGGATGTGGATGTGATAGGAAGCATTAGGAGAAAAACACTGAGGTGGTGTGGCCATGAGGAGAGGATGGAGAGTGAGAGACTGACGAGGAGAATGTATGTGAGTGAGGTGGAGCGGGGAGAGGGAGAGGGAGGCCAAGGATGAGATGGAAGGATGGAGTGGAGAAGTATATGAGAGAGGGGGTTGTGAGCTGAAACAGGGCAGTGAAAAGGCAGGGGACAGGGCGACATGGAGGCGATTTGTTTATGGCCACCCCTTAAGGGATTAAGATGTCTGGCAATAGATAGTTAGATAGAACTCTCTTCCTCTTACTGGCTCCCTTCAACCTCTGTCTCTTCGCTGCACTGTTGCATATTTATCTCCTTTCTGTCACTTCTTCAATGGTCACTGTTCCTCTGAACAACGTCGGGAGCGTAACACTCGTCCAGCAATGAACTCTCATCCCTTTTCTGCCAAACTCTCTAATGCAAGAGTTAACCTTTACTCCCAGTCCTTCATATATGCAACAGGTCAACTTTGGAACTGTCTGCCTC
Source organism: Coenobita brevimanus (assembly GCF_032717465.1). Taxonomy (NCBI): domain Eukaryota; kingdom Metazoa; phylum Arthropoda; class Malacostraca; order Decapoda; family Coenobitidae; genus Coenobita; species Coenobita brevimanus. The sequence continues at coordinate 23,835,328 of NC_137000.1, read as the reverse complement.
TGCCTGTGTTACCTACTGCCTATGATCTCGAGTCTTTCAAATGCAGTGTGTCCAGGCATCTCGAAATGTGCGGATCTTGAATTTGGCTCTCTGTTATCTTGTTTTTGTTTTTTTCTTGGAGGGAAGAAATCGCATGCTCCTGGCCTTTGGTTCCTTCTATCTTGCATTAAAAAAGAAAAAAATCACATCGCCACAACACCACACATCGTCACTACACATAACCATCCAAGTATCAAGACCACCATTCCATAACAACAGTACCATACATGTCACCACTACAATTCGTACATATCGGTATCATCACCACTATCATCAATACCAATACCACACACAGCTACCACTGCTATTTCCACAACCGCCACCATTACCATTACCGCACACCACCACTACCTCTTCCATCACCATCATAAACGCAAACCGCCACTGCTACCACCACCACCATCATTACGATTACCACACCGCCACCACTACCATTACCAATGCCGCAACCATTGCCATTATCACACACGGCACCACTTCCACCACCATTGCCATTACTGCACACTGCCACCACCTCCAGCGACACTATCATTACAACACACCGCCACTACCACCACCACCACCACCATCGCTGCCTCTGCCGTTAGCTCACACTGACCACCACCACCACCATCACTACTGCTACCACTACCATTACCTCACACTAACACCATGAACACCACCACCACCACCACTATTATTAACACGCACCGCCATCACCACCATTACCATATCGCTACCACTGAAATTACCACACATCTCCACCATTACCACCAGTAAAAAGCCTTTGTCGACGAGGTACGAGCGAGGCCATTTAAATCCGAAAGCACTGAAATACCGCCTTACATCCCGAGGGTGCCTAGCGTATATTGATGGCTACCTACCTACCAAGTTCCATGCCTTTACGACAAACTGTCTGGCCTGTGGCCCTCATTTGATGATTTTCGACATGCTGCACTTGGCTCGTGTCATGTGCCACGTGCACAGCCTGGGTGTGATGAAATCAACCAAAAACAAACCTTAAAGAATTGGGCTATCGTATGGTGCAAACCACGCAGTGATCGGCTCTGTGGTTGCTGCGATATAAGTTTCTCAAAAGCATTACTGCCGGGCCGGGTCAGGCCGCTCGAATGTGAGAAAATGCCACTACATGACAAGAGATTCACGAGGGCTTCGACCTCGCTCCTAATTACTACACCCTGCCACCACTACCTTTACCACACAGCACCACCATTATCATTACCACACCGCCACTATTACCTTTACCACCACCTCCACCATTGCCATTACAACACACTTCAACCATTATCATTACCACACACCACCATCACTACCATTGCCACACACCGCCACCAATACCAGCATCACACATCGCCACCACTACCATTACCACACATCGCCACCACTACAATTACCACACATCTATACCATTATCATTACCACACAATGCCACCACTATCATTACCACACATCACCACCACTAGAATTACCACACACCGCCACCAACCATTGCCACACACCACTAACACAACCATTGCCACACACCACCACCATTACAAATGCCAAACGCTGCCACCACTAGCATAACCACCACTGCCATTACCTATGAAGTGCGCTTTGTGAGCGCATGACGAGCGAACGAATGTTTGGATAGCCAGCCAAAAAAGTCGTGTCTTTGTTCCGAACCCCGTAAATATTCGAACAGATAAGTGGAAGCAGCAGGGATAGCTTCACAAGTCTGGCAACTGTGTCAGACCAGACGGTGGTAGAGGTGAGTGGACTGGGGGTGGAAGTAGGATAGTGGAGGGTGTGTGTACTGTAATGTTTTATATACCATGCATTACCGCAGGGCGGAAGCTGTTGGGAATAACATACTGGGGAATAGGGTTATAGACAATTTTTATCAATAATATGTCGCTAAATGTCCACATGTGCATCATCATGAGTTTACATGTAATCAAAATATACTGAAGTTTCATATACATGGACTGTCGTGTCTAATTCATCTTTGATATTTGGAATACTTCAGAGGACGGAATGACTGTGGAATACGTTTCATAACGAGTGTTTGGAATTTAATGGAACGTCATGGTTGTGATAATATAAAACAACATTTATTAGTGACAACATGAATCTCCCCTCTAATTTTCCTGTCGCCCAATATAGATAACAGAATGACTGTGAAGCTATGACTATATGCTGGTGGGTGTATATCTGGGTGTCATCACCGTGCGTAACACCTGTGGCCAGGTTTCCCTTACCCCTTTACCAAAACATTAACCACTTGTGGAAACAAATGCTTTTCTCGTTAGTACTGTGAAGGCACCGCATGCCTCTGTGCCACACCACACATGGTAATGGTATGTAATGTATCCTGTCATGTTCAGAAGGTAAACATACAGTAAAAACACAGCTGTCTGTCCTTTATTCCCATGTTATGTGGCTAGCTGATGCCCGGCGGAGAGGGTGTGGCAGGAAGGTGGGGAGGGGGGGTAGAACCTCGTCATTTCTGCTAACGCTTGTTTGGCTACATGTTATAGGCATTATTTCAGGTTAACGATACATTTCACTATTTAGAGGTATTAAATCAGGTGTAATATCACATTTAGCGCCTTTACTGTGCGGTGTATTGCTAGACTACATTGCCAACAAAAATTATAGATTACACTGCCAACAATAATTACAGCACACACACATACCCCACTTCCCCACCTCCACTCCTGATTCACTCACCCTCACCACCGTCGGTCTGACACAGTTACCAGACTTGTGAAGCTATCCCTGCTGCTTCCACTTATCTGTTCGAATGTTTACGGGGTTCGGAACGAAGACACGACTTTTTGGCTGACTATACATCCATCTATCATACTTTCATCGTGGTTTAAACATCGCATCATTAAGTTTGCTCGCTTCGTTCGCTGCACTGGCTCGTTCGTAACCAGACTGCCAGCACAACCATTACCACATGCCTTCACAATTACCATTACAACACACCTCCACCTCCATCATTAAAGCACACCATCACCACTACCGTTACCACCCACCACCACCAATATCATTATCACACATCTCAACCATTACCATTGCCACACACTGCCACCACTACTATTGTCACGCAAATGCCACCACTACCATTACTACACACCAGCACCACTATATTTCCAAACACTGCCACCACTATTATTACCTCACACTGCCGTCATTACCATTACAACACAGCCCCCACTACCATTGCCACACATCCGCACCACTACCACCAGCATAGTGCGCTGCGCTTTGTGTGCATGTGACGAGCGAGTGAGTTCCACGTTATCATCATTTCCCTCTGATGTATTATTTCTTCATGATGGTAGCAGGACAATGAAAAATATGCTGGAAAAAAGACATTCTCTCACATACACCCACACAGACACAGAAACACACACACACACACACACACACACACACACACACACACACACACACACACACACACACACACACACACACACACACACACACTTTCCCATGGAAAACTTGAGATTCCATAGGGTTCCTACAGTTTGAGATATTACTTGTTAACAAAATTTACTGATTGAATGTATCACATGCAGAAAGAATTTCAGTTCTACTTCACACGGGAGCAGAGTTATTAGCTGCTGCTTAGGGTGACGGTCGGGTCAGGCCGAGTCGCGCAGGGCCGCTGATTTCCAAACTTAACTGACAGTAAACATCACTCACTTGCTGTTCGCTCAGTCGTAATTACCACACATTTTCACCATTACATCACATCACCAACATTACCATTACCATATCACCACCACAACCATTGCCACACACCGCCATCACTACCATTACCTCACATCTCAACCATTACCATTACCACACACCACCACCACAACCATAGCCACACTCCGCCACCACTACCATTACAACACACTGCCACCACTACCAATGTCACACGCTGGCACCACTAACCACACACTGCAACCATTACTATTGTCACACACTGCCACTATTACCATTGCCACACACTGCCACCATTACCATTACCACACACTGCCACCACTACCAATGCCACATGCTGCCACCACTAACCACAAGCAGCCACCATTGCCATTACCTGTGAAGTGTGCTTTGTGAACGCATGACGAGCGAACGAGAGTTTTTATGTACACCTGTCATAATTTCATCTTGGTGTAAACTTCCAACATTTCTAGTGAGGTAGTTGAACAATAGCAGAAGAATAATTGAGCTAAAATACTTACATTCTCACGTTATTTCTCACCCAAGTTTTCTCTCTGGATGTGCATATAGCAAGGAGCCGTAGCATTTACCACACAAGAAATGTTCACTTCTCTGCTTCCGATTGGCCATGTCAAGGAGCTGCGTCGCTTGGCTATTGATCGAATGATAAAACCCAGAACAGGGCTGAGTACCCTTGCTTATTTCATCTCCTAAACAGAGAAAAGATGTAAATTTATGAGCGCAATATCCCATATTTACTTGTTAGAAATCATGCAAAAAAAAAAAAAAAAAATGGTGTTACAACAGGAAATCTCTTTAAATTCAATTTCACACAGAAGCATGTCAATTGAAGCGCTCGGTACATTCTTTTGGAATGCTGGGATTCCTAGAGGTTTCATTGGTCTCATAAGTAAATATATAGTTAAAAACTAAATTTATTGAATGTGTCTACTACCTGCAGAAAGAATCTCTATCTCACATAGTAGAAAAGTTATTTGCCTCCGAAAACCATCGCAGGTGGGCCGTATCATGTTCGGCCGGGCCGGGTCCTGTCGGGCCTCACGTTTCTCAGCTGTACGTAGAGTAAACATCGCTTCACTACACTTACTCTCTTCACTTGCTGTGTTCACTTGCTTGTAACCAGACTGCCATCACTACTATTACCACACGCCTCCATCATTACCAATACAACACACCTCAACCTCTACCATTAAAGTACACCAGCACCACTAACTACCATTACCACACACCGCCACCACCACCAATGTCACACACCGCCACGAAACCATTACCACACACTGCCACCGCTGTATTTCCAAACACTGCCACCACTATCATTACCTCACACCACCATCACTAACATTACAACACCGCCACCACTACCATCAGTAAAATGTGCTTTGTGAGCCCGTGATGTGTGAGCGAATACCTCATTATCAGAATCTCTCTCTGATAGACTCGATTAAAGCGGTCTTTCCTCTTGATGTCAAAACAGGCTGTGTTTCGGTAACTTCAACGCCTACAAAGAAAGTGATCAGCCTAAAGGCCGCCCTGAGGTGGTCTTTGCTTGATGTCAAAAGGCCAGGAATAGGTCATAACTTTTGGAACCAATAGGCCAATTGAATTGGAAATTGTTTTATTATTCATGTTAGAGCATTTTAGCAGTACCTTGCTCGAACAAAAATTGCGCTACAGTGGGCTGGTTTTGCTGTGTTACCGTAACAAATGGACAAACCAACAAACATACAGAAATCGGATTATTAAAAAATTGATTATTTCTTCATGATGGTGGCAGAACAATGAAAAATATAATGGAATGAAAGACCTTCTCTCACATACACCCACACAGACACAGATACATACACGCACACTCCCACACAGACAAACACACACACATTGTCACACACACACACACACACACACACACACACACACACACACACACACACACACACACACACACACACACACACGCACGCACGCACACACACACACACACACACACACACACACACACCGGTATAGAGGAGGAAGAAATAAAAAAAAAATTTCGAGAGACAAAATGGAGATAGCAAATGTAATGAGCATATTGAAGGAAGTATCAGAGGGAATCTGTAGTAAAGACATAGAGGAACACAAAAGGCTAGGGAAATATGGGAGAAATAAATCAAGCCCTCTGAAAGTAACCTTCCAGAGTGTAAACACTGTGGAGGTAATACTAAAAAATGCAAACAAATTTATGGAAAAAGAGGATTTCAGAACTGTATGGATAAAAAGATGCCTAATTCAAGAGAAACTGGGCTTACTAAAAGAGAAGAGGGAGAAGACAAGAACAAAGAATGAGGGAAGATCAGAGGAAGAGAAGAACACATTTTTTTCACAAAGTAATTGGATTGCAGGCTCGAAAGTTGTATAGTCAGCCAAAAAAGTCGTGTCTTCGTTCCGAACCCCGTAAATATTCGAACAGTTAACTGGAAGCAGAAGGGATAGCATCACAAGTCTGGCAACTGTGTCAGACCAGATTGTGGCGGAAGTGAGTGGACTGGGGGTGGAGGTAGGATAGTGGAGGGTGTGTGTGCTGTCAAGTTTTATATACCATGCATTACCGAATGGAGGAAGCTGTTGGGAATAACATACTGGGGAATAGGGTTATAGCCAATTTTTATCAATAAAATGTCGCTAAATTTCTACATATGCATCATCATGAGTTTACATGTAATCAAAATATACTGCAGTTTCATATACATGGGCTGTCGTGTCTAATTCATCTTTGATATTTGGAATACTTCAGAGGACGGAATGACTGTGGAATACGTTTCATAACGAGTGTTTGGAATTTAATGGAACGTCATGGTTGTGATAATATAAAACAACATTTATTAGTGACAACATGAATCTCCCCTCTAATTTTCCTGTCGCCCAATATAGATAACAGAATGACTGTGAAGCTATGACTATATGCTGGTGGGTGTATATCTGGGTGTCATCACCGTGCGTAACACCTGTGGCCAGGTTTCCCTTACCCCTTTACCAAAACATTAACCACTTGTGGAAACAATGCTTTTCTCGTTAGTACTGTGAAGGCACCGCATGCCTCTGTGCCACACCACACATGGTAATGGTATGTAATATATCCTCTCATGTTCAGAAGGTAAACACACAGTAAAAACACAGCTGTCTGTCCTTTATTCCCATGTTACGTGGCTAGCTGATGTTCGGCGGAGAGGGTGTGGCAGGAAGGTGGGGAGGGGGGGTAGAACCTCGTCATTTCTGCTAACGCTTGTTTGGCTACATGTTATAGGCATTATTTCAGGTTAACGATACATTTCACTATTTAGAGGTATTAAATCAGGTGTGATATCACATTTAGCGCCTTTACTGTGCGGTGTATTGCTAGACTACACTGGCAACAAAAATTACAGATTACTCTGCCAACAATAATTACAGCACACACACACCCCACTTCCCGACCTCCACTCCTGATTCACTCACCCTCACCATCGTCGGTCTGACACAGTTACCAGACGTGTGAAGTTATCCCTGCCGCTTCCACTTATCTGTTCGAATATTTACGGGGTTCGGAACGAAGACATGATTTTTTTGTCTGACTATACATAAACAAGAGGGAATAAAAAGAAGGATGGTAGTATACACAAGTCATGACAAGTATGTAATAAAGATGATCAAGTTGATGTACTCTAAAGTAGATGGAATGGTATCTAAATTACTAGAGATGAATTATTATATTAAAGAAAAGGAACGACATATTGTTTGCCTAATTGAAACAAAATTAACACCAAGGATATCAAAAGATGCCCTAAACCTAAAGGAATACAATACAGAAGAGATAGGAACTTAAAAAAGGGAGGAGGAATTACAATATTAACAAAGAAAAATATGCAAGTCAAAGAAATGATCTCAAAATGATCGGATCTTGAATTTGGCTCTATATTGTATTTTGTTTTTCTCTTGGAGGGAACTGTTACTGCGGGCTCATGGCCTTTGGTTCCTTCTTCCTCGCATTAAAAAAAAAAAAAAAAAAAAGATGTACCCTCACAGGTAGAACTGATCGCAGTAGAGATTAGTACGTCTGAAGGGAAAGTAACTGTGGCAAATTTATACATGCCACCCAGATCAAACATTTGGGAAAAAGGTGAATATGAAGACCTGGCAGAGAACACAATTCAAAGTTTAAGGGCATTACTACATAGAACAGAGGAGAAATCTGAAAGACTTATATACTAACTGGAGATTTCAATACAAATATAAACTGGAATACTCTAAATATAAAAGTCCAGGAAAGCTGTTGGGACTTAAATCTCCTGGACCTTGTGCAGGAGTTTTTCCTAACACAACATGTAAATGAAAGCACCAGAAAAAGAGGACTTGACGTACCATCATTACTAGATCTTATATTTACAAGGGAAGAAACGATATTGACAATATTATGTATCACCCTCCATTCGGTAAAAGTGACTACACAGTATTAAATTACAACTTCAGGATTGCATATGACATAGTTAATAGTAATGAAAGTTACAAAAAGAGCCTTAACTACAAACAGGGCAACTATCATGACCTAAGGAAATACTTCTTAGAAACAGATTGGGAAAAAGAGCTTAGAGGACAAGATTTAAATGTTATATATAGAAAATTCTGTGAACTTTATGAAATAGGAGTCCAAAAATAAATCCCTCGGCACAAAGAAGCAGAAATGAAAAAAAAAAAATAATGTAAAAGATCAAAAGAAAAAAGAGACTTGTTGTGGAAAAGGTACAGAAGACACAATAGTGAGAGGGCATATTATAACAACTATAAACAGGCAAGAAACGAATACACATGAATAGGGAGAGGAGCCCAAAAACAGTTTGAGGAGGAATCATAAACAAAAGTCCCCGCTGAGGGGGGTCACCTTGACGTGGTGGCAGGGCTTGAAGCGTGGTTGGCGGTGCCACCTACTTTGGAGGCACGCCTACCTTTGTAGGGTTCGGCATCTGTCGGTCACGTGGACCAAGCACCCACTATATCACTGGTGGAGGATGTCTGCTGGTGATGTTAGTCCCTGCCCATTTGCCACCTAGGACGGGACTGTTACCTCCCCACGTGTTTGCCGTGCGTGGCGTCCCGTAATACTAGGAGACGGGAGTCCTGGAGGTTGAGCGATGCTGCACGATGAGCCCTGCAGCTAGCAATACACCTCTTTGGTCCCTTATTCTGGCTAGACTGGCGGCCTGGTTGGGCCCGACCAGGTCAATCGGCTGGTCATGCATTGGCTAGGGTCAAGTGGGCACTGGGGGGCCTGGTGGCTCCTATCATCCTGGTGTCACCCTTGCCCAGGTCCCCCAGTGGTTACCCACGTATACTCTCCCGCTACCTCTGGTCGCCAGTGGTGTTATCCATGGCATATGACCTCCCCTTGTTGGGCTCCGTGGAGGGCGGGGGGGTGGGGGAATGAAGTTATTTTGTGTCAAAATATGGCAAAGAATATTCATAACTCTGTTGATGACGCTGGCTCTGCCCCCGGACATTCTTCGGACTCCTCTCTTATTGCCACCTTGGAGCCTTTCCAGGCCCCTGGGGACGTTCCTCTTGTTCCCCAGCGTTCTGCTGGGAGTAGGAGGAACTTCCGACGGATTGGTCTAGCTATGGAGCTCTCCCCAGAAAACATGGTGCCACAGTCTTTCACAAAATATCTAGTCCTAAAATCCTCTGTAGGTGGATCAGTGAAAGAGATAGATATTTTTGAGTTATACCATGCAATTTTAGCAGCCTGTAAGAGAGAGCCAAAAATTTCATCTCAGGGGGATGGAAGCATCCCTATTGAGGTCTCCTCACTGGAAGAGAGTTCCCGGCTGATGTCTTTGACCTCAGTTTCTGGTACAGAGGTTACATGCACTCCACACGCTACATTTAACAGATGTAAGGGAGTAATATTCTGTCATGACCTCCTCCGGTACTCGGAGGCGCGATTGTTGGAGGAGCTGCGATCTGCTGGTGTGGTAAATGTAGAGTGCCTGCAGAAGAAGGTAGATGGTGTCTTGACCCCTACACCGACCTTGTTCCTAACATTTGACAGGTTGACCTTGCCTGCCTCTGTGAAGTTGGCTTGGCTATCACTTCCGGTGAAACCATACATACCAACCCCAAAGCGCTGTTTCCACTGCCAGGGATATGGACATGTCAGCCACTTTTGCCGCCGTGCACAGGCTGGCATTCCTGGTGTATATGTCTCCTGTGGTGGACTAAGTCATACCAATGACTGTCCAGGACCCCTTAAATGCTATCACTGTGGGGGTCCTCATGCTGTAAATTCTAAAAACTGTCCTCGCTGCTGCCTGGAAAAGGAGATTTTGTATATTAGAACAACTGAGAGGGTTTCATTTCCTGAAGCTAAGAAGAGAGCCCAGACTCGCTTTTTCCAGCTGGGAGTTACTTATGCTGCTGTCCTTTCTGGAGTGTCGGTGCGGCGCCCTGTATCTCAGAGGAAGCCTCAACCCATTCCAGTGCCCTCTCCTTCGACTGGTGATTTGCAGATTGATGTCCCCAAGGGTAATACTGTTTGTGAGACTGAACCTCGCCCACCTTCTAAACTTGCAGTTTCTCCCCACATTTCCATGGCTGATGGCTTGCACAATTCTGTTGTGGTGGCAGATGTCCACACCGACCGAACTCCTCCTGTCTTACCCAGTGTGACCGAGGCTCCATCTGTACCTAGCAAACGCCAACGTTGTTCGTCAGAGTCCTCTGAGACAGAGGACCGACCACCTAAGGTCTCTGTCGTCGACCCTTGTGTCGACCCCTCTCCTGTTCCCTCTGCTCTGCAGGCTGGGGAATTTAGCCAGGTGACAGCTAAAGCTGATGGTCCACATATGGTTCAGTCCCCACTTGGAGAAGTTGCTGGACAAATTGTTGGCGCTTCAGATCTAAAGCATAAGATGCCATCCTCAAATTATTCAAATCCTGTGGACTCTACTTCCACGTCTGGGACTTCTGGTGGGGGCACTGCCCGACCCACACCTCCAAAGGCACCCCCCAAGCCACCTTCCAAACAAACTGGTATGCCCACTCCAAGAAGGAGTGTGGTAAAACATCCTTCCTTGTCCTCTCGTTTGCCCACAGATGTTCGACAGAGGGTGCGGGTTTCTGGTACTGGGCAGGCTCCTGCGAAGGGCCTTCATAAGCATCAATCCAAACCCTCTCACTTGTCAGGTGTACAGTCCCGCACTTAGTCATCATTCCTCCATTATGGGTTCTATCATCCAGTGGAACTGTCGGGGTTTACGTGCTAACTATGAGGAACTTTGTCATCTTGTTTCTCAATTTACTTCTCTGTGCATGTGCATCCAGGAGACCATGGTAGGTGATGCTGTTCCTTCTGGTCCTTCTGGCTACCATGACTTTTATTCAGATCCTGTGCCAGGTCAAGGTCGTCATGGAGGTGCTGCTATCTTCCTTCGCGAGGATATTCCATACAGTCATATGGACATCTCTACTCCCCTGCAGGCTGTCGCTGTCCGGATGTTTTTACATCGGCAGTATCGGCAGTATACAGTTTGCAGTCTTTATCTACCTCCCAGTGCTGTTGCTGAAAGGGTGGATCTGGAACGCCTTATTCATGGCCTTCCTTCTCCCTTTTTGTTACTAGGAGATATGAATGGACACCATCCACTGTGGGGAAACAGTGAGGTCAACCCTCGGGGTGTCATGCTGGCCCCTTTAGTGGACGATGAGGGGATGGGCATTTTCAATGCTGATAAAATGACTTATTTCCGTAGCCAGACTGGAACTTTTACTGCCATTGATTTGTCTTTGTGCTCAGCTGATGCAGTTTTAGATTTTACCTGGGATGTGTTGCCAGACCTATATGGCAGTGACCATTTTCCCTTACTTTTAACTGCTAGTGCAGGTGGACCTCAGCCACGTCTTCCTCGATGGCTTCTGGGTATGGCTGACTGGCCACATTTCAGGGAATTAAGTTCCACTTCCCTTTCTGTCAATGAGTTTGGCTGTCTTACTGAGGCAGTGTCATATTTCACTGACTTGTTGCACTCAGCAGCCCTTTTAACTATTCCAAGAACTAAAGGTCGGTTTCCTAAACGTCCGGTTCCTTGGTGGAACTCTGAGAGCAGTTCCGCAGTGAGAGCTAAACGAGTCGCCTTCTCTCGACTTCGTCATCATCGTGGGGATCCTCAGTATTTGGTGGCGTATCAGAGGGCACGAGCTCATATGAGGCGGGTTTTAAAGGAGGCCAGGTGATCATCCTGGAAGGGTTATGTTTCCTCCATCAATTCGAGGACTTCCATCACCCAGGTGTGGAACCGGGTAAGGAAAATTTCAGGGAAATTTACTGCCCCCTCGCCTCCCGTTTTATCTGCAGCAGGTGGAACTGTGGCTGATCCTTTTGCTGTTGCAGAGATGCTTGCTGATCATTTTGCCAGTGTGTCACAGAAGGATGCAGATACGCCTTCAGCTTGCCACCGTCAGCGCCTAGAGACTCGTGATCTCAGTTTTACCTCTGCTGGGGGAGAGCCTTACAATGTTCCATTTTCAATTTCTGAACTCCAGGCAGCCCTGTCGCAGTGCCGTGACTCTTCTCCTGGTTATGATGATATTCCTTATGCCTTTTGAAGTCACCTATCTGATGAGTCCCTTATGTTTTTGCTTTCTCTGTTTAATAAGATTTGGTGTTCCGGGGAGTTTCCGGCTAGTTGGGGTGTTGCTGTGGTTATCCCCATCCCCAAACCAGATAAGGACCACCTACAGGCAACGAATTATCGGCCTATTTCTCTAACATCTAGTATATGTAAAGTTCTGGAAAAGATGGTCAATGTTAGGCTTGTGTGGTTTTTGGAGAAAGGTGACTTCTTATCCCCTGCCCAGTTTGGTTTTCGAACAATGCGATCTACCTCTGATGCACTGCTGTCGTTGGAATCTTCTGTCTGTGAGGCTTTCTCCACTAACCAACACCAGGTCACGGTCTTCTTTGACCTGGAGAAGGCATATGACACTGCCTGGCATCATGGTATTTTACTCTCTCTTCATGAGTTTGGTCTTCGTGGACGCTTGCCTAATTTTATTCAACAGTTTTTATCTAACCGAATTTTAAGGGTGCGAGTGGGAGGAGTGCTTTCTAATGCCCGAGCACTAGAAGATGGAGTACCACAGGGGAGTATCCTTAGTGTTACTCTGTTTGCTGTAGCCATTAACAGCGTCATCAGTGTACTTCCTGATGCTGTACGAGGATCACTGTATGTCGATGACCTCTCAATTTCCTTCACCGCGTCTAGAATGTCTCTAATGGAGAGGAAGTTGCAGCTGGCTCTCAATAGAATTTCTGACTGGGCAGAAACACGCGGTTTCCATTTTTCTTCAGCAAAGACAGTGGCTATACATTTTTGTCGTCTTCGAGGGTTTCACCCAGACCCTGACTTGTATCTCTATGGTAGGAGAATATCCTGTGTGGAAGAGACACGGTTTCTGGGTCTTCTGTTTGATAGAAGATTAACCTGGGTTCCCCATATTCGTTCTGTTAAGGTGGCTTGTCTTAAAGCTTTGAGTCTTTTGAGGGTTTTAGCTCATACCTCTTAGGGTGCTGACCGTCAGACCCTCCTCCTCTTGTATAGGTCTCTTATTCTTCCTAAACTTGAATATGGGTGTGAGGTCTACTCCTCTGCAACAGATGTCTGCCTCCGGTTGTTAAATTCTGTGCATCATGCTGGTGTATGTCTGGCAACCGGGGCATGCAGATCATCCCCAATTCCAAGTTTGTTGGTAGATGCTGGTGTACTCCCCTTGGACTTGCGGCGTCAGTTGCTAATGATGGGGTGTTGGTATCATCTTCACCGCATTCCAGACTCAATTTCATGTGCCATTGTCTCCCAGGATTCCCAATCTTCTGTTTTTGAGACCCGTCCTAATTTCCCAAAGCCATTTGGTTACAGGGTCCAGTCTGTTATGCTAGCCCTCTCTGTCCCAAGACTGGCAATTTGTCCACGTCGGATCCCAAGGGTGGGTTCTTGGCTACTCCCTCGCGTGACATTTTGTAGGTCCGATGTTGGAAAAAAGGGCTCACTTCCCTCTCAGGTGTCCCACTCTCTCTTTTTAGAACATGCCTCCATTCATGAGGGTTATGTCCCCGTCTACACTGACGGGTCTAAGACTGATACTGGAGTAGGATTTGGTGTTGTCTTCCCTTCATTTAGTAAGGGTGGTAGCCTTCCTGGCGTTACTTCAGTGTATACGGCAGAACTGACTGCAATTTTATATGCTGTTAAAATCATTTTTACTCTCCCCCAATCCGTTTTTGTGATTTTTAGTGACTCGCGTAGTGCTTTGTCTGCACTGGAGTCTTTTAATGCATCCCATCCATTGGTTTTATCAATTTTAGAATGGCTTTTTCTTCTTGGCCATTGTGGCCGCCGTGTAAACTTCTGTTGGGTACCTGCACATGTTGGTGTGGTGGGCAATGAGAGGGCAGATATTTTAGCTAAAGCTGCATCTTCTCAACAGCCCCCAACCGACTACCCACTTCCTGTTACTGATGTAACACCTTACTTGCGGTACGCAATTCGTTCGTGTTGGCAGAGACACTGGGATGGTGTTTCTCATAATAAACTAAAAGAAATTTTTCAGAGAGTGGTTGTGCCAAGGGTTCTTCCCTCTATGTCTCGCCGACTGGAGGTGGCTCTTGCTAGGCTTCGCATTGGGCATTCTCGGCTTACACATGGGTTTCTCATGTGTGGTGAGACTCAACCGTACTGTGATGACTGCCTTGTTCCCCTTACTGTTCATCACTTGCTGGTCGAGTGTCCGAGTCTGGGGGACCTGCGTCAGAGGTTCCTTCATAGGCATGGGGTGGCAGATGGTGCCTACTGTTTGTCTTCGATGCTTAGTGAGGCCTTTAATGATTTTACTGATGTTTTTAGTTTTCTTCAGGAGGCGGGCCTCCTTCCACTTTTATAAATAATTGCTATTTTATAAACTATTCTTTTATTATTTTTAGTGTTTTATTCGTACTAACAGATATTAACTTTATTTTGAATAGGCACTTTTTATTTTGCTGTGTCTTTTACTTTCTCATCCGGCGGCATATGACCCTGGCAGTTGCGCCGCCAGATTTTAATTATTTTCAATCAATCAATCAATCATAAACAAAAGTAGTGATCAACCGAAGCTATTTTACAGCAACATCTGAAGCAAAACCAAAGTAAAATATAAAATACAATCCATTACGGATGAAGGGTTCCTCTATACATAGGAGAATGATATTTGTGAAGCATTAAATAAGAATTTCCAATCAGTTTTTACAGAAGAAAATAATTTTGAGAGGAATGATATGGAACATGCATGCCTAAACTTATTACCAGATATACAAATATCAGCAAAAGAAATACAAGAGGAGTTAAGTAAATTAGACAAAGGAAAAGCAAATGGTCCAGACGAAATTTCATGTTGGGTGTTACATGAATGTGCAAAGGAGTTAAGAAGACTATTATCCTTAATATTCAAGGAATCCTCTGGGTCAAGATAAACTACCTGATATTTGGAAGAAAGCACACTTTGTTCCCTTATTCAAGAAAGGGAATAGACAAAATCCACTCAACTACCGACCAGTATCACTAACCAGTGTTGTAAGCAAGATATTAGAAAAGCTGATAAGAAAAGTTTGGGTAAACCATCTAGAAGAACACAATATGATAACAGAAAGGCAATTTGGTTTCAGAAAGGGAAAATCATATGTTACTAATCTATTGAGCTACTATGACAGGGTTGCAGAAACATTGCAGAAAAGAGAAGGATGGGTGGACAGTATCTATCTACATTTCAAGAAAGCATTTGACAGAGTACCGCACCAGAGGATTAGACTGTAGCACCAGTCGAGCAGGGCAGTATTCTCAAAGTGGGTGGAAAGCTGATGACAGGGTGAGCTGGAGTTCCCGTTTATATCAGCCCTCATGACTTGTTTCCGACCATCCCCCTATGCTGAACTTCTTCAGTGTTTCAGTAACACAGGGAGTAGGCCAGTATGCTTTCTAATACAAGTTTCTCTAACTGTCAACACAAAACTACATGCACAGTACACACTACATTTCCCTCTCAAATTTAAAAAAGAATAATGGCGAACTTAGACCTTGCCTCGGAGTCCCCAGGGGAGGGGGACCACAAATGCCCCCACCATCCGCCCCTCTCCCGGTGCCGACTCTATGAGTTGCCTGGAACCACTGTCTGACTCACTTCTTCATTTCTGCAACATTCGTGGCCTATCCTGTAACTTTCTCTGTTGCACATCACCTCTTCTCTTCTAAATCTCACCTTCTCTATTTAACCGAGACTCAGCAGTCTGAGGCAACTGACAGCACACCCTTTTCTATATCCTCCTACTTTCTCTATACTCATTTCAAAGCCAAAGGTGGCTGTTGTGTATATGTACACAGTGACGTATCTTGCTCTCGTGTTCCTGAACTTGATTCTTCCAAATTCTCTACTCTCTGGCTTCGGCTTCCCTGTCATTCTCTGACTAAATATATCTGTGCTGTTTACTTATCCCCTAATTCTACTGACTATCGACTATCTTACTTCTACGATGTAACACATTCTATCCATTACTTCTTTCTCTGAAATCTCCATTCTAGGAGATTTCAATGTTCACCATCACCTTTGGCTCTCCTCTCCTTTCGCTGATCCACCTGGTGAACAAGCCTACATCTTTTCTATCCTTTATGACCTAGAGCAGCTTGTACAGCACCCTACCCTTATCCCTAACTGCCTTGGAGAGAGCTCCAGCATACTTGACCTCTTCCTTACAACTAATCCTTCTGCTTACTCTGTTAATCTTTTCTCTCCGTTGGACTCCTCCAATCACAGCCTTATTACCTTAATCTGTCCTATCGCTCTGGTACGGCCTGTGGACCCTCCAAAGAAATGGTGACTGTGGCACTTTGGAGTTGCAGATTGGGAGGCCCTCAGGCAGTACTTCTTTGATTTTCCCTGGAATGATTATTGCTTCCATAGCCGGGAGCCATCTGATTGTGCCTTGTGCATTACGGAGGTTATTCTCCCGGGCATAGAAGCATACATTCCTTTCTCATATCCTTTGTCTAATGCAAGAAAGCCTTGGTTTAATCGCTCTTGTTCTAATGCTGTCCGCAAGAAGAGAGGGCCAATAAAAGGTATTGGAGCCAACCCACCCTTGAATCACATTTTTTTTATGTTTCTTCCTGGAATCGTGGTAAGTCTGTTCTTCGCTCTGCTAAAAATAATTTCATCAGTACTAAATGCTCTCAACTCTCTAACTCAAATTCTTCCCGCTCCTTCTGGCACCTTGCCAAAAACCTTTCTAACAACTTTACCTCATCATCCTTCCCTCCTCTTTTCTTCTTTGATGCTCTGTAGCTATTTCTTCTACTGATAAAGCAGATCTCTTCGCTCAGACTTTCTCCTCCAATTCCACCTTAGACGATTCCGGTGCTGTTCCTCTATCACTTCCTCCCTCTGACTTCCTCAAGGCTGACATTAATATTTCTTCAGCTGATGTATTTTCTGCCATCACAGGCCTCAGTACTAACAAGGCATATGGGCCTGATGGAGTCCCTCATGTTGTCCTCAAGAACTGTGCTTCTGTGCTTACACCCTGCCTAGGTAAACTCTTTCGCCTTTGTCTTTCAACTTGTACCTTTCCTTCCTGCTGGAAGTTTGCTCTCATTCAGCCAGTCCCAAAGAAGGGTGACCACTCCCAACCCTCTACTTATCGTCCAATCGCTTTAACATCCTGTGTCTCAAAAGTTTTCGGGTCTATTAACATAAAAATTTTATAGTATCTTACCTATCACAACCTTTCTGATCGTCAGTATGGGTTCTGTCAGGGACGTTCCACTGGCGATCTTCTCACCTACCTTTCAGTCTCTTAGCCATCCTCCTTTCAGGACTTTGGCGAAAGCTTTGGCATTGCACTTGACATCTCAAAGGCTTTCGATCGAGTCTGGCATAAATCTTTAATTTCCAAGCTGCCCTCTTACGGAACCCATACTGACGATCAGAAAGACGGTTGTGATAGGAAAGAGGTTTTAAATTTTTCTGTTGGGAATAGACTCGAAAACTTTTGTGACACAGAATGTTAAAGCTTTTGGGCGATAGTTAGAGGGATGCGAATGGTTACTCTTCTTTGGGAGAGGCTGAATGAGAGCAAACTTCCAGCAAGAAGGAACGGTACAAGTTGATAAACATAGGCACAAGAGTTTACCTAGGCAGAGTGTAGGCACAGAAGCACAGTTCTTGAGGACAACAGGAGAGACACCATCAGGCCCATATGCCCTGTAGTATTGAGGCCAGTGATGCCAGAAGATATATACATCATGCGGTGGCTCAATCGATAGAGAGGTGGCCTGCAGTCCTATTGGACCCAGGTTCAAATCCCCGCTGTGGCAGGGAACAGTTTAAGAATTTGAATATCATGAAATCAGACTTTACTGATCTACCAGAAGTCCCGCCGACATGTCGTAAAAATACCCCCGCTAATACCAATACACCAATCCTGTATGTGACAGCCCTAGCATGTATTCAATATGGATGGTGGGTGTTAGCGCCGAAATGGTGACATGTGGAGGTGTATGGTATGTAGGAAGACTACTGAGCCTTGAAAGCAGGCTGTGAAGCCTATGCTCAGAGTCGGACACATGAAAAAAAAAAGTTGAAGAAATTTTAGAGTCAGCCATGAGGAAGTCGGAGGGGGGAAGTGATGGAGGAACAGCACCAGAATCGTCTAAGGTGGAAATGAAGGAGAAAGTCTGAGCGAAGAGATTTGCTTTATCAGTGGGAGAAATACAGTAGCTATATAATCATCAGAATAAAAAAGAGGAAGGAAGGATGATGAGGCAAAGTTGTTAGAAAGGTTTTTGGCAAGGTGCCAGAAGGAGCGGGAAGAATTCGAGTTGAAGAGTTGAGAGCAATTAGCACGGATGAGATAATTTTTAGCAGAGCGAAGAACAGACTTAGCACGATTACCGGCAAAAACATGAAAATGGAGTGAATCAGGAGTGGGTTGGCTCCTGTACCTTTTATAAGGCCCTCTCCTTGTTGTGGACAGCATCAGAACTAATGTGATTAAACCAAGGCTTTCTTGCATTAGTCAAAGGATATTAGAAAGGAATGTAGGCTATGCTTCCATGCCCGAGAGAATAACCTCCATAATGCGCAAGGCACACTCAGATGGCTCCCGCCATTGAAGCAATAATCATTCAAGGGAATATCAAAGAAATACTGCCTGATGGCCTCCCAATCAGCAGCTCCAAAGCGCCACAGTTGACATTTTTTTGGAGGGTCCACAGGCTGTATTTGAGCGACAGGACAAGTTAAGGTAATAAGGTTTTGATCAGAGAAGCCCAGTGGAGAGGAAACATTAACTGTAAGCTGAAGGATTAGTTGAAAGGAAGAGGTCAGGTATGTTGGAACTCTCTCCAAGCTCGTCAGGGATACAGACAGGGTGCTGTAGAAGCTGCTGTGGGTCTTTAAGGATAGAAAAGATGTAGGACTGTTCACCTGGTGGATCAGTGAAAGGAGAGGAGAGCCAAAGGTGGTGGGGAACATTGAAATATCCAAGAAAGGAGACTTCAGAGAAAGGAGAAATGGACTGGATTTGTTCCATCTTAGAAGTAAGATAGTCAAAGAATTGTTCATAGTTAGTAGAATTAGAGGATAAGTAAACAGCACAGACATATTTAGTCAGAAAGCCGAAGCCAGAGAGTAGAGAAATCAGAAGAATCAAGTTCTGGAACATGAGAGCAAGATAAGTCGTTGTGTACATATACACAACAGCCACCTTTTGCATTGAAATGGGTATACAGAAGGTAGGATGATACAGACTTGGGTTTGCCATCAATTTTCTCAGCCAGCTGAGTCTCAATTAAGAAAAGAAGATGAGGTTTAGAGGAGGAGTGATGGTGTTCAACACATAGAAAGTTAGAGAAAAGGCTGCGAATGTTGCAGAAATGAAGAAGTTAGTTAGACAGTGGTTCCAGGCAACTCGTTGAGTCTTCACCGGGAGAGGTTGGGATGGTGGGGACAATTACGTGCCCTCCCCCCCCCCCCGGGGACTCCGAGGCTTGGTTCAATGATGCCCTTTTCTTTTTTTTCTTTTGAATTACTACACGTCTCGTCTCCAGCATTACCTCACAACGCCATCACTACCATTACCATACCGCCACGTCAACCAATGCCAGACATCACCACCATTACCATTATCAGACATCTCCACCATTACCATTACCACACACCGCCACCATTATCATTGCCATACACTACCACCAGTACCAGTACCACACACCTAAACCATTAGGCAACCATTGTTACACACCGCCACGACTACCATTGCTACACACCATCACCACTACCATTGTCACACGCCGACACCACTGCCTTTACCATACCATCAACACAAGCCTTATTAAACACCGCCACCACTGCCATTACCACACGTTGTCACCACTACCATTACTACACATCGTCACCACTACCATTACTACACATTGTCACCACTACCATTACTACACATCGTCACCACTACCATTACTACACATTGTCACCACTACCATTACTACACATCGTCACCACTACCATTACTACACATTGTCACCACTACCATTACCGCACACCGCCACGGCTACCATTATTACGCACCGTTACCACTGCCATTACCCTCCAACTCCACCACTACAATTGCGACACACTACCACCACTACCATTGCCATACACCGCCACCACTACCGTTACCTTACACGGCCACCACCACCATTATCACACACTGCCACCAGTACAATTACCCCCTCCCCCCACGCCACTATCATTACCATATACTGTACTACCACCACCACCACCATTACCATTACCACACAATGCCATCTGCGACTGGCACACACCTCCACCACTACGATTACCATGCACCACCACCACAACCATTTCCACACACCACCATCACTAACATTACCACACACCGCCACCTCAAACAATACCACACACCGCCACCACTACCATTACCACACACTGCCACCATTACCATTATCACACACCGCCACCACTAGCCTCATCATACTCCACCACCACTAGCCTTGTCATACACCGCCACCACTAGCCTTATCACATACCGCCACCACTACCCTTATCATACACCGCCACCACTAGCCTCAGTTAAGAAGGCCATCACTAGTTTTATCATACACCGCCACCACTAGCCTTGTCATACACCGCCACCACTGGCCCCAGTTAAGAAGGCCACCACTAGCTTTATCATACACCGCCACCACTAGGCTTGTCATACACCGCCACCACTAGCCTTATCATACACCGCCACCACTAGCCTTGTCATACACCGCCACCACTAGCCTTGTCATACACCGCCACCACTAGCCTTGTCATACACCGCCACCACTAGCCTTGTCATACACCGCCACCACTACCATTACGAAACACCATCATTATTAGCATTACCACACACCGCCACAACTACCACCAGCAAAGTGGGCTTTGTGAGAGCGAGGAACGACGGAGCGTTTGTACAAACGCCTATCATCATAATTTTTATCTTGGTGTGAACTTTCAACATTTCTGGTAAGGTAGTTGAACAATAACGGAAGAATAATTGAGCTGTGCCGTTCATAGCAATTGTGAGAGACTCAGCGAAAAAAATATGCGATGAACAACAGCAACAGCAATAGCTAAGCAGATAAACTACAGTATAAAACCTGACTCGAGTAAGCGCTGGTCACTCCAACATCTCATATAACAAAAGCGGAGCTGCCAAGTTTGTTTGTCCTGAATTTAAATCAAGAGTTTTTAGTTTGGAGTTTCCATAGTAATCATCAAGAACATTTCAGTATACAACAGCTCAATGCGCTCCTGGAAAATGAGCTGCTACGTGTTTTTGACAACACACAATTATTCCAGCCGTTGGATGTGTATATAACAAGGTGCCGTACATACACAACGTTCATTTCTCTGTTCCCGACATGCCATATCAACGAACTGCGACGGTAAACACTTGGCTATTGTTCGATGATAAAACCCAGAAAAGAAGCAATTAACTTTGCTGATGTCTCCCCCTAACACAGAAAAAAAGTTCTTTTAAAATTATGAGCGTAGAATCTGATATTTATTTGTTAGAATTCATGCAAGAAAACATAATGTTACAAGCAAGCTTTTTTTTATTTCAATTTCACAGCGGAACATATCGGTTGAAGCCGTGGTACATTCTCTTTAAAATCTGGGATTCCAAGGAGTTTGTTTGTTCTCATGAGTAGGCGAAATATATATCTAGAAACAAAATCTATTGAATGTATCTACTACCTGCTGAAAGAATCTCTTCTCCATATCACATAGAAAAGTTATTAGCCTTTGAAAACCATCACGGGCCATGTCGTGCCGGGCTGCTCAGATCTCAGCTGAATGTGGAGTGAACATAGCTTCACTACGCTTGCTCGCTCGTAATTATCCCTGATCGCCATCACTACCATTACCACACATACCACTACCATTACCACATACCATCACCTCCACCATTACCACACGCCGCCACCACAAGCACTACCCCTCACCGTCACCATTAGCATTACCATTCACCGCCACCACTACACGACCACTGCTATTACTACACACCGCCACCACTACCATTACTATGCACCGCTACAAATGCCATTACCTCACACCTCCTCCACTGTTATTTCCACACACTGCCACCACAACCATTACCACTCACCGCCACTACTACCACCACCACTACCATTACCATACACGGCCATCATTACCATTGTCACACACGGCCACTACTATCATTACCACACACCGCCACACCTTTACCACCACCACTACTACCATTACCATTACCATTACTATTACCATACACCGCCACCATTACCGTTACCACGCACCGCCACCACTACCACACCTCTACCATTGCCACATTTCGCCATCACGACCATTTCCATATGCCCTCACTACTAGCATTGCCACACACCGCCACCACTACCAGTTTTACTCACTGCCATCACTACCGCCACCATTACCATTACCACGCACTGCTACCACTACTACGACCACTGCCACTGTCACATACCGCCATCACTATCGCCACCACTACTATTACCCTACACCACCACTATTACCACCACCAGCATCACTGCCACACATTGCCACCAATACTAATTCTACGCGCCGTTATCACCAGCATTACCACACACCGCCACCACTCCCATCACCGCTACTATTACCACACACCGCAATCCATGACTACCATTACCACACCGCCACCACTAACATGACCACACGCCGCTGCTATTACCCTTACTCTTACTACACACAGCCACCAATACCATTACCACACGCCGCCATCACCATCACCACAAACCGCCATGACTACCATGAACACCACACACCTCCCCACACTAACACCAGCATCACCACACAACATACTGCCACCACTACACACCAAAACTTGTACCATGCATCACCGAAATCACCACCACACTCCATTACCACTACCATTATCACAGACCGGCACCACCAACACGACCACTTATACCACCAGTACCATAACACTGTCACCACTATAATTACTACTCACCGTCACCACTACCTCATACCACCGAACCCTTCACATATTAACACCAGCACCACCACACACCACCGCGACCACAACACGCAACCACACTCTATCACCACACACTATCGCTCATACACCACCACCTTTACCAAACACCAGTACCACCAAACATCATCACCGCCACCACCACCACCACCACCACACGGTACCTCCACCACCCGCGGGACATTGCGCTGGCAGTAGGTAAACTCATTCACCCTCAGTGCGTTACCCAAGACAGATGGCAATAATGGGTGTCAAAATAACAGGTAGTATCATTTTACTGCCAGCCCATGCTTAAAATCTGTTTTGAAATCAGAGTGTGAAATTATATTTTCGTGAGGCAAGAGCATCGTTAAATAATATAATGGAGGTGGTCAGTCCCCACTGGCTCTAACACTGGTAGCTGACAACATCACAATCGCAACTGTCTGGCTGTGCATGTGGAGAGGAGGGAGAGGAAGGGATAGGGCTACAAGCCAAACTGGGAGGTGTAGGGGGAGGGCGAGGCCAAGGATGAGATGGAGGGATGGTGTGGAGAGGCATATGAGAGAGAAGGGTTTGAGCTGGGAGCAGGGCAGTGAAATGGTGGGGGACAAGGTGACATGGAGACGATTTGTTTGTGGGCACCCTCTACGGGATTAAAGCGTCTGGCAATAGATAGACAGATGGATAAAATTAAACTATAATCATACTGTTTCCATTATTATGTATTTAGCAAGACTCACATAACTACGAAAACCATGTGATATGGTGGCTGAATCAGTACGGTGGCGGCCAGCAGTCCTAACTGACCCAGGTTCGAATTCCGGCAGGGGCAGGGAGCAGGTAAATAATTTGGATTTCATAAAGCAGACTTTACTGATCTACCAAAAGACCCGCCGAAATGTCGTAAAAATATTCATGCTAATACCAGTACACCAGTCCTGTATGAGCCAGCCTTAGCATATGGACGATGGGTGTTAGCGCCGAAGTGGTGACATGTGGAGATAGCAGGACTACTGCATATGGGGATTATTGGGCCATGGGGATAAGCTCTGAAGCCTTTAGCCAGTAACGCACACATTATATATATATATATATATATATATATATATATATATATATATATATATATATATATATATATTTATTTATTTATGTGAGGAAGAAGAAACCAAAGGCAACGAGCCCGCAAAACTGTTCCTTCCAAGAGAAAAACAAAATACAAGAGATAGCCAAATTGAAGATCCAATCATTTCGAGATGCCTGGACACCCTGCGTTTGAAAGACTGGAGATCGTAGGAAGCAGGATATACAGACAGAGGGAGACAGTTCCAGAGTTGACCTGTTGCATAAATGAAGGACTGGGAGTAACGGTTAACTCTTGCATTAGAGAGCTGGACAGAAAAGGGATGAGAGTTTGCTGCTAGACGGGTGCTACGCGCACGTTGTAGAGGTGAAGGAATGCATGCAGACAGTTCAGAGGAGCAGTGACCATTGAAGTAGCGATAGAAAAGAGATAAAGATGCAACAATGCGGCGAAGAGACAGAGGTTGAAGGGAGTCAGTAAAAGGAAGAGAGTTAATGAGGCGAAAAGCCTTTGACACGACCCTATTGAGAATATATATCGGCGAAGAAGTTACAGAGTCCGTAACTTCTTCGCCGATGAGCAGTTAGCTATAATTTATAAGAGTCATGTGCGCTCTCAGCTTGATTATTGCTCACCCTTGTGGAATGGTTGTGGAGAGGTTGCATTAAGACAACTAGACAAAATTCAGAATAAAGCTGTTAGAATCATTAATAACCCTGCCATTACATATAAACTACCTCCCCTGCAAGTAAGAAGGAATGTTGCCTCCCTTGCATTATTTTACAGATATTTTTTTGGCAAATGCTCAGACGAAGTTGTGTCCATGGTGCCACCTCTCCATGCCTTCCCTCGTGCTACACGGGCATCTGGTAGCGCTCATGAGTGGAATGTCACTCAACCATATTGCAGAACTTCTGCCTATCAGAATTCTTTCATTCCCCGAACTGCATCTCTCTGGAACTCGCTTCCCCAGAGTTGTTTTCCTCCAAATTTCAACCCACAACTGTTCAAGTCTAACTGTTACAGATATTTTATGAATAGAGGACACCAGTAATCTGGTGTATGGATTATTTTTTTTCCCCATTTGTTTTTCCTTCCTCCGTTCTGTTATTAAAAAAAAAAAAAAAAAATATATATATATATATATATATATATATATATATATATATATCTATCTATCTATCTATCTATCTATATCTATCTATCTATATATATCAATATCTATATCTATATCTATATCTATATCTATCTATCTATCTATCTATATATATATATCTATATATATATATATATATATATATATATATGCTGCGTTTTTGTTTGTTTGTTCGTTTGTTTGTTTGTCCATTAATCACGTTCAAACCAAGGGCCAGAGAGACCCAGACCCATATACAGTATATTCTGAATCAGGGTGACCAAAGATGGTGAGGTCACCAGTAAAGTGTTCGTCTTTTTGGCCAGGGCAACGCCGGGTACCTCTGCAGCCAAATTTTTGGCATGGAGACTCACATGACCTCCATTCTGGACATAGGCTATGTGAGGTTGACCTCCGAGGTCATTTAAGGTCACCAGTCGGAGGTCATTTGAGGTCACCAGTAATTCACGGTCGAACGACTGGACCCAGCAGCCCAATTTTTGGCATGGAGACTCACATGACCTCCAGTTAGGACATGGGCTAAAAGAGGTTGACCTCCGAGGTCATTTGAGGTCACCGTCAATAGCAAACATGTACGCACAAATACTGTGCATTAGTCTGCGATAGCTGAAATAGAAAGTATCTTCAAAAGCATAAGACGTACTGTACATGGTCTTTCTGGAGTAGAAAGAAAGAATGAACTAGAACAAATAGGATTAGAGTGTTTGCCTTTTTGGCCCTGCCAATCTGGGTATCCCTGCTAGTATATATACTGTAATTATATATATATATATATATATATATATATATATATATATATATATATATATATATATATATATATCAGTGTGTGTGTGTGTGTGTGTGTGTGTGTGTGTGTGTGTGTGTGTGTGTGTGTGTGTGTGTGTTTCAGGAAATTCAAGTTATTAGAGGAAATCGCTAGTTATATAACGTATATATTTTTTCTCTTTTCATGACATGGCTTGATACAGTGAAGGAGAGCTACCGGTATGTACCAGGCCAGTCATGCATCTCGATGTCTTGGTAATTCCGGCGGGAGAATTGACCGATTCCCTAATGAGTGCAATTTGGGACAATTTATTTTATTAGTTTTAAATATATAATTGAATTCAATGGTACTGCGATAATTTTTGAAAATGCAATAAGCTTTTCCATATTTGCTTACGGCAGAATACGAGTATTTATTGGGGTGTGGGTAAAGGAAGACAGTTAATTTCTTAATGCCCTCGGTTCGATGACGTATTTTGGGATATATTCTTGTAATCACCAGATGGTTTAGTTCTGTTTAGGGCTCAGTTTTTTAACTGGAGGGGTTTGCTACAACCGTCAATAATCCTTTAAACACGAGCTGAATAAACTTATCTGAAAGCAGCAAGAATAAAGTGAAAATACATTATTGGAGTGAATGGGTTAATGTTGCTTAGCATTAGCATTATAACAACTGTGCGCACAGTAAAGTGAATCATATGACCTGCATCAGTTAGGACAACTATCTAGTTTTGGGTGGGGGATGTTAAGGAAGCTCTGAGTGTGTCTTGAGCAGGTCTTTAAGATCTGCGATTGTGATGATGGACATAGTATCTCTTGAGGGTAAGGGATTGGCTGTGACCTTAACAAATGGTAAGAAAGTGAGGTTGCAATGAAAACAATAGCGCCTTCACTTAGAATATAGTGTTGTAAAAGCTACAATATCTACCATGCGAAAAACAGCTGCTCCAGAAGCTATATCTGCTATATAAAGTGTGGACGAGGCAAAGGCTACATGTAGGTGCGGCAAAAGCTGCATCTGCCAGTGTGACAAACGCTGCAATATCTGGCATATGAAGTGCAGATGTGACAAAATCTACGACATCTGTTGTGTGGGTATGGTCATAATCATAACTCTTTATGAAAGTGTGATGTCGTACAAAAGACCAAACCTAGTGACTAAGTTCAGACTCTAACATGAGCTTATCGACAGGTTGCTGAAAGGGTTGAAAGAAGTCCAACAACTAAACGAAAATGCCGGGATGTACTGAGAGTGATCCTACAATAGCTATTGTTGGTGGCCACTGCAGTAGCGTCCTCACTGGTGTGAGAGCTAGATAAATAACACTGGTGTACAGTTGTCGGTAGACAAGAAAGACTGAGACACCTGGGTTCAGTCTGCCTCCCCGTTGGTCCTGCCGTATCTAATTACTATCTGCTCCCCCGTTGGTCCTGCGTAGTTAATTACTATCCGCCTCTCCCTGATCGTCGCCAACTTCGTGGCATACCTTCTAAGGGAACTGTTTCCAGTGGGAGGAGGATGAGGGAGTTCTGAAGAGGATGTGTGCTGGCTGAGTTACATCTTGTCGTTCCCTACTTGCCGGCAGATCCTGCGCTGACAAGAAAAGCGGTGGTGGAGAAGGCGAATGTTACGACCTGCCGTCCTAACTTGGAAGTGCTCAGCGGCGTAGCCTGTGATATTTTTGCTCACGTTGCATGCTACGTGACCTCTCCTGAATATTATCACAGCACTGCTTTCCTATCAACAAATCAGATATTGTGGGAAAATGCTGTGGGCCGGGTCCACACTGGGTGCTTGCAAAATTATCTGCAACGAATGCAAGGAGTGTATGCTCGGAGTTTTTAATTCTACATAGCTCCTCCTAAACTGCATATTATTTCCGGTTAAGGTGCAATGATGAATTAATTAAATCCATTATAGGTGGCACGGCAAAGAACTGGTTCATGTAGCTTCCTTTTACATTTCTCCAGTTACTTCTTTAACCATCCTACAAATACTGTAATTTAGTCGTTTTTTTTTTTTTTTTCATTTCTGGAATGAACTGATAACCTTCACGAGAGGCGAAAGTAGGACAAAGACAGGATGACTTTTGGAGGTGGAGGAAAAATATCTGAAACGCATGAGACAGAAACGAGAGAAGAAACAGGCGGTTGTTTGGAGAGGGAAAGGCTAATAGTAGAAAAAGACAAATGATAAATAGAAAACTAGGAGGTAATAAAAGATTAAATGGAAGAGAAATATCGGAAGTTAGAAAGCTTAAAAGAAGGGATGGATAGCAGAAAGGAAGAGTGGAGAGAAAGGGAAGTGGAGTCGAAGATAGGGGACCAGGAAGATGTGTGAGGAATACTGAAGGCAGGGAGCAGGAAGGAGAGGGAAGGAAGAGGAAGGAGAAGAAAAGTTGTTGGCAGAGGGGAGAAGCAACAAAGGTAGGAAGTGGAGATATGTGTCCAACTCAGCGAAGAGCGTAGAAATGAAAAGGGCGGGGAGTGGCGTGACGACCATAATATAAAAAAAGAGGATGGGTGGAAGTGAAGAAAGAGTATGAAAGTAAAACGAGGAAGACAAGAGACTGAGTGGAAGATAAAGACAAGGATAGTGGAAACAGAGGACGAGAGAAGGAAGCGTAAGGATAAGAGAGGAACTTAAGGAAGAGAAGAGACATGAAGAGTAACAGGAAGAAAGAGAGGGAAAGAACTAGGGGGGGGGGAGAAAAATCATGGAAAATGATAGGCAGAGAGGGAGGGGAAGAGGAGTGGAGGAGAGGGAAGCCCGTATATGGAGAGCATTGTGTTTCATATTAGGGTAAATTTACAACCGCACTGATGAATATTCAAAGCAAGGGGAGGGCAGGGATGGTGGTGGTGGTTGCGATGGTAATGATGGTTGTGATGAATTTGACTTGTTGTATTTATGGTCCCTCTGTGTGTGTGTGTGTGTGTGTGTGTGTGTGTGTGTGTGTGTGTGTGTGTGTGTGTGTGTGTGTGTGTGTGTGTGTGTGTGTGTGTGTGTGTGTGTGTGTGTGTGTGTGTGTGTGTGTGTGTGTGTGTGTGTTCGTGCGTGCGCGTGCTTTAGAAGGGGAGCATGTCTAGGATCGCTCTATTCGAATATCTCTCACTAACGATTTCGGAAAATGAGGTAATTTGCTTTCATAGACTTTGGAGACCAACGAAGTCACACCACACCAAACGACACTACAAAACGCACCATAGCGCCGTCTCGCACTGCATCACACAAAATCACATCCTATGCCACACCACAACAACAAAGGCATTAACTGAGGTGCCCGGTACCTCCTGCATCCAGAACTTTTTGTGCATACTTTTGTTACCTTGATAGCTGTAGACTGTGATTCTTGCTAACACCTGCATCATTAGAATGAAGGTTGAAGTGATGGTATAATGCTCATTTTAGTTGGAATGTCAGTTCTGATAATGCAATAGTAGCTGTTAAGATTTTAGTGATGACAGTAGTAGTAGTAAAAGGGATTTTTTTTCTCTTCAGGCTGAAAAATGAAGCCAAAGTCTCTACGCCTATAATTAATCATGTTTCCATTGACGCTCAAAATGAAGATCCGTTAATTTTGAGAAGCCTGGACACAAGTTTTGAAAGACTGGAGGTCGTAAACAGGGAGCATGACAGCAAGATAAGCTGTTTAGTAGATGATCAGTTGCACACACACACACACACACACACACACACACACACACACACACACACACACACTAATGATCATATTCTCGTCAGGTCAGGAGATTGTCCAGCTCCTCTTTCACAACATTATTTTCTGCATAGGAATGGTCAGTATTGTCGTGTATGCCAGTAAAGGGAACAGTGTTGATAGTATAAAGTTATAAAAACATGAAAGTGAGGCTAGAAGACGTATTTGTGTAATGCTACTATTCCACACAGATCACGAATCCGACGAATCGCCACGAATTGATAAATTTTAGAAATCGTGAGGAATCGTGGATTTTTGCAAATCTATGGTCGAAATCTTGACGCTGTACGATTCAGTTACGAATTTGTTAAGATAGACTTAGGAATATTCATAGGATTCTGCTGGAATCGGAGAGAACCGCACGAATATTGTCAAGAAATAACTACGATTTGCAAGAATCGCTTAAGAATACTTCAGGAATGTTAGGATTCAGTTAAGAATAAGCTACGAATCTGAAAAAGCACCTACGATTCTGGTACGATTATAATTTAAATCGTGACTATTCTTGAAAATTCGTGGAATTTTCCCTCAAGACAGGTATAAAAAGCCCCTCACCCCTGCTTGGGCATCAATTCCAAAATGGATTGCCAACGTAGAGCAGCTGTAGTACTGGCCCTGGAACTGGAGTATGAACACCAGCTGGTGATAAATAGAAGAAGACTGGTTCGAAGAAGAAGGAGAAAGGCCCCCAGGTGGTGGGTTAGACCATGGCTGACACCAGCTAGACGACTAGAGTATGGGCACTACAACAGATTGATGCAGGAGCTGAGGGTGGAAGATGAGAATGCCTTTGCCAACTGTGTGAGAATGCCACCCCACCTGTTTGATGAGCTACTCAACAGGATTGGCCCATTCATCCAGAGGAGGGATACCCACATGAGACCAGACCTAGATGCCGGAATGAAGCTGGCCATGACCCTGAGACATCTGGCTACAGGAGACCGGTACCATACCCTCCAGTACGACTTCAGATGTGGCTACAGCACAGTGATATGCAGTGTACAGGAAGTCTGTCAGGCCATCATACAGGAGCTGAAGGATGAAGTCATGCCACTGCCAAGGACCCAGAAGGACTGGAAGGCCATTGCCCAGCAGTTCCAAGACCGGTGGAATGTTCCTCAATGCCTGGGGCCTTGGATGGCAAGCACATTGCCCTCAGGAAGCCACACAACTCAGGCAGTGTCTTCTACAATTACAAAGGCTTCTTCTCCGTGGTCTCCCTTGCCGTAGTGGATGTAGACTACAAGTTCATCTGGATAGACACTGGTGGAGAAGGTCATCAATCCGACGGACAGCTGTTTGGTGCTTCAGAACTGATGGAGTGCACTGAGGACAACACCATAAACTTTCCTGACAGTGATCCTATGCCCTACAATGACAGAGACACACCCTACGTCATCCTGGGAGATGATGTTTTCCTCCTCAGAACTTTCCTCATGAAACCCTATGGCAGGAGGGGTCTGGACAATGAGATGATGGTGGCCAACTACAGAATTTCCAGGGGCAGACGTGTGGTGGAGAATGGTTTTGGAATACTGGCCAGCAGATTCAGATGCTTCCTGGGCACCCTGGAACAAGGACCTGAAGTAGTGCAGTTTCTGGTGGAGGCAGGAGTCCTGCTCCACAACTTACTGAGGATCAGGTTCCCTGCCATTGGAAATGCTGAGGTGGACTGGGAGGATGAGGACCACATCATCATCCCTGGTGCCTGGAGGGCAGAACAACAGTTGGAGGAGATACCCCAGCCCCAGGCACCCAACAGAGATAATCGTGTGGGCAAAGTGATGAGGGACTATCTTAAGGCCAATTTTAACAGTGATGCAGATTCAGTTCCATGGGAAGAGAGACTAGCAGGAGTGAATGTTATTTGAATGATGACTGTTGATATTTTGATGTTAAGTGATTGTTTTTGCCAATAAAATGGAGAAACTAAAGTGCTTGTTTTTGGGAATAAAATGTAATAAGAAACTAAATAAAAAAATGTATTAAACTTTGTTTTTTATTTTTTATTATTTCGTTTTTTTTTTTTTTTTAAATTAATTTTTTTTCCTTATTTTTTCATTTTTTTTCCAAGGGCAGAGGAGAGATTTGGATTAGCAGTTAGGGGGTACAATGGCCCTGAGTGGGCCTAGCTCACCTGGGAA
The DNA here is from genome assembly GCF_032717465.1 of Coenobita brevimanus. Lineage (NCBI taxonomy): Eukaryota > Metazoa > Arthropoda > Malacostraca > Decapoda > Coenobitidae > Coenobita > Coenobita brevimanus. The sequence goes on along the minus strand of NC_137000.1, from coordinate 23,803,101 downwards.
TCCCCACAATTATAAAATAAAACTCAAAGACAGAAATACTTATCTAACATGTTTAGTACATTCACATCATATCATATTATCATATCACATATCATATCATATCATAACATATCATATCATATATCATCACATCAAATACAAAAACATACAAATAAACAAACATATCACTAACACAGTCTGTCAGTAGCACACAGTCTAAGGGGTGGACAGTGTGTCACGCTGAGTGGTTGTCACCGAGGTCGAGGTCACTGGGACCGGAGTGACTACTGGTGTGGATTCCATGGGGCCCATGTCCCTAAGTATGTCTGACAGGTTGAAGGACACATCCGCCTGGGACAGAGGGGCACTGGAGGACCTCTGGGGCTGCTGGCTCTCTGCAGGAGGCGCTTGGGTGGTGCAGGTTGTTAGATAAGAGGTCCTCTGACGGGCTAGTTCCTGTTGGCTGGGGGACTGGCTGTACCCTGGGAACTGGCTGTTGACCCAGGCTGCAGCCTGCCACTGCCACACTGATGACGCCGAGTTGATGGGTCTGGACTGCCACTGGGAGGGGTCTGGCTGCCACTGTTGGTACTGTCGAGGAGGTGCTGGTGCTGGAGTCGTCATCACACTTGGACCAGGGGCTGGCTGCGAGGAGAAGGTTGCTGCTGCTGCTGCTGGTGCTGGTCTTCCTGCAGCTTGCAGATCTGCCTGGTTCTCAGTGTTGTACAGAAGGTCAAACATGGCCTTCTGTATGTCACGGTATATGGCCTGGGGCAGGTTCTGGAAAGCATGCCCAAGGTACTCGGCAAACTTTAACCTCTCTGGGTGGGGGACCTCGGGCACAGCAGGGGCTTGCAATATCTGCAGCAACTTCTCCTGGCGGTCCTTGCAGCTGTGCAGCTCCTCATCCAGGGTTTCGGCCTCCCTCGCTTGGTCTCTCCTGCTGCTGGACGCTGTCACATTCGAGCTCACAGTGGAGCGTGTGGTGGAGGGTGTGGTGGAGGGTGTGGTGGTCTCTGGAAGCTGGGGCTTCTCTTCCTGGGACGGCTCCTCAACCTGGCTGGTGGTGGCGCCACCCCGGAAGCTCTGCACTGTGCGGCGGGTGACTTGTCCAATGTGGGGCAGCAGGAATTGGAACCTCTCCCAGATCCATTGTTGGCACTCAGTCATTTCAACAGCTTCCTGGCCACCTTCTTCCTTCTCAGCTTCCCTATCTGGGTCCTGATGCTCTCAAAGAAGGTTGATAGTGCCCTGACATCCTTCTTCATCTCCCGGGCCAGGTCTTCCCACGCCTTAATTTTCTTGGCAGCAAAGGCCTTCTTTGACTTTGCCTGGGAACCTGCTGCTTCATCATCTTCATCACCCACAGACTCAGCAGCCACTGACTCTGCTGCTGAGTCTGCCACATCCTCCTCCTGCACTTCTGGAACTGGAGCTTCTGCAGGTGGAGGGGTAGGTACTCTGGTAGGGCTGCTGCCTTCTTCTCCCTCTTCCCTGGTTCTCTTGGTAACCTTCCCTCGCCCCTTGCTCTTCCCTCTGGCTGCAGGTCTTGGCATATTGCTTGATTCGTGATCTGTCTTGGTTGAATTGTCAGGAACAAATGACCAGAAGCCAAAAGTGAATCCATTATATACCCAAGTCGCCCGGATTTGGATCTGATTCGTGATTGGTTCGTGGGAATCGTTGCGAATTCGTACCTGATTCTTACCCTATCGTGAATTCGTAGATAGTTCTTAATTGTTTCGTTGTTGCTTCGGCGTGTATTCGTGGTATTCTTGACAGATTCGTAGCCGATTCGTGGTCAAGACACTGCTTCACGATTCCCAGAATGAGTTAAGAATACATAGGAATGCCTACGAATCGATTAGGAATTGGTTACGATACCTAAGAATGCACTACGAATTTGTTAAGAATTAACTAAGATTTTTTGGATTCGGGAGTTCTGGACCAAAATTTTGAACAGTTCAAAACTTTTGCCCTGAATTCCAGGTGGCTCAAGAATTGCAAGAACTGACTAAGAATAAATATGAATCAGTTATGAACTTCAGGAACTTATTACGATTAAACTAAGAATCCCAGAATGTATCAATTCGTGGCCATTCGTGGAATTCGTAGCCTGTGTGGAATAGTGCTATAAGAGTATGCGGCCAGATGTTTCGCGCTGACCCATCCGTGAGTCAGGATGAGGCCAGCAGAACTCTTGCAAATTCTGATGAAGAGACAGTTCTATCTGTAAACAGCAAAGGGGTGACATTGGGTAACACACAAAGGAAACTCTCTAACTGTGCCATGAGATTATTGTATGAGAAGTTAGAGATCAACTACACTCCGTGAGTGTAACATCTAAGCCCCCAATAAAGCATCCAGTGTAATTAGGAATCTTTAAGATCAACCAGAAGTCTGTCTATCTATCTATTGCCAGACGCCTTAATCCCGTATGGGGTGGCCACAAACAAATCGCCCCCACGTCGCCCTGTCCGCCGCCATTTCACTGCCCTGCTCCCAACTCACCCCCCCCTCTCATATACCTCTCCACTCCACCCCTCCATCTCATCCTCGGCCTCCCCCTCCCTCTCCCCCTCTCCACCTCACTCACATACACTCTCCTCGTCAGTCTCTCACTTCCATCCTCTCCACATGGCCAAACCACCTCAGTGTGTTCCTCCTAACGCTTCCTATCACATCCACGTCCACACCACAACTCTCCTTTATATCCTCATTTGTCGCCTGTCTCTCCATGTGACTCCACAGGCTCCTCTTAACCCATTGGAGCCCGGTGTCCCGAGTATTGGACAGAACTGGGATTTTTCAAGTCTTTACAAAGTAGGGAATCCCCGGGTAGGGAACTGTGAGCTTCGCAACTATAAGTCGATAGGCGGAGGGTGGTACGCTTAGCACCCTCCCAGTGCCGTGCTTCGCCCAGCACCCCTGGGATCCAATGGATTAAATAACTCATTTCCAATGCTGTCACTCTTGACTTGTGTTCTTCCAACAACGTCCAAGCTTCACTTCCATACGTTGGAGTTGGTATCACAATACTGTCATGTAGTAATTTTTTCACTTCCATGCTCACCACCCTGTTTTTTATCACTGCTTTCAAGGAACCAGCAACCTTTCGTCCTTGTTGTACCCTTTCAAGCAGTTCACCCTCCAATCTTCCATCCTTCCTCATCACACTCCCCAAATACTTAAACGTACTCACATTTTCCATTTCCTCACCATCCAACCTCATTGTACATTCACTGACATCACCTCTCTCAAGGACCACCACTTTACTCTTCCCTACATTCGCCTTTAGATTCCGTTTCGTACACACTCTCCCAAACTCATCCACCAAGCCTTGCAGCTCCCCTTCGTCTTCAATTAACACCCTGCTGAGGGGGGTCAGCTTGACGTGGTGGCGGGGCTTGAAGCGTGGCTGGCAGTGCCACCTACTTTGGAGGCATGCCTACCTTTGTAGAGTTTGGCATTTGTCGGTCTCGTGGACCAAGCACCCCCTACATCACTGGTGGAGGAGGCCTGCTGGTGATGTTAGTCCCTGCCCATTTACCATCTAGGGCGGAACAGTCGCCTCCCCACGTGTTTGCCATGCGTAGTGTCCCATAATGCTGGGAGACGGGAGTCCTGGAGGTTGAGCAATGCTGCACGATGTACCCTGCAACTAGCAATACACCTCTTTGGTCCCTTATTCTGGCTAAACGGGTGGCCTGGTTGAGCCCGACCAGGTCAATCGGCTGGTCATGCGTTGGCTAGGGTCAAGTGGGCACTGGGGGGCCTGGTGGCCCCTATCGTCCTGGGGTCGCCCTCGTCCGGGTCCTCCAGTGGTTACCTGTGTATACTTTTCAACTACCTCTGGGGTTGCCAGTGGTCTTTTCCCTGGCATCTGACCTCCCCTTGTTGGGCTCCATGGTGGGTGAAGAGGTGGGGGAATGAAGGTTTTTACTTTTATCCATGGCAACCACTCCCCCAGAAATTGGTGCTCGTGTGGAGGATGGCCAGTCCTTTGAGTCCCCTGCCGGTGAAAACCCGCATTAAAGGGTGCTTTTCTGTGCCGGAATCCAGGAAACAATTGCATATGACACTCTTTATGCTGCCATGAGGCCTTATGGTGTTATGAGCAGATTAAAGTTGATATTGTGCCAGGATGGAGCTTCATTTGACGCCTACATTACCTTCTGTGAAAGCGCTTCTGCATTGGCTGCTCTTCAAGCTTTAGATGAAGGTACCGCATTTCTTAGATGCAAGGCTAAACTTTTCAGTATAGCAAATCTGTCTGACGATCCCTTTGACTTCATACCTAAGCCTTTTGAGGATGACGACAGCATTCCTGACATTCCTAGGGACGTTCCTAAGCCATACTGGCATGTTGCCACATATAAGGATGGACTTAACAATTTTATCAAGGATCTGAATGCCTCAAGAGAAAAATAGGGAATATCCCTGAGGGGAATTTGAAGAGGTATGGGAGAAATCTGTTAGTTAAAGTGGGGAATGACACACAGGCGCCCTTTTGTCTAAATTTACTCCATCTCCTGACTCGGTTCTTCAGTCTGTCTGCCCACATAAAACCTTCAACACTGCTAAAGGAGTCATTTACAGCAGTGATCTTTGTGACTTTAAGGATGAAGAGATACTGCGTTGTTGCCCTGCGAATGTTATTGAGGTAAAGAAGCTGAAAGGAGCAAATTCGGCTATTTGACTGACATTTTCATCACCTCATCTGCCAGACTACATCAAAATCAGACATCTGAGATTTTATGTCAAGAAGTTTCGCCGTAGGCCAACACTGTGCTATAACTGTTTTGAATATGGTCATGTGAAGGACTCCTGCAAAAGTCAGAAGATATGCTTTATTTGTTCTGCCAGTCACGACCCTGAATCATGCTCTAACTCTAAGTTCTGCAAGCATTGTGGTGGTGCTCACTCTCCGAATTCAAAAACGTGCCTGCGGTACCAGTTCGAGCAGGAAATCACTGTGCTCGCAGATAATGAGCATATTAGCTTTGGAAGCACCCGGCACTGGTTGTTGAAGGCCCACAAACACTCTAGCTCCAAATTTTCAAGTATCGTCCAAGGGTTTTGATCCTATCATTCTGATGGACAGTCCCCTCAACTTCCTCACACTACTATTAGCAGCATTAAACAGAATGTCCCTCAGTCACCCGCTAAGCCTCTTCCAGCTTCTGGTGACAGGTCTTCTGTTGGTCTTTCATCTTTTTCAGATTTGCATTCATCCCAAGCCCCTCATGGTACTGGTGTTGTCTCTGGTAAGGGCCCCTCCTTTTCTCGGTCGTCCTCTGCCCAGTCATTGTTACCTCACACTTCAAAGGCCGTCAGCAAGCAGAGTGCAGTTGCTCCCTCTGTGCGGGACCACTCTCAAGCAATCTCGTTGTCTCCCCATACTTCAAAGGCCGTCAGTAAGCGGAGTGCAGTTGCTCCCTCTGTGGGGAAGCACTCTCGAGCAATGTCGTTGTCACCTCATCCTTCAAAGGCAATCAGAAAGCAGAGTGCGGTTGCTCCCTCTGTGAAGGAGCACTCTTGTACAATGAATGCAAAGGCTGACAATGACTTCACTTGTCCTCCCCATTCTAAGAGATCCTGGAACTCTTCTTCCTCTATGGATACTGGTGGTATTCCACTATCCAATAAGTTCTCAAATCTTGATAAGGACTGTTCACCTGACGACCGTTCAATGGATGTCTCTCCTTTACCCTCTGTCTCTGACCCCCCTGTTGCATCTGATACAGCTGTCCATCCCCTCCCGAGGTGACAAAAACCCGTGTCTGTTTCATCTGAAACTTCTAAGTTTCCAGTCACCAAATCCGATGTTGACAAGTCTGTGAGGAGCTGTCGTCTGTCATTGCACCCTGATACCAAACGTGTGCCTTCATCTTCCCAACCGTGTAACAGAAAGGTTGGGGCTTCTGACGTTAGCAGGTAATTTTCCATTCTGACATCTTGCAGTGGAATTGTATGGGTCTTTGCTCTAGGTCTGAGCAACTAAAAGTTATGATGCATGACTTTGATCCAGGTATCGTTTGTCTCCAGGAGACCATGTTGGGCTCAGAGGTATACAATCCTGGATTGAATTATGTCTTTCAAGGGTCTCCCCCTCTGCCAGGAAATCGTGCGAATGGGGGTGCAGCAATAATTGTTCACAGGTCCTTGCAGCACTCTTCTGTTCAATTGCAGATGACTCTCCAAGCTGTTGCTGTTACGGTTGTATTGGAATATTCGCTCACGGTATGCTCCTTGTATCTTCCACCTGGTGGTGGTTTCAGTGAGCAGGACATTGAAGACTTAATCTGTCAGCTTCCCCCCCCCCTTCTTGGGGACTTTAATGCCCATAATCCAGTATGGGGTGGTACAATTTTGGGTGCTGGTGGGAGGATTATAGATGACATACTCCAATCATTTAATATCTCATTTTACAATGATGGCTCTATGACTTATCACAATGTCTGTAGTGGAGCCTCCTCAGCTGTTGACTTGAGCTTGTGTTCTCCCTCCATCCTTATGGATTTTCTTTGGTCAGTAAATCCTTTTCTGAATGGAAGCAATCATTACCCAGTCCATTTAAAGTGTGTGAAAAATGTCCCTTCTCAAACCTCTCCTAGGTGGAGGGAGCGGGAGGCTGATTGGTTGAATTATAAAAACGGTTTACTTCTGGCTAGGCCTTTCGAGTCCTTCTCTAGTCACTTGGAAGCCTATGATTATTTTGTTGCTGCGATTATGGGCAGTGCCCATGTGGCCATCCCTATGTCGAAAGGTAAACCGCGTTGACCTGCGGTCCCCTGGTGGAGTAAAACCTGTGCCATACCAAGGAATATTAAGAGGAAATGTTATCGGTGTTACAAGACCAGCAGCTCTGCTGCCCCGTGCCAAATTTACCAACGTGCCATGGCAAAGCAGCGTCGCTACTTTCGAAAGGCCAAGCAAGACTCCTGGATATCTTACATCAATGGCATTAATTCCAAGACTCCCTCTAGGGTTATATGGAGGAAAATTAAAAAGCTTTCAGGCAAATTTATCCCATCTCCCAACCCGACATTGAAAATAGGTGGTGACCTCCTCACTGATTCTGCCGAGGTTGCAGAGACCTTAGGGAGGCATTTTGCTGATGTCTCCAAGTTCTCCTGAATATCAGGGAATGGTATTCCTGACATGCCTCTACCTTCTCCATGTTCTCGCAATGCTGCCTATAATGCTCCGTTCACACTTCGGGAACTGGAAGACGTTTTGTCATCGATTACCTCTACATCTCCAGGGGAGGACAACATCCTCTATTCAATGCTCACAAATTTGCCTGTTATGGCTACGAAGTTCCTCCTAAAGTTCAATAACAAAATTTGGGAAAAGGCCATTTTTCCTGCCAGTTGGAGAGTTTCCCTCATTATTCCCATCAGCAAGCCAAACAAAAATCTCCTTTTGGCTACCACCTATAGGCCTATCGCACTAACCAGCTGTGTTTGTAAGATGATGGAAAAGCTAGTTAATGCAAGGTCACTGTGGTACTTGGAATCCAAAAAGCTGCTTTCTTACCAGTTTGGGTTTCGGAAGAACCGTTCGACACTAGACCCCCTCCTGATCCTCTCAAATAAATTCCAGCAAAGCTTTGCCAACCATTGTCAGACTATTGGGGTGTTCTTTGACCTTGAGAAGGCATATGACACAACCAGGCACGCTAGTATTCTTCTGCAGCTGTCTCGATATGGCATAGAGGGAAATATGTTTCGTTTTATTCGCTCCTTCTTGTCGGAATGTTACATTAAGGTTCGTGTCGGAAATGTTGCATCCAGCCCTTATAGGCAAGAGGGTGTTCCCCAAGGCAGCATTCTTAGTGTTACCTGTATCGCTGTGGCTATCAATGGTGTTCTCGATCAGATTTCCCGCCCAGTGTTGGGCTCCCTGTATGCTGATGATTTGGCAATTTGTGTGTCTGGCTACGATGCAGTTGAGATTAATCATCACCTGCAAAAGTCCATATATACTATTTGTCATTGGCCTAATGATAATGGTTTTTGCTTTTCACCTTCCAAGACTGTTGCAGTCCGCTTCACTGGAAGCACACGCCAGGAGGTTGTCCCACACTTAAAGTTAAATGATGACATCATCCCTTTTGAGAAGGAGGTTAAGTTTCTGGGCATGATCTTTGACTCACGTCTTACTTGGACACAGTACATTGATTATCTGAAGCTTAAAGTCAAGAAATCATTGAATATCCTTAGGGTGGTCTCTGGTTTTGATTGGAGTGCTGATAGGAACTCCCTTTTCAGGCTCTATAACTCTGTGCTGGTCACAGATTGACTAAACTTGCCAAATTTATTCCTCTGCATGTAAGACTAAACTTCATGAGCTTGATGTGCTCCACAATACGGGACTACAACAGTGCTCGGGTGCCTTCTGCACTTCCCCTGTGGAGAGTTTATATGTAGATACAGACCAGCTTCCTCTGGACTTACTCAGGCTTGGGTTAGGGCTTCGCTACATTGTGCGAATTAAGAGCAATCGTTACACCATTCCTTGTGTTGATGTTCTGTTGCAGTGTGACTCATCTAAGTTCTGTGATCCAAGAGCCTCTATACCATTCCAGATTAGGATGCCATCTGTGGGTGACGCATCGCTGAGGAAGCAAAAAATTGAACCAGTAAGCTACAGCACTCTCCCTTCTTGGCTCATTCCGGAACCTAATGTGTGTCCCAAAACCATATGTAGGTAAATCTCTTCGGATGAAGAAACTAAATTGAAGTTTTTGCGCCATGACCTTCTCCACAGGGACTCGGTAAAGTTGTATACTGATGGCTCAAAGTCACCCCTTGGTGTAGGCTGTGCTGTTGTTCATAAAGGGGGTGTATGTCTTGGACAGCTTTCAAACAATGTGTCTGTTCTCACTGCAGAACAAACTGCTATTGAGAAGCCTCTTGAAGAGGCTTACTCAATGCTGGGAAAGACATTTACAATATATTCAGACTCCTATGGAAGCTTGACCGCCATTAAGCAGTTTAATATATTCCACCCTATAATAAGGAATATTCAGTCTTGGCTTTGGCACCTGGCTACAAAGTATAAATTTGTTTCGTTCTGCTGGATACCGTCACATGTTAATCTCTATTGGAACGAGTTTGCTGATAAAGAGGCAAAATCGGTATGTTTTCTTCCTTCTGCTGGGTATAATAAGGTTCCCTATTCTGATTTGAAGACCGTTATCCGTAACTTTGTTTGGTCTGAGTGGCAGGCGAGATGGGCTTCCCCCTCCTTGGCCAATAACTCGAAGTATAAAGAGATCTGGCCTTCGGTCTATTCCTGGTCATCTTCTTCTCAGGCTTGTCAGGGTTTTGAGACAAGGTTGACTAGGCTGCGAATTGGCCATACCCGTTTGACTCATGGGTTCCTTTTGGACCGAGGGGTCCCACCCCAGTGTGACATCTGTCATGTCACAATAACTTGCAGGCATTTCTTATTCGACTGTCCGACCTATGCCCATTCTCGGGCGAAATTTTTAACAAATAGGGGATCCCTATCAGTTGTTTTACGTAATAGGGCAAATGTTTCTAGCCTTATGGCGTTTCTAAAGGAGACAGGGCTATGCTGCAAGCTGTGATTAGTGTTGTCATAGTTATGTTTAAGGACCTGGTGTCTACATCGGTTTTCATTTTACCTACGATTTTTAGTTGCATGATTATTGTGTAGTAGTTTTCTCTATTTTTATACTCATTCCTTTAACCCATGCTGTCCCGGTGACGTGAACTAACGCGGCAACATTGAAAGGTCCCTTATTTGCAGAATTTTCAATTTTCGCAAGTGATTTTCGGCATGTATACACGGGACACCTTCCTCTATTCCTCTACAAGATGCCAAGCAGGAACAATGCCTTACACCGCATTATCTCTCCCCCCCCCTCTGCACGCCATTGTCTCGGCAATTCACCTGTTACCAGTGACCTGGTCAATAAAGACATTCAGGGCCAGAGTGATTCCCCAATCGATGACAATGTGGAGGACAAAGTTTACACAGCATTTGAGGAAGAATCAGTCAGAAATGATGATCAAGTAATGTGGGAAAAAAAAGGTCATGAATGGTGATGAGTTAGTGAGTGAAACAATGCTTATAATGCCTATATTACTGTTTGAAAACCAATATACTCTTGTACTACGTATAAATTCGTACCAAGTAAATAAATAAATACTGTTTATGAGTGGATAAAATAGTTACCCTCCCATAGAACTCGTTTTCTTTGGTGCCAGCCTGTTAGAAAACCCAGTCAGGTAAGGAAGTATACGTACCTAAATCACGTATTTTAAACCTCAGGTGAGCGATTTCTCTATGAATTTTCGATGTTTCTCACCAAAAGCGGATGTTTGGGCCAAAAAAAAAAAGGTCCAAAAACGTCGGGATGGGGCGGGTTAAACTATCGTCTTTCATATCTCACTCAACAATGCGCTGAATGACCTCTCAGGTCCCAGTGCTTGGCCTTTGGCCTAAACTTCATATTCCATTCCATTCCATTCCATCTGGAAACAACAGTGCACGGAGTTTCCAACACTACCCTCTCTCACTAGGGCCACTCCAACATCCACTGCCCTACCTTGTATCTCTCTTGTTACCCCATCCATGACAGACTGAACAACAACGGAGACATGACACATCCCTGTTTCAACCCAACCTTCAAAGAGAAAAATTTACTCAGTTCACCATACACTGGCACTGCAGCCTTAACACCATCATACACACTCTTCACAGCATTGAACAACTTCCCATCTACTCCATATATTCTTAATACTTTCCACAATCCTTGTGTATCCACCCTGTCGTATGCTTTCTCCAAATCCATGAGCGCTGCATACAACTTCTTTCCCTTGTCTAGAAACTTTTCCACTAAAGATCTAAGAATGAATATCTGATCAACACAACCTATTCCCTTCCTAAAGCCTCCCTGTTCTTCTTCAACTAATTCCTCTGTTATTTCCCTAACTCTGTCAATAAGTATCCTACCATACACTTTTCCTATTACACTAAGAAGACAAATGTCCCTATGATTAACACACACTTCTTTTTCCTCTTTTCCTTTTTACAAGGGAATAAGTATACCTGACTTCCGATCCTCCTGGACTCTACCTTCCTCCCAGGCCAACTGCACAACTTCCACATCCATTCTACTACTATCACTCCCCCATGCTTCAGCATTTCACCACACACTCCATCAATTCCTGGAGTTTTCCCCAATTTGACTTTCTTCATTGCTTCCACAGTTTCTATCCTACTGATTTCTTCCTGTCTTCTCACCTCCCTCCTTCTCCCAGCCATTCTCCAGCCACTTATACTCGCATTACTTCCATTCTTTATGTTCAACAATTCCTTAAAATGTTCTCCTCATGTGTTCACTTTTTCTCCCTTCTCCACAAGTAAGCTACCATTTTTATCTTTCACTCCCTCACTAACTTCACTGCCACCCTGCATTACTCTCTTCACCTCTTTCCAGAACATTTTCTTACAGTCCCTCCACTTTACACTCGAATTCCTTCCAAATTCCTCATCCACTCTCTTCTTACTTTCTCTTACTAATCTTTTCACCTGAAGTACTGATGGTAAATCCATGGGCCCACATTTCACATTTTGATGGCAGTGAGGTCAAGAACATGCCTAATTTCAAGTCTGTCAGCCATCAAATCCAGTAGCATATATACCAGCAGTCTGCTATCTGTCACCAACCAGGTCTGATGTCAATAAGCCAGCCTGTCACCAAGTCTATCTCTTGCCAACCAACCCTGCCCAAACCAGCCAAGCCCGTCAGTAAGCCTGGCTTTCACTAAGACTGTCTGCTGCTGCCATCCAGCCATCTGCAGCAAAGCCTGTCATCAAACCTTCATCCCAGCCAGGACCCTGCTGACTGTCAAACCTCCAGTGACCCGGTGACCTTCAACTTGCCCTTTTCACCTTCCACCAGTTACCAGTAGCAGCTCACACCACACCCTGCAATAGATGTTATCTAACTCCTAAGCACCGGGTGACAGTCATAGCTGATGCAAAATTGGTGGATCAAGGCTGCCGGGTGACAGCTATAACTATAAGTGTTTTCGTGCCACAGTTTGAAGCGGCCACCACTTCATCTCATCACCAAAGGGTGGGGATAGCCTCCCGGCACCTGAGGCAAGCATACCTCAGTCATCTCTGTGGCTCTGTCAGGTGTAGGACAATGTTTACTTATTTCTCTTGTCTGATTCTGTTCCCGCCTTAAATGGACCCTTGCCTCATCCACACCTCCCAAGCCTCTTTCCAAGGGTACTAGGAAAGAGCTAAGTAATAATGCCATAGGGCATGTCTAGGATGCAACTGTGTCTAGTTTATCTACAGTAGAAATGGAGAAGTTATCACATTTAAAGCAAAATGAAAGTTGGTGCCATGTGCACATGCACAAATACAGTAAAATTATATATATTCTTCACGTCCTTACTCATCAGCGTGACCAGCTACAGACCTGGGGGTGGTTATATTCGAAAGAGGAAGAGCCATTGAGTAATAAGGTTTTTAATTTGTTTCCCTAACTGCTATATTTTCAGAGACATTAAGGTTTGAAAACAAGCAACTTTGGGAAAACTGCCCATACTGAGAGGGTGATGGCAGAATAAACAGCCCAGGGCAGAGGGGTTAAAAAGGGGAGATTAAGAGCCATTTAGTAAAAAGTTGCTTCTATTATATCTGGACCAGTAATCTATACACCTTATTTTTTTTTCCCTCTCTATTCTCTTACATGATTAACCCTTATCTGCCGGGGGTTTCCAGCCATCCCCCACCCCTCCTTATGGGGAATTTCCGAGATTTTGGGAAAAATACCCTTACATCAAACTCTAATATCTGCCAATCTATAATAGGTAGAAAAAAATAAAGTACATAAGACTCACCAACTCTTCTTCTGTCAAAAGAAAGTTTTACTTTGTCCTGGTTCTCCAGGTGGTCATGTCGATAGGTATGGAAAAGTTAAAGATGACTGATTTTCCGTATTTTGGCTGGAAATCCAGGTGCGAGCCACTGCCAGTGATCTTGGGCTCACTGGCTAGCGCTGACAGCATATACCGGAGTAATGATTGTAACGCTGCCTGGCCTCTCTGAGTATTCCACTCATTTGTTCAACTTTTCCTTACTCATCGTCGTAAGAATGAGTCATCACCCTGTCCATGTGGCTCCCCATAGGGTTTTCCACCCGTTTCATAGTGCCACCATGCCCGTAGATATGTGGGAAAAGAATAGCTCTTTATTTTCTGGACTCACTTCTTGCATCAATTATAATAATTCCCTTTACTACACATTTATATTTGCCCTTGACATCACGATTATGGGTAATTGCACTTTGAGAAGTAAATGCTCTGGCTGTCTCATGCAGTATTGTTGAGTATGAGGTAATTACATGTACAGAAATTGTGACTAATTTGTACTTATCAGGGGCATTGTGAAAATATTACTAATATTATACACAACTTATATTTTCTGTACTTCACATCACAAATACACTAATGCTCACATATTCACCATTATTCTCTGAGTAATGAAGGAAAAATTTAGTTAAAGCCAACCAGGTAATCTTCTTTCTCTCCCATGCATTTTTGGTTTTCTTTCATTGTACTAGATAGGGTTACTCAAGGTATTTCCAATAATTGTTTCACAAATAACCATAAACAGTAACACTTATTGCAATGCACTTGTAAAACTTTTTATAAAATATTTCATAATACTAACCAGAAATAACTTATATCTTACGTTTCACTTTTGTATTAAAAAAACACACACTGTGCATATCTGTTTACTATTTACAATTTTCCACACAACTGCTCAGTCACTGAGCCCTTTCCCCGGTGGTAATGACAGAACTTTCGCGGGGGTCGATGATGCAATCTAGTAGACATAGCCGAGGGGTGTAATTCTATAGAGAAGGTTATCTTGTCAATGGAGAGACACCAGGAGAGAGTACGGTAATGATGAGGCGTGTAGGAGATATTTAGTGTAGGCCTTCTCTTGTTCCGTTATTCTCTTCGTATTTTAAGTGGGATGAAGAAACAGGCAGATTTAGGTTGGTGGAGTTTATTGTGAGACACTTGAATAATAGTTAAGAGCTTGGCGTGACCTGTATAGCCTATGGTTAGTAGCACTTTGTGCTAGCTGCTGTCCTTCTACTTTACTTTCTCTCTCCTACTCCCTATCTCCTGCCTCCGCCCTTGATCATATTCTCGGGCCCTACTCTCCCCTTTCTCCATCTAACACCTTCTCACTCTATCTGACACTTGTGTTAACGGGCCTTCTCTCCAACTCCTTCTGATCTAAAGGGATGGCGCTCCGACATTATATACGGCGTGGAGAGGATGTGTGTGTCTGGCAGATTTCTTCTCACGTGGACTGACCTACTAGGGCTGGTTACTCCACATGTTTGAATACATCATGAAATTCTTGGTCGTCTGGACTATGAGGAAGTTTGAGATACATCATATGGTTAAGGATTCCTGATGGTCTGGGACAACAAGGTTGTGGATATACATTATGTGAACTGACATTCCTAGTCAGAATCTGTGTACGTCTCCAACAGACACTACATCCTGTACATGGTGTTTATGAGATATATACTAGTGCCTATATAATGTCTACATATCACTCGGTCACGCGAAACTGGCATACCATCGACAGTAAATATTGTCATAACATATTAATGCATACTATAAACACATTACAATCAATTTGTAAGTGAAATACATAATATTGTAAAATTATCATAATTGTATGAATATTGTATAATTGCAATTACATTGTGTAAATGCTATTATAGTTATATACATCATTTTAATGCATCTGTTACGCAAGTGTGACTAACATAACATTGTGTTAATGCAACTGTTATATAATTGTGTTGGTGATAAAACTGTAATTACATCTTGTTAATGCAACTGTTACATAATTGTGTTGGCCATAACATTGTAGTTACAACTTGTTAATGAAACATAATTGTGTTGGCCATAAAATTTTAGTTACATCTTGTTAATGCAACTGTTACATAACTGTGTTGGCCATAAAATTTTAGTTATATCTTGTTAATGCAACAGTTACACAATTGTGTTAGCTATAAAACTGTAGTTACATAATTGTAGCAACTGTAACATAATTGTAATAATGCACATGGAGGGACGGAATCGGACGAGGAGGATAAGTAAGACATCACTGTACGCTCTACCAGTGCCGTGTACAGACCGAGCCTTGCATCACTGGGGTATCATGGGTACCCATCTAACCTATGGTTGTCACAGAAAATGGCCGCGAGTTCAAAGGGTGGCAGGAAGGTGCTTGCGACATATCCCGTCAGCCAGCGGCGCTCCGCACCCTGAATCGTGATGACTATACATGTCAGCCAGCACGTAGGGGTTAAACTACTATACTAAGAACAACTTCCCCAGATGATTGTTCATACTCTCATTTTTAAAATATTTTAACCCATAATTATGAACAGCTAATTTGTAAATATTACATATATATTAAAACCCAACTCTGTTAACTGTTACTGTACATAATAGTTTATCATAGTTAAAATAAAATCACTTCACTTATATTCACTCATTTAATTTATCCCTTGTACTTTGTTCTGCCCAATTAATTTTTAATGACATTTCCATACTTTAAGAAAGTTAATTTTTCTGAAGATAATACACATACTTCTGGAGATGAAATAAATCCCACCGCTGCCATCAAAATGCAAAATGTGGGCTTGTAGTTTTACCATCAGGACTTCAGATTGATCTTAAAGATTCTGTATTATTCTGGATACTTTACTGGGAGCTTAGATATTACACACATGTAGTGTAGTTGAACTCTAACTTCTCATACAATCTTTCAAGGCACAGAGAGAGTTTCCTTTGTGTGTTGCTCAGTGTCACCCTTACACTGTTTACAGATAGAACTGTCTCTCCAGCAGAATTTGCAAGAGGTCTGCTGGTCTCAGCTTGATTAACAAATGGGTCAGCACAAAACATATGATTGCTTACTCTTACATTTGGGAAAATAAATCTCTAATTCATTCCATGCCAGAGCCTCTGTCGGGTTTTGTGTCCCCTAGTGCTGAGGGTGCGGGAGGCTAACTGACCCCCAGTGCTGGTCATTTTCAACTTTTTTCCATGAATAGACCTGAAAAATGGTTAGAATAAGACTAGTGATAGTAAAAGGGCTCACATCAGCTGTGTTCTGCCCGAAATAGGAGTTTTTTGTCCAACACGCCCAGCACGTCCAGCAAAAGCTAATTTTATGCAATTTTACATTCAATTTTTTACCCCTGCGAGGAGGTATATGTCTCACCCTGCATTTGTTTGTTTGTTTGTCTCTGTCTGTTAGCAGGATTATTCTAAAAGTTATTAACAGATTTTCATGAAATTTCTGAACGGGTAGGATAAGACCCAATGAAGAGTCGGTTAGATTTTAGTTGTGATCTGGAATTATTTGTTTGTTCGTTTACACCATATCTCCAAAACTTCTCAATGAATTTCAATGAAATTTTGTGGAAGGGTGGACTACAGGCCAAGAAAGAATTGATTAAATTTGGGGGTGGATCCGGATCTTGCCACACAGTATCTTCAAAAGTACTCAATGAATTTCAATGAAATTTTGTGGAAGGGTGGGTCATGAGCCAAGAAAGAATTGATTAAACTTGGGAGCAGATCCAGATCCTACTGTACAGTATCACCAAAAGTTCTCAATGGATTTCAATGAAATTTTATGGAAGGGTGGGCCATGGGCCAAGAAAGAATCCATTAAATTTGAGGACGGATCCGGATCCGGCATTAGCAGAAGTATGCACTCTTTGAGTGCTACTCTAGTTTTTTACATTATATTGGCATAAGACACTATAAACACTCCTGCTGTACACAGTCACATTAGTTATAGCAAATTACACATTTCTAACATTGTCTTACATTACTTGGTTTCATTATTTACTTTTATTTACTTACATTAACTATTATTATTTTTGTTATGTACATTATTTACACTCACACACACACTTTCTCTGTTCTTTTCAATAAGTTTCTGATGTATGGTACTCTACCTAGCAGGGTTTCATCCACAGGCCAATATTGCAGTCTTTGCACTAGTATCTAGTGTTTTTTTCTTGTTCTAAGGCTGTCTTGTGGTGGTGGCACACACTTCACATCGTCCTTGACAGTTTTTTTCTGGTTTCTGTGCTTCGTGTACTAAGGCAGACTTAAATACTTTTGCGTAAATGAGAGCAAAACCCTGTCTTTATATAAACGGACCCAACATTTTGTGCTGATATAGGTTTGTCCATGTATATCTATATATCTATATCTATCTATCTATCTATCTATCTATCTATCTATATCTATATCTATCTATCTATCTATCTATCTATCTATCTATATATATATATATATATATATATATATATATATGGACACAGCACGGAATGAGCTAAGGAAGAGATGAAGGGAAGCCTCCAAAGTTGGTAAGAATTTGATCATAAGACCCACTTATAAAGTTCCCCAAGAAGAGTGACCTGTCCTATGCACGGTGCCTCGCATAAACAAACATATACATTTGTAAATTTGCAGTGTGTTTGTGTGTGTGTGTGTGTAGAGAGAGAGAGAGAGAGAGGGGATTTTTTAGTCGCCACGAAACCTTCGTTTTTCCTTTTATTTTTGCCGGTGTTGCTTTTCATTAGATATAATTTGTTCAGAAAATCTTTAAGGTAGAAAAGTGTGTTTCCCACAGATATACATGGCTGCAGTAGATATAACTGAAAGTAAAACTTTTATATATTACAAATGTGTGTGTGTGTGTGTGTGTGTGTGTGTGTGTTCTTACCTAATTGTTCTTACCTAATTGTATCTTTACAGGAATGAGTCAAGCTCGTACTGTCCCGTGTCTTAAACCATATTTATCGTACATATCCTTAAATTTGTGAATTATTTTGGCACACACTATTTCATTCGGTAGTGCATTCCATTGATCAATTGCTCTGTTTGGGAAACTGAATTTCCTTACGTCTTTATCACATCTCTTCTTATGCAGTTTTTTGCAGTGTCCTCTTGCTGATGCTTCTCCATATGTTAAGTAATCATTTATGTCTATTTTCTCCTTTCCTGATATGCATTCATATAGCATTATCATGTCACCTCTTTTCCTTCTCTCCTGTAGTGTTGGTAGATTCAGTTTATTTAGTCTTTCTTCGTAGCTTAGGTCCCTTAAGCTTTGTATCCATCTTGTAGCGGCCCTTTGAACTTTTTCAATCTTGTCTATGTGCTTTTTGAGATGAGGACTCCAGACTACTGATGCATATTCCGGGGTTCTTCTAATGAATGAAGTTATTATCCTTCTTAGCATGTCTTCATTTATGTATGTGAATGCTATTCTCATATTTGCAAGTAGTGTATACATGTTCCGTACCTTCTCGCTGATGTGGTCAGCCGGAGATAGTCTGTTATTGATAATCACACCTAGGTCTTTCTCTCTTTCTGATGTATATAGGGTTTTATTTCCTAACTTATAATCCCAATCAGGTCTTTTTCCACTTTTACCAAACTTGATTACATGACACTTGTCCACATTGAATTCCATTTGCCATGTACTACTCCATTCATGAAGTTTATTTAATTCTTCTTGTAGCTCTTTACAAGAGTCTGTGTTAGTAATTCTCCTTTGTATTTTTGCATCATCTGCAAACATATTCAGATAGCTCTCATTTCCAGTGTTACTGTTTATATCATTTATATACACTAAAAACATGATTGGTGCCAGCACTGAACCCTGTGGTACTCCACTAGTCACTTCTTTCCATGATGAGTAGTTTCCTCTTAGTACTGTCCTCATTTCTCTTTTTATAAGAAAGTCTTGCATCCAACAAAATAGTTTGCCTCGAATTCCTCCTTGATGGTACAGTTTCCATAAAAGCCTTTGGTGTGGTACTGTGTCAAAAGCTTTCTTGAAATCTAAATAGATACTGTCCACCCATCCTTCCCTTTCCTGTATTGTGTTTGTTACTCTGTCATAGTAGCTCAACAGATTAGTAACACATGATTTTCCTTTTCTGAAACCAAACTGTCTTTCTGTTATCATACTGTGTTCTTCTAGATGATTTACCCAAGCTTTTCTTACAAGCTTTTCTAATACCTTGCTTACAACACTGGTCAGTGATACTGGTCGGTAGTTGAGTGGATTTTGTCTATTTCCTTTCTTGAATAAGGGGACAATATTTGCTTTTTTCCAAATATCAGGTAGTTTACCTTGACTCAAGGATTTCTTGAAAATTAAAAATAATGGTTTACATAACTCCTTTGCACATTCTCGTAATACCCAACATGAAATTTCATCAGGACCACTTGCTTTTCCTCTGTCTAATCTAATGAACTCCTCCTGTATTACTTTTTCTGCTATTTGTATATCTGGTAGTATATGTGGACATGCGTGTTCCACATAGTCCCTCTCAAAATTTTTTTCTTCTGTAAAAACTAATTGGAAATTCTTATTTAGTGCTTCACAAATATCTATGTCTTGTGTATAAGTGATTCCCTCGTCCGTAATGGATTGTATTATATCTTTTACTTTAGTTTTGCTTCTGATATAGCTGTAAAACATCTTTGGTTGATCACTACTTTTATTTATTATATCCTCCTCAAACTCTTTTTGGGCTTCCCTCCTTATTCTTGTATAGTCGTTTCTTGCCTGTTTGTAATTATTGTACGCCCTTTCACTATTGTGTCTTCTGTATCTATTCCACAACAAATCTCTTCTTTCTTTTGATTTTTTACATTCTGTATTGAACCATTTCTGTATTTTCTTATCTGCTTCTTTGTGCTGTGGGATGTACTTCTGGACTCCTATTTCATACAATTCACAAAATTTTTTATATACAGCATTTAAATCTTGTCCTGTAAGCTCATTTTCCCAATCAACTTCTAAGAAATACTTCTTTAGGTCTTGATAATTTCCCTTTTTATAGTTTAGGCTCTTTTTGTAACTATCACTGCTGTTTACTATGTCATATGCTATCCTGAAGTTATAGTTTAGTACTGCATGATCGCTTTTACCGAGTGGAGGGTGATATATTAAACTGTCAATATCATTTTCTTGCCTTGTAAATATTAGATCTAGCACTGAAGGTACATCAAGTCCTCTTTTTCTGGTGGTTTCCCTCACATGTTGCGTTAAGAAAAACTCTTGTACGAGATCCAGGAGCTTTTGGTCCCAACAGCTTTCTTGGCCATTTATATCTAGAGTATTCCAATTTATATTTGTACTGAAGTCCCCAGTTAGTATAATTCTTTCCGATTTCTCTTCCATTTTATGTAGCAATGATCTTACACTCTGAATTGTACTCTCTGCCAGGTCCTCATATTCGTCTCTTTCCCATGTGTTTGATCTGGGTGGCATGTACAAATTGGCTACAATTACTTTACCTTCAGATGTGTCGATCTCTACTGCAATCAGTTCTACTTGTGATGGTATATCTAGTTTTATTTCCTTGACTTTTAGATTTTTGTTAGTTAATATTATAATTCCTCCTCCTTTTTTTAAATATCTGTCTCTTCTCCATATATTGTATTCCTCTAAGTTTAGTATGTCATTTGATATCCTTGGTATTAATTTTGTTTCAGTTAGGCATATTATTTGTGGTTCATTTTCTCTGACATAATCATTCATCTCTAGTAATTTAGATACCATTCCATCCACATTTGAGTACATCAACTTTATCATCTTGTTTATATACTTGTCATGACATGGTTCTACTACCTTCCTCCTTTTTCTTCCATCCTGTTTGTGTACCACTTTCGTACCTGCAATCCTATTACTTTGTAAAAAAATTTCTTCTTCTCCTCTTCTGATCTTCCCCCATTTTTTGGTTTTGCTTCCTCCCTTTTCTCTTTCAGTAATTCCAGTTCCTCTTGTGTTAGGCATCTTTTTATCCATACATTTTTGAACTCCTCTTTTTCCTTAAGATTCTTTGCATTTTTTAGTATCTCTTCCACAGTGTTTACACTCTGGAAAGTCACCTTTAGAGGTCTTGTCTTGCTTTTCTCGTATTTCCCTAACCTTTTGTGTTCCTGTATGTCTTTACTACAGATTTCCTCTGATACTTCTTTCAGTAAGCTCATTACATTTGCCATCTCCTTTTTGTCTCTTGTGATCTTGTTTTTAACTTCATCCTCTTCTATACCAGTGATTACTATTGATTTGTTTATCTCTACTGAATCTTTGACTAACTTTGGATTGTTTTGGATTATTCTTTTCACCTCCTTTTTAATCCTTTTTTCCTCCACCCTTGTTTCTAAGTCTTTCTTTACTTTCACCATTTCTGCATACGTGGTTTCTACATCATTTTTGTAGCTTTGCACAGCTTCATTTACTTGTGTTATCTTCTCCTCAATATCACTGCTCTGGTCAATAAGACTGCTAACTTGCCTAATTGTCTCTGTGTCATTTTTGAACTCTTCCATAACACTCTCGTGATTGACTATTGTACTTGCCATTTCACTCATTTTCTTCCTAAGTGTACTCAATTCCACGGTTAGTTCACTGATGGTTGTGTCTTTCTTAATAGCCTCCCTTCCTAGTTTTTCTGTTTCTTCCTTTTGCAAGTGCATCTGCTTCTTTATTTCATCAATTTCATTTTTGAAAGCCATTTCTAGTTTGTTTACACGTTCAACCAGTCTATTGTGGGTCTCTACTTCAACCAGTTCTTGGTAGAAATCATTATTTTGCTTTTTAACTTTATCCCTTTTCTTTTCCAAATTTGTTTTACTGAAGTATGTATCCATTTTGCAATACTTAAAGTGCAAAGCATATACTTACAATCTCCGTCTTGTTGTAAACAAACCTCAGAGATGACTCAGCGTATTCTTTCGTCTTGGTTCTATTTCCTGTTTTGACAAGTCTTGTTGAAACTTATTATTTTTTTCCTTTTTATAATGAACAATCATTTAGTCTAACCTGGTACTTAGCTTGACTCATACAAAGATACTATTTAGGTAATGCCACTGGACGTGATGATTTGATACGGAGCGCCGGTGTCACACGTCCACCTAGATTGAATCCCTCTGTGTGTATCAATATGTTTGGTTAAAGGGTTGTAAAGAGTTATGCACTGGAAAACAATAACCAACAGGAACGTGTGTAATGTTCAGAGATTTTTAGGCCGCTGTCCACCAGTGTAATGATCAGAAATTTTTTATACCACCACCGTCAATATGACGCTGCGAGTTATTGACCAATAAATGACCCCAGTGTAATGAAGGAAATAATAGAAAACCACCAGTGTAATGCTGGGAAATTTTAGATATTGTGGAAAATGGGTAGCGTGATCTTATTAGAGGGTTCATGGGAAATGTGGTAGCGTGAACTTTTGGAGAGTGCGTGAGCCGTTAGATATTAAGCACACTTTGCGGGCCACTCAATCTCGTCAGTACCATACCTTGGAGGATAACAAAACTCGAACTTGAATTAACTTACCCTAAGATTTACTAAACATTAATAACTGAGACAGATTACTCTTCAAACTGTGATTGAACACAGAGCGAAATAAAAATGAGGATCTATATTACTAGAAATATGAAACTTTATAAGCTAAACTAATTTTGAAAGAATACTGATTCACCTACATATATTAATCCCGTGGTCACAGTTGACTCTCGGGAAGATTCAAAGAATACTGATACACATGAATATATTAATCCCGTGGTCACAGTTGGACTTTCGGGAAGATTCAAAGAATACTGATACACATGAATATATTAATCCCGTGGTCACAGTTGGACTCTCGGGAAGATTCAAAGAATACTGATACACATGAATATATTAATCCCGTGGTCACAGTTGGACTTTCGGGAAGATTCAAAGAATACTGATTACCACCAAGATATTCTCTTAAGATTAAACTCGTATAACTCGAGAATCATATGCAGTAAAGTTACAGCAATTTCATGAATAGTGATCAAATGGACCGCAATCAAAATGGACCAGCCGATATAACTGTTACTTAGGCTACATGAGCTAAGAAAAGGGGGGGGGGGAGTGTGATTTAGTATGAGGCTTTTGGCAATAGCTTGAACGGACGATCTGCAATGACGGAGAGAAGCACCGTCTCTTTATTCAGTACAAGAGGGATCAGAGGAAAATATGCCCAATGTAACTCGCGAACGTATATGATGACTTATTACACGAGGGAGAAAAAGAGGGGGGGGGATGATGAAAGTTCGACACTTACCTGCAATGATGGAGAGAAGCGCCGGTCTCGTTGCTTGGCGAGTTCGTTTGTTCGTTTAAAGATTTCCTGCACCAATAGTGCAGACCGGGCCATACATTAGCCTAGTCAGTGGGGTTTGGGCTGACTTAAAAGCTAGTAAGGGGGAAGACAGGGCCTTGGGATTGACCAGCACACACACCCTATCTTCTGGCTGGCTTTGTGGTGTGTGTGTGTTGCTTGGCGCGTTCGTTCCTTCGTTTACAGATTTTCTGAACTTATAGTGCAGGCCGGGCCATACATTAGCCTGGTCAGTGGGCTATGGGCTGATTAAAAAATAGTAAGGGGGACGACAGGGCCCGGGGATCTACGAAGTGCCTTGATCTGTGCTGGCATGCAATGGAGCGTCGTAGCTGTATGAATGCATCAAACACTTTCTGCTACATTTGTGGGCTCTTTACACCTGAGAGCTTGAAGAAACCAATTACTAGAAATGTTAAAGCCCCTTAGAAATATTACTTCAAATGTTCTGTCGGTGATCAAGACAAGAAATGGACATCTCATATAGCATGCAAGCTTGGTGTAAACCACATGAATGAGTGGATGTGTGGTAAACGGCCATCAGGTATTCCTATCTCCATAACAATGATTGGCGCGAACCAACAGATCACCGTATTGACTGCTACTTTTGCCTCACCAACACCAAAATGTATGCAGTGAAGATCAAGTATTCTAACGTACCTTCTGCTCTTAGGCCAGTATGCCATGGCCCTGAGCTTTCAGTTTCAAATCCTCCATTAAATACCATAAGTGAATCTGAATCTAGTGAGGAGGATAGTTGCATGGTTGCCGGCTTGCAAGAAGATTTAGAGGGCATAAGCCACACCTCATCAGTCAAGTAAAGCTGCATAACGTTGTAAGAGACCTTCACCTCCCCAAGAAGAAAACTCAAGCAATGGAAACTGCTACAAGATGGAGTTTGTACCACCACCTTCCATCAGAGACATGAGCTATCAAAGTACTTCAAGATGAACGACATACTTTGTTCCTGTTATGATGTATCATTAATGCAACATCTTTGTAAGTCTCGTCCTTATCAATCAGGAGAACGGCGGTTGTTCATTGATTCTGGGAAGTATACACTGAAGGCTGTTCTTCTTTATAATGGAAGTGAACTTCCTTCTGTTCCAACTAAGCATGCCCATGGAATGAATGAAAGTTATGAAACTATGAGTATTTTTTCTTAATGCTATTGGCTACAAAGCACGTCAATGGAGCATCAGTGGGGACCTCAAGGTGATGTGCTTGTTTCTAGGACTTCATCAAAGTTACACAAAGCACACGTGTTTTCTTTGTTTATGGGGCAACAGAGCAGACAGTAAGCATTACACACATAAAGAATGGCCAGTGCGACCAAAAGGTATGACTGGAGGGTTCAACTGCCTTCACAAACCTCTTGTTGACCCTGAGAAGGTATTCTTGCCTCCACTTAATTTGAAACTTGGTTTGATGAAGATATTTGTGAAGATCATGGATCAAGATGGTGCTGGCTTCCACTATTTGTTAACGAATTTCCAAGGCACTGTATCTTAGGCCAAAGTAAAGGCAGGTGTTTTCAGTGGTCCTCAAATTCGTCTTATACTCAATGATCAGGATGTTGGAAAGAGCCTGTCTGAGCTGGAAAGGGCTGCTTGGGAGAGCTTCGTGGTTTTTACCAAGAACCACCTAGGAAGTTTTCGAGCACCGAAATATGAGGAGCTTGTAGACAAGATACTGAAGAGTTACCATGCACTCGGTGCTCGAGTTGCAAGAGACATTTCTTCCATTCTCATTTGGACTTCTTCTCATTTAATCATGGCAATGTCTGTGATGAACATGGCGAAAGGTTTCACAAGGAAATTGCTAGTGGAGAGCGGATATCAAGGCCAATTCAGTCCAGACATGATAGGCAACTATTGTTGGACAACGTGAAAGTAATTGTTCCTAGAAACGCAAAGAAAAGCGCAGGAACACTTCTAAAATGCAAAAGTATTGGAAGAATGTTTTGTATATACCGGTTTTGCTTAGTATGTGATATAAATAAAACTTTAATTTTAATATTATTTTTGTGGCAGTATACAGACTTACACCCATTCAACGAATTTACACCTGCAAGGAATTTACCCACACCCATGATGTACTACGTCAAGGTTGCGTGACAGCCAAATTTTAGGGTCAGATTAGAAATCAGGAGTACCAAATTAGTTAGAAACGGTTGAAAATCAGTCAGAACCGTTTTGACTATTGACCAGTGCTATTTTATTTTGCCCTGTGACCTTGTCCTTCAACAAATTACTCGCAAACTCGACTTACTTCAGTCTTGAATAACCCTCAACTTGACCACCAAGTTTGGCTCAGATCTGATCAAAGCTGTTTGTATTGACTGCTCAGTGACTTCGACATCTGACCTTTCAGTGTGACCCTAATTTTTGAATGATTGTTCTCAAAATCGATTTTCTTTATCCAAACCTTAACCTGAATCGTTCTGCAAAGTTTAGTCAGCACTGGATAAGAACTATTTAGATTGACCTTTCTAAGAGACCTTTACCTTTTACCTATTGTTCTAAAAAACAATATGTCAACCTCTTGGGTGAATCTCGAGTCAAATAGAGTGATTGATCTACATCAGACCAAAATTGTTAAACTTATATTGGTCACACACAGACACTTGGGTCAAAATTTGACCTTGTTCTGTGTCCTTGACCTTTAGTGATCGTTCTCAGAATTGAATCGTTTCGTTCTTTACTGATTTTTAACCCTTACAGTAACTCTGGTTCAAATCACATCAACATGGTTCTAGTTGGCCTTGTCCTGTGACCTCGATCTTTGACTGTTCTCAAAATTGAGTGCTCTTATTCTTGCCTTATCCTCAACCACTCTACACAGTTTGGCCAAACTTGAATATCAATTGTTTAAACTGTCCTTCTCATACGACTTTGGCCTTTGACCTACCGTTCTCAAAACAGCGAATTTACCCTTTGATTTACCTTCAACTCTTCCACCAAGTTTGGTTAATATCGGAGCAGTTACTTATTTTGTTACCAAACACTTACAGGTCGAACTCTGGCCATGTCCTATTGCCTTGACATCTAATCCATTTTTCTCAAAACTAAATCATGTAATTCTTGTCTTACCCATAATCCTTGCCCCAGTTTTTGGTCTTAATGAAATAAAAACTGTTTAAATTGATTGCTAGATCAGCAACACCCTGTGACCTGGACCTTTGACCTATTGTTTCAAAAGACAGTTGTTATGCTCGGTGTTTCTAGGGCAGCTTCCCGTCCTAAGAACGCCTGGCCTAGTATTGGGTTCTTTCCAACACCGGGGCTATACCACAAATATAGGAGGAACAGGGCATAAAAACTCACAGCAACGACTTACACGTATTTTCACTAATCTTACACAACGGCAATAGGATGTCTCACAATATTTCTGACACATCAGTGCTTGGGCTGCTGAAAGGGGTAAGCATATCTCGCAGGATATGTGATAGACACAGTTCACAATTCAGGGTGGTACAGTTCACAATATGAATCTGGGTGCCTCGGGATTATGATTTGCATACAGTCTCTAAGACTGGTGGCTCCTGGTCACATGAGAGTTCTTATGTTCAACATTGTCACGATCACTGAGGGGTGCACTGACTTGATCTTGTTGCTGGGACCAAAGGGGGAGAGGGGAGAATCTAGGTTGACACAGGTGCAAGGGAGAGAAGGGGGGGGGGCGGCGCTGAGCAATAACGATCACCACTTTGGATATGGGAGCCTTACTTCTATAACACTGCACTTTAAGTCACTGTCTAGGCACGGTTACTTATGAATCCACTTTTGGCACACTACTGTATGTCAATGTACTGAGCCACACTTTGAGTCACTTATAGACCAGGTAGGTTGATGTCGTTCCCCATGGGCGTGATGAAGGGCCCCGGGTGCTGGGGACTGGGGGCAGAGGTCTGACTGGCTGGGTAGGGGCCAAATAACTCCTCCAGACGCCTTCTGAGCTGGTGGGTGGAGGATCCACGTCGCCTCGGCCGGGGATGGAGTGGATCTCGCCCCAGGGAGCCGGGGGCACCGTCGGGGACCCGGGGGCTGCGGTCTGCTCCAGGGTACTCCGCCGTCTGGAGGGGACTGCAGCGTTGTTCCGGGGAGGGGTCCGTCAGGGGCAGGTCCTCCTCAGGGGCTGGCTGCATGGAAAACAGTCCTGGGGACAGAACTCTGTCTGCTTACTAGACGAATGAATGATAAAATGCAGAACCGTAGTGCCAGTCAAGCAGCCATGTAGTCACGTTGACACTTCTGGGTCAGTTTCATTCCCTAGGTTGGTGAAGAATTAAGTATCATTTATAGTGTTTGGCTATGCTAAGTCTTAACACGAACGAAGGGAGCAGACTGTAACACCGTTCAAACAAAGCAGTACTCCCGACGTGGATGGCAAGCTGGAGACAGGGAGAGCTGGGTCTCTCGTTCAACTATCCCTCAGGACCTGTCCCTGACCATCTCTCTCTGCTGAACATTTTCAGTGTTTTCATTAACACAGAGAGTGAGCCAGCATGCTCTCATGAACATCTACCTCCAACTGTCTACACCACACTACATGCTCATTAGACGTCACACCTTCAATTACTTCCCCCCTTTAACAAAGAACGTTGCAATATTATGGGCAAATGCAGTGGTGCCTCGGACTGCCACCACCAGCAGAGTAGGCTGGCACAGGGCTGTCTTGGTCGTCATCAAGACAGGATTAGCTGTTGCCACCAAAATCCATGCTCGTCAGCGAAGAAATGCTGGTTCGGCCTTATATTTTACCGACATCCGTGATGTTGGTACGAATCGAGATTCTGTTAACTTCTAACTTGATTCTACTGCCCCTGTAACCCTATTCCTCACAGAAATCGAAATCTCTCTAACTTCTGGTTAGAGAGACACTTGATTATATTAAATCAGAATACGAAGTTGACATCTTCTAATTTTCATTAGTCATTATACAAACTATATTACCATAATATATACAAATATAACTGTTATTATGACCACTTGGATTCTCCCTTCGAAGTCACATTCGTCAGTTGCCCCAAACCTCCTCTGAACTAGTCAGGGTGACCAGATGTCACTTGGTAGGGCAGACTGGGATGGATTTAGAAATTATGAAGCTAATAGTTTATGGTGGTCTTTTTTCTCCACTGACATGAATTCTACCCAGTTCCACATTAATGTCTTAATACAACTAGGTATGGAATTGTTCTTACCCAGTCAACAATTTACTAAAAGATCGAGCTCCTCAAAGTGGTACAGCAGGAACAATTGTGCTAGAGCAACTTCCCAGATGTCTTGAGCATATAACTATTGCTTAATATCGAAACTAGCGAAACCATGGAAAAGCAGCAGTAAATCAAGCCATATCAACCTTTCTTCACAACCAAGCATTTGAACTATTAAATAATCCCAATAACAATAGAATATTCTGGTCAACTCTCAGTTCTTTCAATAGTAACCCAACAAGTTATCACCCATTCCCCCACTATTATCTTTAGATAGAAACACTGTTAATGATCCACGTGGAAAAGCTAACATTCTCGTAAATAAGTTTGCCAGAAATCTTACCATAGAGGAAGCCAATCAGAACGTTCTTATACTAAAACTTGACTTCCCGATATTGCTTCACTAAAGATACAGACTATAAAATCTATGCTAGACAATTTATCGACCAACAATGCTAGAGGTCCAGATGGAATTCCTCCAGTCGTTTTGAAACTGTTCCCCAGAACTTGGTCGTGTGCTAGCTAAATTATTCAGACAATACATACGTACTTTTTCATTCCTTAATTCGTGGAAAGAAGCCAACATCCACCCAGTTCCAAAGAAAAGAAGTTTGTCTGATCCCTCTGATTACAGAGCAATAACTACTACATGTTCTCTTGGAAAAGTTTTTGAAACTGTCATTAATAAGCACATTGTTAAACATCATGAATCCAGCAACTTAACGACAGACAGTAAGATTTTCGCCAGGAAAGATTTACTGTTAATATACTCACTCTCTTTACTCATATCATCCATTCCATCAGATGGACCAACATGGAGAAACCCATGCAGTAGCCCTTAATATTTTTAAGGCTTTTGACAGACTGTGGCACCACTCCCTGTCATCCAGGTTCCCTTGCTACGGCATATCTTCTTTTGCCCCACTGATTTCCTCATACCTCAGTAACAAAAAGAAAAGAGGAAAGGTAAAATGATGTGCTCGTATATTCCAATTCCCACTCAATTAATATGAGCATGCCACAAGGATCAGTCCTGGCTCCAACCCTGTTCCTCATTCATAATAATAATCTCTCGTCTGTCACCTACAATCCTGTTTTCTCATATATATACTTATGATGCATTGCTTCACAGTCCCCTCACACTTAAACACTCATCCACAAAGTTTGATATCCCTGACTCCCAACTCAGCACAGCAACCTCCTTAAATCAAGACTTGTCCAAGATCACTGAATGGGGACATAGTAACATTGTCTCATTTAAAGGCAGAAAAACCAAATATGTCCAATTCACTATTAGACAGGTATTGCCTGATTCCTATACTGCATTTCCTTCAAAATAGCCAATAGTCCTCTTTCTAAAAGTACTGGAATTCTCTCTCTCTCCCCTTTTTTTTTTTTATTTTTTTTATTTTTTTTTAACTACACCCTCAGGTGGACCTTTCATGTTAGATCAGTTGTTAAAATCGCCTCAGAGTATTTGGATTATTGTACAGAATCCGTAACTTCTTCCTTGATGAGAAATCAGATACAATTTACAAGTCATGTGCGCTCCTAGCTCGAATATTGCTCACCCTTATGAGGTGGCTATGGAGAGGTTGGACTAAAACAACTGGTCTACATTCAGAACAAAGCTGTAAGAGTATTTGTTAACCTAGTACCTGTAAATGAACTACCCTACCCCCTACAAGTAAGATTGAATGTTACCTCCTTTGCATTCATTTACACATATTTTTTATGGAAAATTCTCAGACGAAGTTGCATCCATCGTGCCACCTCTCAACGACTTCACCCGTGCTACATGGACATCTGGTAGCGCTCATAGCTTGATTGTAACACTGCCATATTGGAAAACTTTTGCCTATCGGCATTTATTTTTGTCCAGAACTGTTTCTCATTGGAACTCACTTTCTGAGATTATATTCCTCCCAATCTTCAACCTGCAGCAGTTCAAGTCCAGTAGTTACAGTTGTTATACGAACAGATGACACCTGTAATCTGAAGTATGGATATTTAACATTTTGTTTTTCCCTCCTCTGTTCACCTTTTGTAAAAAGAAAATAATTGCATTTTATTATTTTTCTCCATTAAGCTTTCATTCACTGCTTGCTACACTAGTTGTTCGTTCCAAATGACAGGAGACGATTAACTGATCAAAACAATGGTACACGGGTACATGAAACACATTATATGGTTGGGAGGGAGATATATAACAATAGCGCTCAAGCTGTACAACCAAGCCCCCTTCTCCTTCCTCGCACTAACCTCATCCAGCCTTGTTTTAAAGGTCTGTAACACATTTCAGTAATAATCCCTGAACGTAATCCTGGTGATGAAGCAGAAATATTAATGCCACAGTTCCGTCAAGTGCTTGATGGAGAAGATATAAAACACTAACTCTTCAGTAACCGCCCTAAAGAGATATTAACCATACCAACCACGCCTAAAAAGTAAAGGAATTTCTTGACTTTATTTGGGAGGTAGTCTATCCTGGACATGATTATCAGAGACCCAAACTGGTGCCCTGCCTGCCCCCTGAATGTGACCTACATGCTGATTTGCCTGTCTCGTGACTGGGGTCTGCTCCGTGTCTGTGATCTGGTACCTTGTTCGCAAGGGATCTAACGCTGTGAGTTCACTGAAAACCCCGTGAGATCATTGGAGGCCTTGACAAATCGGTGGAAACCCACTGAGATCACTGGAATCCGTTGACACATCAGAAATCTGAGATCACTACAAACACCCTGGGATTGCTGGAAATCCTTACTTCACCTGAAACCCTGAGAGTACTGAAAACTCCCTGAGGTAACTACCGTTGAAACCCCCGAGATCACCGAAAATCCTGTGATCTCTGGAAACACGCTGAAGTCGTGGAAAATTCACTATGAACACTGGAAATCCCCCTGAAATCACCAATAACTACTAGATATTATTGGAACTCCAAGGTCAGTGGAAATTGCTTAAAAATTACTGAAAACCCTCTGATATCAATGAACCCCCCCCTCCCTGCAGTCACTGGAAACTCTCCTGAGATCACTGGAAGCTGGTATATGCACCATGTGCAACCACTGTCATGATGGGACGAATTAAGTTACAGCAGCCACACACAAGACGGAATGGTTGGGCAAGAAGTCAGGGAGATGATGTGTTTGGCATTTTTAGGGAGTAAGATGAAAGAATAATGGCGGATTTAGTTTGTTGTTCGCTTCAAAATGGCAGCCATACAGTGCACTTATACTGATATTAGAGAGAGAGAGAGAGAGAGAGAGAGAGAGAATTCAGACGATGAACTCCCACCTACTGGTCTATGGGCCGAATATCTGACTTTGTCCTCTAACTTTGTCCTTCGACAGATTACTCTCAAAATAGAACCATTTCTTTCTTGTCTAACCCTTAATACTTCCACCAACTTTGCTTTAAATCGGATCAAATCTATTGAAGTACACTGTCCAATGACATTGAAATTTTTAAACGAATTTTCATCAAAGTCAAATATCTCTATCCTTGTTTTACCCTGAATCCTTCTATAAAGTTTAATCTGCATTGGATAAAAACTATTTATGTTGACCTTGCCATGTGAACTTGACCTTTGACCCACGGTTGTAACCACATTAGATCAACTTCCTGGGAGATCCTAAACTCAGTTACCATTTTAAACCAAATCAGATCAAAACTGTTTTAGTTAATATGCTCACACACAGACACGTGTGGCCCTGATCCTTGAATCCCTTCGTTTTGTCTGATCCTTGACACTTCCACCAGGTTTGGTTCAGTACAGATAAAAACTGGTTGAGGTGACCTTTCCGTGTGACCTTGGTCCTAGACCCTTCCCTGACTGATTGTATTCAACATCGAATCCTCTTATCTTTGCCTCAACCCCAACCCATTCGCAAAGTTTGGTCTACATCAGATAAAGTTTTTAAAAGCTAAATTTGCCATTTACCTATTGTCCTCAAATAACAATAGGTTTACCCCTTGGCTGACCCTCAACATATCCACCTTGTTTGGTTAAAATGGAACAAAACTGATTTATTTGGTTAACAAACATTCAGGAGTCGAACTTCACTCTTGTCCTGTGGCCTTGACGTTTGCATGATTCTTCCCAAATATAATTACTTCATTCTTGATATATCCTCAACACATCCCCCAAGTTTGGTTTAAGCTGAGTAGAAACTGTTCAGATTTATTTTGTTTGGTCAATGTTTGACCTAGCCCTGTGACCTTGATTAGACCTACTGTTCTAAAAAATAATAGGTGTACTCATGGGCTGACCCTTAACTCTTCCACCACGTCTGGTTATAATCAGATATATCTATTTGAGTTATTTTGTCAGCACGCGCACACACACACACACACACACACACACACACACACACACACATTTACTTGTATCTTAGTCCCACGGGGGGAAGGGACAGATCCTCACCGCACCATACCACACGATGGTCAACTGCACAATGCAGTCAGCGACATTCGCAGCAGGGCCCAGCAGCAGAGCTGGTTTACCCTTGCTACATCATAAAGGACCCATCCCCTTACTCGCACCTAACCTGACCAGCTGATCACAACAAATGCAGGAGAATATCCTCTCGGGGCCGCGTCACAATTTAATCATTCACAATTTCTCTCCAGTCATCCCTGCCACGTGCAGCCACTCTTCCTTGCTCTACAGACACCCCTCTCGCATCTACCGCTCTATTCACACTGTCCATCCATCCTATTCGTGGTCTTCCTCTCAGCCTTACACCTCTCACATCCAATCCAGTTATCTTTTTCACCATTTGTTCATCATCCATTCTCTCCATATGCACAAACCATCGCAACAGTCTCTGTTCAACTCATTCAGCTATCTCCCGCATAACTCCAGTTCTCCTTCACACTTCATCATTTCTCACTTGATTTATACGCGTCACTCCACACATACTCCTCAGACACCTCATGTCCATTGCATTCAAATTCTTCCTCTCTGCTACACCCATATTGCATGTTCCAGCCCCATATAATGCAGTCAGTACCACAACACCCTCTTACAGCCTTCTCTTTATATATATCCATTCTAAGTGAACGAGATCTAAACACTTTTTCCATTCCTCCCAGCATCTTTTCTGCTTCATCTTTATATATAAAAGAGCTGCATTGTTTGTTTGTTTGTCCTTCAATCACTCCCGAACCATGAGCCAGAGACCCTCAGACCCATACATTTTCTGAATCAGGGTGGCCCAATGATAGTCTTGGGAAGTTCAACATTCAGATCAGGGTCATTCGAGGTCACTTGTAGAGTGTTCGCCTTTTTGGCCCGGGCAACGCAGGGTACCCCTGCAACCCAATTTTGGCATGGAGACTCACACGACCTCCAGTTTGGACACATGCTATGTGAGGTTGACCTCCGAGGTCATTTGAGGTCACCAGTAATTGATGCTCGAACGATTGGACCCAGCAGCCCAATTTATGGCATGGAGATTCACATGACCTCCAGTCCGGACATAGGCTATGTGAGGCTGACCTCCGAGGTAATTTGAGGTCACCAGTTGGAGGTCGTTTGAAGTCACCAATAACAGTAAACAAGTGCGCGCAAATATGTGCGTTTTTCTGCGAAAGCTGAAATGGAAAGTTCCTGTACCTCTCATAATCTCTCTTCATACATGATCTTTCTGGAGTAGAAAGAAAGATTGAACTAGAACAAACAGGGCAACCCTCCTAGTTCATTCTAAACTTCACCTCTACATCTGTTCTTCCATCCACAGCAACATGTGACTCTAAATACATAAAACACTCTACCTCCTCAAGCAACTCACCACTCAAAACTACATTCGTCCTCCTACCACCTACCAACCTCTCACACTCCATCACTTTACTCTGATTCTCATTATTCTCAATTTCCTCCTTTCACGCACCCTTCCAAACTCCTCTACCAGCTGTCTCAGTCTCTCCCCCTAATCAACCACCAGTGCAGTGTCATTCGCAAACAGCAGCCGATTCAGATTCCACTCCCTACCATCAGCATTCACCAGACTCAAACCTCCACTGAACACTTTCGCATTCACCTCCCTTACAACACCATCCATAAAAATATTTAACCACCAAGGTGACATCACACGTCCCTGCCGCAGCCCCACTCTCACGGGAAACTAATCACTCACAGTATTTCCCACTCTTACACACGCTTTACTATTTGCATAAAAATTTTTCACTCTTTTCAACAACCTACCATCTAGCCCGTACAATCTGAAAACAGTCCGCAAAGTCTCCCTATAAGTTGTAGCATAAGCTTTCTCTAAATCTATGAACGCCCAAAACACATCCTTACCTTTCGCTGAATACTTTTCACACACTTGTCTCACACCAAACACCTGATCCACTCATCCTCTTCCTCTGCTAAAGCCACACTGCTCATCACCAATTACTCCCCCTGTACCCTCTCTCTTAATCTATACTCTACCGTACGCTTACCTACCCGAAAACTAGTACATGCATTCCATTCACCCTTGCCTTTATGCAACGAAACCACTCACACACTTGCCCAGTAAATCGGCACCATACTGCTCACAAAACACACATTCAGCAATCTTACTAACCACTCAGGCACACCACGCATACCAAATACATCTTCAACTGCTACATTTCCCATTCTAGCATTCAGATCTAATTGTTCCAAGTTAACTGGGAGAGAGATTAGCAGTGATCACGTGTAGCAGGTGCCATGCACGTTACGAATACTCTGATCCGTAAAAAAGAAGAACATTCTCAGCCTTACTCTGCACATTGGCAATTGGAACCATCTCAGCTCCACACTCCACATTCATGACGACAACTCTACCAGCATTACACAGCACAATGGCAGCATGAACAATTTCAGCAACTGCACCACTCAACAGCTATACATCTAGGCGCTTGCGTTATCATACGTATTACATTTTCCCCTCGAGTAAACAAGATGTCTTCCGACATGCTATAGAAGCAGAGATTGTTAAGAGTTAATTAAAATACTAAAATAACTTTGATGACATAGGTGGATAACAATAAAACTGTATGATAGTATTAACAGTAGTTGGTCACTGTACTCATAGTAAGAGCACATTAGTTAATAAGAAGATATCTAAACTATAGCAGAGGAGTCCAGGCGAAATTCAATATCAAGAATAAAAGAAATGTAATTAGTATGCAAACAGAAAAAGAATGGTAGTTAGACCAGTCAGTCAAATGATGGGTTTAGAGTAAATAATTTTAAATTAGGTGAAAACAAAGATCAGTGAATATACAAACATGATTATCAGATGGTTTTATGATTGGAAAAAATGGATATAATATGATAACGAATAATAAAACCACATTAATATAGCAACTGGTTATGAAGGATTTTCAATGTCCTCGCGAAAGTGCAAGATGCCATAACGACTAGATAATGAGGAACACAGTAAGTCTGAGATTGCTTGAATCTTTTCCAGCATATTTTCGAATATAAGCAGACTTTCCAAACTTTTCAGGAATTTTCAATGCACCATTCAAGTATCTGAGGGGGATGTCCACACGTCCGCACACAATCAACACTGATAGATAGAGGTGGAGTTGACGGTGGTGCGGTTGGTGGTTGCCTCTGGGCAGTGGGTAGTGGGTTGTAATGTTTCCATTCAAATTTCCTCTATTTCAGGATCAGGCTGTGTATTCTTTACATCAACATAATATAACAAGTTTCATTGTTTTTTTTTTTTTTTTCTGGTTTCATGTGTTTCTTTTCTACCCTAATCTCATGGAGTCTTTTTTTTTTATATACGTTTAACACAAAAACCAGAATGATCAAGGATTCCACTAGGGTGAATGTAATAAGAAGATACACAAAATGAGGGCTCAGTGAGATATCTAGACTAGAGCATTCTCACAAAGAACAACTGTGATAAGGAGGATACTAAAGAGAAACAGAGGACAAAGACGAATTAACTGGGCGACTGACGAACACGAACCTAAGAGATCAGACGGGAAATACGATCGTGAGACAGAGGAAATAATTCAGAGTACCCAACTGCAGTGTAAAGAGAGTCATCGAAAGGCAGATAGAAAAAAATTAGCTGAAAGAGATCAGAGGTGACTGAGGAGAGAACAGGAATATGGACCATGATAGCTGTAGAAATGAAGGTAGCCTCTAATATAGGATAGTACAATTCTAGGCTTGAGAAAGGAAAAATAGAATCAAGACTAATGTTAGTGCGAGGCCAATCCAAGACTAAATGAATAACTTACATCGGGACAAGATCTAGGGTAACAAGGACACCGACAGCATCTACTAATAGATGAACAAAATCCTCTAGTTGCAACATTAATGACTGGAGGGACAGAGATAATGATTTAACATGGGAGGTGATGTACAATATTTCTGTGACAACAATAAGCTTATCATTCAATTCCACTAAGACATCCGAAACTTTTCACAACTACATACCCACTTCATTCATATGTGTAACAATACTACCTAGCAACGGAGATGACTTCCCCCACTAGAATTACTTCCCCCAGGGCTTTACCAATGCTCCTGGGCGAAGGACCCCATCTCTCTCCACATCACCCAGAGATTAACCAAAGACAACAAGCACCAGCAAGGCTGTCCACATCTCGGCAACATCTTACCTATAAACGGAATCCGGATTAATTTTATCAGCTAAGTGGTCCTGACAGGTGGAGGAATAACACAATAAACAATGGGACGAGTAGCTCGGCGAAGCTTTTGTCTGTACTCATTAACAGGTAGAGTAGAAGGTGATGAAGGGGTAACAAAAGAAGAAGGAGGAGGAGGAGACTTGAAAGAAA
The DNA here is from genome assembly GCF_032717465.1 of Coenobita brevimanus. Taxonomy (NCBI): domain Eukaryota; kingdom Metazoa; phylum Arthropoda; class Malacostraca; order Decapoda; family Coenobitidae; genus Coenobita; species Coenobita brevimanus. Next base: position 23,765,815 of record NC_137000.1, on the reverse strand, counting down.
CAGTAGTAGGTCTTGTGGAAGAAGAAGAAGATGAAGAAGAAGAAGAAGAGGCTATGGAAGCTGCATTACTTTCTTGACTTTCCTCCCGTTGGAAGTACCTGGAAGTTCCCTTTAAATGAACTGTGTAAATCCATTTACTCTCAGATGACAGCAAGTCTTTAATCTCAGAATTGTTACCGTTACGAGATAACACACAATGTGGCCCTGTAAGTTTGTCATGCAACTTAATGTGCGAATGTACGAACGAGTAATCACTCAATCTCCAGTGTTAATACTGACAGGTAAGGCACAGCTATGCTGGCGTAATAGTATATCTTCTTTTATCAGTGACAGATTACCCTTTATATACTGGTGTATTCTCTGGAAGTCTGACAGTTTCACTTTCACATAATCATCCAGATTGTAAAGAGGACTAGGCAATGATAAGAGCATTAAATAGGGCAGACATTTATCAGATCCATTTAAGACATAGAATGGAATATCACCAATGGATTTATTAATGGAGTTGATTGAAGCGGAAACTTGTGGTATCCACTTATCTCAACAGGTGCTCAGTGGAACTAAGTACTTCAAGCACTCTAACACCTTATGATTTTTTCTTTCGAAAAGGCCATTAGAATGGTTGTGTGTGACAGTACATTTATTGATATTATACTGCTTAAATATTTCAGCAAGAAGAGTGTTGTTGACTCTGAATGCTTATCAGTAATAGGGGTTATTGGGATAATAAATGGGCAAATAACATGATTAACAGGAAGCGGTGCCAAGGCACGGCAAACCCTTCCCCGGCAGTCATTTTAGTGCACACAACAGGATATCTAGTCAAAGATGCCACATATCAAATTTGGAGTAATTCGGGTGAAAATTGACGATTTTAGGCCTATTTTAAATTTTAGATCCGACCTACCTAACACTGACCCCCTACCGCTTACTGAGGGGTGACCCCCCTGAGGTAATGAGGCATGTTACAGGTGGCAGGTTTGAAAGCTGCACCTTTAAGTCTTGGTTTCATGTCGATATGACGAATTTGAAAGGAGTTGTGGCGAATAAACGATTATTTCCCGTCAGTGTGTGCGCGCGTGCGTGTGTGTGTGTGTGTGTGTGTGTGTGTGTGTGTGTGTGTGTGTGTGTGTGTGTGTGTGTGTTTAATTTTTTGGGCCTACACCCTGGGCCTTGGCTCAGTTTGGCCTGAAATATATTCAGGTGATCAGAAGATCATAGCCTATCATCCCTGTAATTTTAGTCAAAATCACTCCTGTAGTTTTTGCGTAAAGTGAACAGACAGACAAACAAACAAATAAACAAACCGAGTGAAAACAACACCTGTCCCCGAGCCTCTCGGCGAAGGGAACAGGTAATGAAGGCACGTTCAACTCCCTTAGGAATCATGTCTTGAAGAGCCATGAGAACACATTAACGTGAGATATGGTAAGCAGTCACAATCAAAGGTTCTGCACCAGACTCCATAAGAGGTACTCTAAGGATATCAATAGAGACAGTTTCCTATGGACGTGGCGGAACTGGATATTGCAAGAGTGGAACACATGATCCAGTGGACCCTTTATGATAATTACAACAATTACAGGGAACACCGGAATCACAGTGAACATTGATGTCCTTATGCACAGTAGGCGTTTGAGACAAGCACGTCTTTCATTTTATTAATAAAATGAAAGACGTGCTTGTCTCAGACTCCGATCTTTTCCTGGATGAGATGCATGAGGTGTGTTATGAATGCAGTGGAGTACTGCATGTATCAAATCAGTGGGAACGAACTGACGTACACCCGAAGGCACTATGGTCGTACCATTCTAAAGTGGCGGTTTGGGTGGGGCACTAACCTCTGTACAGTGTTGCCACGTTTTCCATACTCGCGATGCCTCTCTCTCTCTCTCTCTCTCTCTCTCTCTCTCTCTCTCTCTCTCTCTCTCTCTCCTGGGGGGATGTGCATCACCCTAGGGAATTTTGTTTCTTTTATGTCTTATAAACTTGTGCTTTCATTTCTTTATTTTGTTTTTTATTATATTATTGTTTTACATATGGCACCAGATGACCTCGGTGTTACGGCGCTTTTTCATTCAATCATTCTCGTCCTCCTTCCTTCCCTTCCTTCATCTTTCCCTCAGCTTGACAATGCACTTAACACTGCCCCTTGCCTGCCTTCTCTCTCCCTCTCTCTCTCCTTGGGGAGATGTGCGTCACCCTTGGGAATTTTGTTTCTTTTATGAGTGACTTATAAACTTGTGCTTTAATTTCTTTATTTTGTTTTTATTATATCTAATTATGTTTAAAAATATTATTGTTTTACATATGGCGTCAGATGACCTCGTTGTTGTGGCGCCATGATTTGTTTTCATTCAGTCACTCTCTCCCTCCTTCCTTCCCTCCCTTCCTCCATCTCTCGCTAAGCTGTACTCAACACTGCCCCTGGTCTGCCTCCCCCCCCCCTTTTCTCTCTCGTCTGTGGTATTTTAGGATACATTTTGGTTATTTTCTTTTACGTTATAATGTACATATTGTAAATTTGACTTTATTTCCACACCACCCAGGAGGTTAAAGTCTTGGCGCATTTTTTTTAAGAGGTGTCCCCAAACAGGCCTATTCCTCTATCCCTCACAGATGACCAGGTCGGACTGGGTGTGTGTTGCCGCTCACGAGGGTTTAGTGTATATTTTTTTTTACTAAGAAACTGGCATATTTTTGCTTATATTCCTGCACATTATCTTATAATCATAATTGTGACATTATTACCAACCCCAGAAAGACGGTAACAGCCAATAAAAGTGACTACTTTTTTTTTAAGCAACACTATAAAATAATTATGCCACGTTTCTGTATTGCCATATAAATATTTTACGCATAATCAGTTTACTGTTCTTTCATATATTATAATACACACGTTACCATTATATTCTTATGTGTTTATCTTTTTGTGATGCCTATTACATATATCAGAGCCGTTCACATAGCGGGTATGGAACACGTGGCTCCGCTGTACAGAGGTTCGTGCCCCACCTAAACCGTCACTTAAGATTGGTACCACCATAGTTTCTCTCCCCTTTGTAGCTGGAGTCGAGGCCAGTGAGCGACCGGACGATCGAACTCACCACACTCACCGTCCCTACCCCAACCTCATTGTAAACGTTGTTGGACAGACGTGGAACGGCCAAAGCTGGTGATGTTACAATGTGTCAAAATTGTTTTTATAGACAATCGGAACCAGTAGGGGTAAGTATATAAAGGTATATAATGTCTAATACTGTGCTGTTATCCACAACATATGAGAAAGACACTGAAATGAAAGAAGACCTACAATGTCTATATACTTACGTCTTATATTATAATGTTACAAATAAGTATAGTATAGTGAACAACATCTGTTGAAAGATATGTCTCTTCCATTCTCGCTTCCACCACCCTACTCTCTGGGTTCCCGTCTCCACAAAACTTCTCTGTTAACCCTCTCGTCCCACAGTCCGGCCCTTTGTCAACCAAAATAAACTAAGATAATGATGAAATGATCCGTCAGGTATTGATCATAGTAATATTATCATACACCTCTGTATTAGGCACCAACAGATCAATAACATACAATACCTCGGTATATCTGCCAACTATTTCATCCTGTTGTAAGATGTTACGTGACATACACTCAAGTTGGACCTTGTGATACAAAGACATACGGTTGTTTATCGTTAACACGGGTTATGTGTGGTTATGGACGTCCATTAATTCATATTAACGTGGCAATTAAAGCCTTACATTATAAACACGTAAGGTGTATGTTCCTGTTATTACTGGATGAACGAAACGAACTAAGGATCGGCTCAAACGAACCACAAACTCTGCCTCAGCGAAAATATGTTGACCTCTTGTAAAAACAGTAACACCATGCCATTATGTATATGACTGACCGACATTCAGTCATATACATAATGACATTGTGTCACTGTTGTGACGAGAGGTCGGAATATCTTCGTTGAGGCAGAGAGTTTGTGGTTCGTCAGAGCCGATCCCTAGTTCTATTCGTTCATCCAGTAAAGACAGGAACATACACCTTACGTGTTTATAATGTAAGGCTTAAATTGCCACGTTAATATGAATTAATAGACGTCCAAAACCACACATAACCTGTGTTAACGATAAACAACTATATGTCCTTGTAACACAAGGTCCAACTTGAGTGTGTGTCACATAACATCTCATAACAGGATGAAATAGTTGGCAGATATACCGAGGTACTGTATGTTATTGATCTGTTGGTGCCTAATACAGAGGTGTATGATAATATTACTATGATCAGTATCTGACGGATCATTTCATCATTATCTTAGTTTATGTTGGTTGACAAAGGGCCGGACTGGGGGACGAGAGGGTAAAGGAGGAGACAGGAACCCAGATAGTACGGTGGGGAAGGTGGAAGCGAGAATGGAAAAGACATCATATCTTTCAACAGATGTTGTTTACTATTCTGTACTTACTTGTAACATTATAATCCAGTACGTAAGGATATAGACAATAACACAATACAATGTATGCCTTCTTTCCTTTTCGTGCCTCTCTCATATGTTGTGGATAACAGCACAGTATTGCACATTAAATACCTTTATATACTTACCCCTGCTGGTTTCTGATTGTCTATAAAAACAATCATGACACATTGTAACATCACCAGCTTTGGCCGTTCCACATCTACCCAACAACACTTACACTGCGTATGGGATAGGGACTGTGGGTGCAGGGTGTTCGATAGCCTGGTCGCTCACTGGCCGCGTCTCCGGCTACAAGGGGGAAGGGGGATAAATTAGTGCTTTCGGGCATACCTATATATTAGGTATGTTCCTGCCTTATGGGCTGTCCTTCAGTAGAGGATATCATTGCCCAATATGAGCTCATCTACTGGTATTGGCAGAGAAAAATCTCCTGACTCTAGGAGTAAATGACCTTAGACCACAGAGCGTCTGTGCACTGGCAACCATGGACAACATCTGTAGATTAGGGTGATGTAAAGAACTTCACCTGGTTGATATGGTGAGACTGCCGCAGCTTCATGACGTGAAAAAGCATTCGCAAAAACATTAGATTTGCCAGGCACATACTCAAAAGTTGGGTTGAAGTCCTGGATGATAAGTGACCATCGTGTCAGATGCCCTGTAACTTTTCTTCCTTTGAATAGGTCACAAAGTGGGAGATGATCTGTTCTAATATGCACTGGATATCCGTAGATATGTCTATGAAATGTCTGAGAGACCAAACAACTGCTAAAGACCCCCAATGAGTGACACTATAGTTACGTTTTGCAGTACGAAGGGCTCGACTAACATGCTATTACACATTTCCTCTCTGAATAATCAACTTGCATCAACACTGCACCTAGGCCTGTACCAGATGCGTCTGTACAAAGAAGAAAAGGCATCTTATAATTAAGAAATGCCAAGAATGGAATGTTAGTGGGTGTTGTCTTCAGTGTTTCAGACATGAGACTGGTCATTATTCCAAACAAAAGGTTAATTATTATTAAGTATTTTAGCAAGAGGGACGGCAATCTGTGTAGAAACTTGAAGAAATCGCCGATGGTAGCCACGTAATCCAGAAGAACTCCTTAAGTCGTCAGTACAGGCGGGGGTAGGGAAGTTAGCGACTGCTTTAACATTCTCATCTGAGGTATGAATTCCCTTAATTACATGTCCAAGAAATTTTATTTTCTTATGCAGGAAGTTGCATTTACTGAACTTAACTCTTAGACTTCCGATTGGGAGGCGATCAAAAACTTCCTGTCATTTGGCGAAATGTTCAGAGATTCATATACTCACAGCAATGACTTCATCTCGATATGCAAAAAGGGAATAACCGATCATACCACTGAATACAGAATGGATAAACTTCACGAATATTGATGGTGCATTTCTAAGACCAGAGGGAAGCAATTTAAAATGATAGTGGCCAGGAGGGGTACTAATTACTGTTATGGAGCGAGACGACTCTTCCATTTCTACTTGCCAGTAGCCACTAAGTAGGTGGAGGGAAGTGAAAACAACTTTCTTCTCGCCAAGTGATTCCAGTTACTGCGTACAGTGACAGAGTTTACTTTATGGTAGTCCACTACGAATCTGGACTCACCTCCTTGCTTTGAAACTAGAAAAAGTAGACTATTCCATGGACTGACAGAGTGCTCTATGACGTCCTGGTTTAGCATATCCCGCATTATCTTGCCAGCTGCCATTCTTAGACTATGGGGCTATCTATACGTTGGTACATAAACTGGCTGAGTAGCAGGAACCAATTCAGTGGTTTGTTTTACAAGATTCTTCTATCTCATAGGTTCACCTGCTATGGCCACAACATCTATAGGTCTGAAAAAGATTGAGTAATTGTGATTTATGTTCAGGAAAATCATCAGCATCTACATCAAAGGCACGTCAGCTGAAGGACTCGTACTAAAATCCGTTGAGTTTTCAGTGGTATATACATCATGTATATCATCACTGTCATCATCATTATCCAGGGCACTTACAGGAAATGGTATATCCTGACACACCTTTACATCCAATGGGTACACAAGGGAATGGTAAATCCTTTTACCACTTACAAGCTTTAATGGAACATTGGTGACATTTAGTAGGTAGAGATAACAAAAATTATCCTCCAACGCAAAACACAAGGCTGACTAATATGTTAAATTATTCAGAAAACACATCTCAGGTAAGGTTAATGCACTAATTCCTTCTTTCACACCTACAACATGAACAGACTTTGGTTAAGTCGTGCAGCAACAAATCTGTGCACGGTTTTATAAATGCTCTTTTCATCTCCATGGTTTGCAAAATATTATTCAAACTCTTTGAGGTAATTAAGTAAGATGTAGATAAGCCAACCGTTGTCACTGGTAGAAAGGTCTCGTGTGAAACTGCTGCTAAACTCTCTTCGCTACCCTCTGCTTGTGGCTGTGGGGTAGGAGTCACTGTAGACTGTCATCAAATTTACGTGTGAAAGAACAGGGTGTGCGTAATTCATGCCTGCTACATAGAATCCATTTACTATAATAAAACCACAAGCGGGTATCACGTAAATAGAATGTTAAGTCATAGTGTCAACACCAGTCAAAACATCTGCAGAATACGTAAATTCATTTGGGGCATAAAACTCAGACAGGGTGGCAGTGAAGTTAGCAGGGGAGTGAAAGATAAAAATGATAGATTACTAGTGGAGAAAGGAGAAAAAGTGACCAAATAGAGAGAACACATTAAGGAATTGTTGAACATAGAGGACGGAAGGAATGCGAGTGTAAGTGGCTGGGGAATGGCTGGGAGAAGGAGGGAGGTGGGAAGACAGGAAGAAATCAATAGGATAGAAGTTGTGGAAGCAATGAAGAAAGCCAAATTGGGGAAAGCCCCAGGAATTGATGGAGTGTGTGGTGAAATGCTGAAGCATGGGGGAGAGATAGTAGTAGAATGGATGTGGAAGATGTGGAGATTGGCCTGGGAGGAAGGTAGAGTCCCGGAGAATTGGAAGTCAGCTATATTCCCTTGTACAAAGGAAAAGGGGAAAAAGAAGTGTGCGGTAATCATAGGGGCATTTGTCTTCTTAGTGTAATAGGAAAAGTGTTTGGTAGGATACTTATTGACAGAGTTAGGGAAAGAACAGAGGAATTAGTTGGAGAAGAACAGGGAGGCTTTAGGGAGGGGAGAGGTTGTGTAGATCAGATATTCATTCTTAGATCTTTAGTGGAAAACTTTCTAGAGAAGGGAAAGAAGTTGTATGCTGCTTTTATGGATTTGGAGAAAGCATATGACAGGGTGGACAGACAAGGATTTTAGAAAGCATTAAGAATATATGGAGTAGATGGGAAGTTGCTGAATGCTGAGAAGAGTATGTGTGATGGTGCTATGGCAGTGAATTTTTCTCTTTGAAGGTTGGGTTGAAACAGGGATGTGTCATGTCTCCATGGTTGTTCAATCTGTATATGGATGGGGTAATAAAAGAGGTACAAGGTAGGGCAGTGGATGTTGGAGTGGCCCTGGTGAGAGAGGGTAGTGTTTGGAAACTCTTGTACTGTTGTTTGCAGATGATACTGTGTTGTTGAGTGAAGACGAAGGGGAGCTGCAAGGCTTGGTGGATGAGTTTGGGAGAGTGTGTAAGAAACGGAATCTAAAGGTGAATGTAGGGAAGAGTAAAGTGATGGTCTTTGAGAGAGGTGAAGTCAGTGAATGTACAGTGAGGTTGGATGGTGAGGAAATGGAAAATGTGAGTACGTTTAAGTACTTGGGTAGTGTGATGAGTAAGGATGGAAGTTTGGAGGGTGAAGTGCTTGAAAGGGTACAACAAGGAAGAATGGTTGCTGGTTCCTTGAATGTAGTGATAAGAAACAGGGAAGTGAGCATGGAAGTGAAAAAGTTACTGCGTGACAGTATTGTGATACCAATTCTAACGTATGGAAGTGAAGCTTGGACGTTATTGGAGGGACACAAGTCAAGAGTGAGAGCAATGGAAATGAGTTATTTAAGAGGAGCCTGTGGAGTCACATGGGGAGCCAGGCTGACAAATGAGGATATAGAGGAGCGTTGTGATTTGGATGTGATAGGAAGCGTTAGGAGGAACACACTGAGGTGGTTTGGCCATGTGGAGAGGATGGAGGGTGAGAGACTGATGAGGAGAGTGTATGTGAGTGAGGTGGAGGGGGGGAGAGGGAGGGGGAGGCCGAGGATGAGATGGAGGGATGAGGTGGTGAGGTATATGAGAGAGGAGGGTGTGAGTTGGGGGCAGGGCAGTGAAATGGCGGGGGACAGGGCGACGTGGAGGCGATTTGTTTGTGGCCACCCCGTACGGGATTGAGGCGTCTGGCAATAGATGGATAGATAGATAGATAAAACTCAGCTGTGAAAGGTTTTAATAATTCATCAAGTTGTATTTCAAGAGTTATCCTGCCCATCACATAAAATTCTGAGCTGTCAACACTGTAGCACAAGTCGAGCAGGGCAGTTCTCCCAAGGTGGATGGAAAGCTGATGACCGGGAAAGCTGGAGCTCCTTCCTAACAATCCTCCTTTGCTGAACTTTTTCAGTATTTCGGTAACACAGAGAGTAGGCCAGCACTCTCTCCAGTACAAGTTTCTCTAACAGTCAACACCAAACTACATGCACGCCACACACTACGGCTTTCTTTTCAAAATTTGAGAGAAAAATGGCGACTAATAACTCAGCCTCGGAGTCCCCAACGAAGGGGGGGACCATAAATGCCCCCACCATCTGCCCCTCTCCCAGTGACGACCCAACGAGCTGCCTGGAACCACTGTCTGACTCACTTCTTCTTCATTTCTGCGACATTAGCAGCCTTTCCTCTAATTTTCTCTCTGTTGAACACCACTTTTCCTCCTTTAAACCTCATCTTCTTAACTGAGACTCAGCTATATGAGGCAACTGATACCAAACCTTTCTCTGTATCCTCCTACTTTCTCTATACTCATTTCAAAGCCAAATGAAGCTGTTGAGTATATGTACGCATCGGCTTCTCTTGCTCTTGTGTCCCAGAAATTGTTTCATCTAAATTCTCTACTCTCTGGCTTCGGCTTTCCTGTCATTCACTGACTAAATACATTTGTGCTGTTTACTTATCCCCTAATTCTACTGACTATGAAAATTCCTCAACTATCTTACTTCTATGATGGAACACATCCTATCAGTTGGTCCTTTCTCTGAAATCTCCATTCTAGGAGATTTTAATGTTCACCACAACCTTTGGCTCTCCACTCCATTCACTGATCCACCTGGTGAACAAGCCTACATCGTTTCTATCCTTAATGACCTACAGCAGCTTGTACAGCACCCTACCCGTATCCCTGAATGCCTTGGAGAGAGTTCCAACATACTTGATCTCTTCGTTACAACTAATCCTTCTGCTTACACCATTAATCTTTCCGCTCCATTGGGCTCCTCCAATCACAACCTTATTTTCTCAACCTTTCCTATTACTCCAGTACGGCCTGTGGACCTTCTAAAGGAACGTCGGTTGTGGCACTTTGGAGCTGCTGATTGGGAGGCCCTCAGGCAGTACTTCTTTGGTTTTCCCTGGCATGATTATTGCTTCCATGGCTGGGAGCCATCTAAGTGTGCCTTTCGCATTACGAGGGTTATTCTCTTGGGCATGGAAGCATAAATTCCTTTCTCATATCCTTTGACTAATGCAAGAAAGCCTTAGTTTAATCACACTTGTTCTAATGCTGTCCACAACAAGGAGATGGCTTATAAACGGTACCAGAGCCCCACCCCTGAATCACATGTTTTTTATGTTTTTACCCAGAATTGTTCTAAGTCTGTTCTTCGTTTTGCTAAAAATAATTTCGTCCGTACTAAATGCTCTCAACTCTCCAACTCGAATTCTTCCGCTTCTTCTGGCACCTTGCCAAAAACCTTTCTAACAACTTTACATATTCATCCTTCCTTCTTCTTTTCTACTCTGACGGCTCTGTAGGTATTTCTGCTACTGATAAAGCAGATCTCTTTGCTCAGACTTTCTCCTCCAATTCCACCTTAGATGATTCTGTTGCGGTTCCACATTCACTTTCCCCCTCTGGCTGACATTAATAATTCTTCAGCTGATGTATTTTCTGCCATCACTGGCCTCAACACTAACAAGGCATATGGGTCTGATGGGGTCCCTCCTGTTGTCCTCAAGAACTGTGCTTCTGTGCTTACACCCTGCCTAGGTAAACTCTTTTGCCTGTGTCTATCAACTCATACCTTTCCTTCTTGCTGGAAGTTTCCTCTTATTCAGCCAGTACCAAAGAAAGGTGACAATTCCCAACCCTCTATAGCCCAATTGCTTTAACATCCTGTCTCAAAAGTTTTCGAGTCTATTCTTAACAGAAAACTTTTAAAGCATCTCTCCTATCACAACCTTCTTTCTGATCGTCAGTATTGGTTCGGTCAGGGACGCTCCAGTGGTGATCTTCTCATCTACTTTTCAGACTCCTGGTAATCCTTTCGGGATTTTGGCGAAAGCTTTGCCATTGAACTTGACATCTGAAAGGCTTTCGATCAAGTCTGGCATAAATCTTACGGTTTCTGTCGTTCTATCTGTGCTTTCATCTCTAGCTTCCTTTCTGGTCGTTCCATAGCTGCTGTTTTAGACAGCCATCGTTCTTCTCCTAGATCTATCAATAGTGCTGTTCCTCAGGGATGTGTCCTATCACCGACTCTCTTCCTTTTATTCATTAATGACCTTCTAAGCTGTACGTCTAACCCTATCTACTCATACGCTGATGATTCCACCTTTTGCCTTTCCATTCGGTTCCCACAATGTCCTCTCAGTAGCTACTTCAATAACAAGGGATGAGGCTATGGCACACCTAATGTCTGAATTGGCTCGTATCTCTGACTGGGGTAAAAATAATCTTGTTGTTTAGTGCATCAAAGACTCAGTTCTTACACCTATCAACCTGACAAAATCTTCCACAGGAGTACCCACTAATGCTTCATAATATCCAGCCCAATCCTGCATCATCCTTAAACATGCTTGGGGTTTCATTGTCTCGGGACTTATCTTGGAAAGATCATATTACATTTCTTGTAAAATCTGCTTCCAAGAGATTAGGTGTGCTGAGCTGACTCTGTACCTATTTTACCCCTGGACAGTTGTTGATTTTATACACAGGTTTTATTCGCCCCTGTGTAAAGTACAACTCTCATGTGTGGAGAGGCTCCACACATTCAGCTCTTCTCAACAGGGTGGAGTTAAAGGCATTTCGTCTCATTAACTCTCCTCCTCTTACTAGTTCCCTTCAACCTCTGTCTCTTCGCCACACTGTTGCATCTTCATCTCTTTTCTATCACTGCTTCAATGGCCACTGCTCCTTTAAACTGCTTGCATCCCTCCACCTCTACGACGCGACGGTCACGTAGCACCCGTCTAGCAACAAACACTCACCCCTTTTCTGTCCAACTCTCTAATGGAAGAGTTAACCGTTACTCCCAGTCCTTCGTGTATGCACCAGGTCAACTCTGGAGTTGTCTCCCTCTGTCTATATTTCCTACTTCCTACGATCTCAAGTCTTTTAAACTCAGTGTTTCCAGGCATCTCGAAATGAACGAATCTTGAATTTGGCTCATTTATATTGTTTTTTTTTTTTTTTTTTTCTGGGAAGGAACAGTTTGTGGGCTCTTAACCTTTGGTTCCTAATTTCTTGCATAAAGAAAACTGGCTATTGTCAGGCGGCTCAAGAATTCAGACCCCTTGGATACTGTGGTGGATGGGGGCACCCATCATCTACTCATTCAATGTAGGTAAGCTTTATGGTCTCTACACTGAGTGACAAGCTAAATAGTTTCCTGTACCAAGGAAACCATTTACTATGCTGGGTGGTAACCATATAACCGGGGATAAGTGTCCCCCAGATTCCCCCATCTAAAATCACTTAATCATGGCAATTGTTTCAGAAAGCCTTGGAGGCCCCAATACCTGCCCAGGACTCCAACCATATGGGCAGGTTCACATGGCCATGTGGAATAGAAAGGTGTGAATGAGGAGAGCAAAAGGGTGGAAGTGGTGAATGTGTTCAAGGGTGCAAGACATGCCGTGATGGCATTGTGTGAAACATAGATGATTGGGTGTGAAGTGGAGGAGTTGGAGGGTGTGAAATGTGTAAGATCGGACATGAATGGGTGAGGAAGATGCAAGGAAGGAGTTGCTTTGTTGATGAGTGAGGTGTGGCAGAGTGGAATCAGAGATTACAAATGTGTCAGCTTGAAGTGTACGTATGTCAAGTTCATGTCTGAGGAGGTTAAAGTGGTGGTGATTGTACTGTATGCATCATGTGAGGACAGGAGTGAGAGAGAGAAAGACAGGTTTTGGGATGTGCTCAATGAAGCAGTGGGAGAAATGCCCAGGAGCTATAAAATGATCATACTGGGCGATATGAATGAAAGGGCAGGCACTGGTCCTGAGGACAGAGTAATGGGATGTAATGGGGTACCACAAGAAAATGATAATAGGAAGCGACTGAAGGATATGTGTCAGGAAAGGTTGTTGTGCATTTGTAACTCGTATTTCAAACACAGAGATGCACATAATTATACACGGTACAGAGGGAACGGGGTTCGTGTTGAAAGGAGCCTGATTGATTACGTGCTCATAGAGAGGTCGATGCTGGGAATGGTTGCTGATATGAAGGCCGTGAGAGGACAATGTGGAGGTCTCTCAGATCATATGACTGTGGTATGCAAGATCAAGCTGAGAGGAGTGAGGTAGGCCAGGAGAGACAGGAGCAGTCAGGGAGAAAGACTAAAAGCCGAGAAACTGAGGGTCAAAGAAATGGCAGATGAATACAGGACCAAAATAGGGGAGGAGTTAGAATCGGTGAATTAGAATGAAATGGATCTGGACAGCCTGTGGAGTGTATATAGGAATTGCTTAGTTAGAAATGCTAAAACTGTGTGTGGTGTGGCAAGAGTAACAACAAAGAAGAAGGTACGGCATGGCTGGATGATGAGGTTAAGAGAGCAGTGGAGGAACAGAGGAAGAAGTGACTAGAGTTGTTACGGACAGGGGTTCAACTGAAAAAAGAACTGAATATACTGAGAGCAAGAAGCACGTAAAGAGACCAGTGAAGAGGAAGAAGAAGGAGGTAAATAATGACCTAAGAAGAAAAATGAATGCAAACTACTCTGAAAATAGAAAGTTATTCTGGAAAGAGGTGCAGAAATGTAGAAGTGAAAGTGGAAAGAAATGTGATGGTGTGAAGGACGTAGGTGGTAGATTATTAACCCATGGAGATGAAGTAAGGACCAGATGGAAAGAATGTTCTGAAAACCTGATGAATGAGAATAGAAAGACCAGAGCAACCGTAAACATAATTGGTTTTGGGGGTGTGCATAGAAGGAATGCAGTGCCAGGAGACGTAACACTCGCACAGGTGAAGAGCGCTCTGAATCGGCAGAAAAATGGGAAAGCAGCAGGGATTGAAGAAGCGTATGCAGAGATGGTTAAGTGTAGTGGGGAGAGCGGAATGAAGTGCTTGTTGGAGATATGTAAGAAGTCATTGGCGAGTGAAACTGTGCCAGCAGAGTGGAGAAAGGCTGTGATTGTACAAAAGCAGAGGGAAATGAGAGTAAGAATTATCGTGGCATAAGTTAATTGAGTGTGGTAGGGAAGTTATATGGAAGAATTATTATAGAGGAGGTAAGAGAAATATCAGAGGTCGTAGTGAGTGACGAACAGGGTGGCTTTAGGAGTGGCAGAGTATGTGTGAAACAAATATTTTCAGTGAGGCAGATAGTGGAGAAAGCTTGTGTGAAGGACCATAAGGTGTTTATGGCATTCATGGATCAGGAAAAAGCATACAACAAGGTGGACTGAGAAGGACTGTGGAAAGTTTTGCGCATGTACAGTGTAGGTGGTATGCTGCTAGATGCCGTCAAGAGTTCTTATGATGGCAGTGAAGCATGTGTAAGGGTTAATGGGCATCTATGAAAATAGTTTACGATCGGTGTGGGCGTGCGACAAGGTTGTATGATGTCCCCATGGTTGTTCAGTATATATATGGATGGGGTAATGAGAAAAGTAAACACGAGTAATGACGAGGGGGATGGCGTTGATAATGAATGGTGATGGATGGAATATGTATGCTGATGATGCAGTACTACTTGCAAATACTGGACAAGAACTTGGTAGACTAGTGCGGAGTTTTGCTGATGTCTGTGAGCGTCGTGCCTTGAGAGTAAATGTAGAAAAGAGTTAAGTGATGGTTATTGAGAGAGAAGGTGACTCTTAGTGCGATGTTACAGTGAATGGAGAGTGACTGGAATTGGTGAGAGAGTTCAGATACCCGGGTACAGTGATAGAAAAGAGGAAAATGTGCAAAAGAAGTGGAAAGCAGAGTGACAAGGAAGGAAAGTAGCTGGTACAATAAAGGCCTTGATAAGAAATAGAGGCTTGAGTGTTGCAGCTGCACGAGGCTTACATGAAGGAGTGTTAGTGCCAGCTTTAACATATGGATGTGAGACTATGGTGTAGCATGAAAATGAAATGTCAAGAGTGAGAGCAGTGGAGAGGAATGTGGAATAGAGAAAGTGGATAGGATAAGAAATAATGTGATTCGTGAAAGATGTGGAGTGAGGAAGTCTGTGGACACCAGAATCGAAGAAAGTGTACTGAGGCGATATGGTCATGTGGAGAGAATGGATAACAATAGAGTGATGAAAAAGGTATATCTAAGCGAATCTGAAGGAGGGAGGAGGCGAGGTAGGCCAAGGAGAAGGTGGAGGGATATAGTGTATGAGTGTGTGAGGAAGAGAGGTTTGGAAGTCGGTGAGGCTAGGAAATTGACAGGAGATCGAGCAGTCTGGATGAATATTGTGAGGATAAATCATTGTTTTGGCACCCTTTTCAATGTGACGGTGTCCGGATTGACTCTATCGGATAAGTTTGTGTGTAGCTACAGAATGTGGAGAATGTTTTTGGCGTATCCGATAAAGCCAGGATTCCGGGAGTTTGAATGATGAGTAAATGGAAGCATGGCCCATTGGATTCGGCAAATTTGGGCTGTCTGGACACTGCTACTCCTCACTCTGCCCTAGGGTGTGAAATGAGGTCCGGATAATGATGATGATGATGATGACGACTGATAATCTTAATACTGTCTAAAGTAGATTCAGATATTAAGTTCAAAACAGATCCAGAATAAAAAAAAAAAAATGATATAGGGACTCCTCAATGTTCTAAGTTAACTACACACAGAGGATCAATCTAGCGTATGGGGAGCTCAGGAATTTGTGTCGTTATGAAGGATACTGTTGTTTCTAGTGCGGGGCTTCCTCCGAGAGTGTGTTGGCAAGGGAACAACACTGGTAAAATGATGACGAAGTTGTGGTAAGTGCAGTACGTTCTAACGCTTGATGGCGAGCGTGACTGTGATCTACTGTCATGTCTATGTTCTTGTACAAGTCTTTTATAGCGGTGAACTACTCGATGATCTGAGCGTTTGCAATACCAACAAACTGTTTTAGTTCGGTGTTTAGATCTGGTACGGCCATGAGAGAATCTGTTTTGTGTTGCAGGTCTTGCACACAATGTGGTTGGTGAATTTCATCATTGTTTAGACGATTCTGAAACGTGAAATAACTAAATTAGGTCGCTACATAGTCTAAGGTTAGCGAGGTTTTACCCGGAGCATCAGTTTCCATCCACAGACTCAGACTCTTTTTCAGAACCTCAAAATGTTCAGTACCTGTTGTGATTGCTACAGCAGCTGCCTCCTACAGCGTATTTTGTTCGGGGGAGGTATATGTATGTATGTATGTATGTATCTATCTATCTATTGATAGAGATAGATAGATAGATAAATAGATATATATACTGTATATATATATATATATATATATATATATATATATATATGGGTTTTTTCAAGAATACTCCCCCAGTATCCCTGCTTGTCGTAAAAGGCGACTAAAAGGGTTGGCGGAGGGTTAGTGCCCCTCCCCGGAAAACAACTAACTAAAAAAACAAACAAGAAGCCTCGGACAAGGACTGACCAAACGATGACGACCCAGGACCGGACAAAGGACTTGGTAATGAGTACATGGACTGTAAGAGGAGCAAATGATGAGGTGAAAGAGAGAGAGATTGTCCAGGTGCTTGAGGGTGCGAAAGTGGATGTATGTGGAATAACTGAAACAAAATGGAGAGGAGAAAGTCTGAGAGAATGGGAGTATGCATGGGATATATGTGCAGGAGTAGGTGAGAATGAGAGGGCAAAGGAAGGATTATGTATAGTTGTGAGTAAAAGATGGAAGAGGAGCGTAAGACAGTATGGATCAATTGGGTCAAGGATTGTATGGGTAAAGTTGAAAGTTGGAATACAAATGTGGGCGATTGTGTGTGTGTATGCACCAACGCAAGATCGTGCTAGAAGAGTGAGAGAAGAGTTCTGGACAAATGTGGAAGTGTGCATGGAAAAGTTTGGAAGGAATGAGAGAGTGTTTTTGATTGGTGATATGAATGGTAAAGTTGGGAATGTGAAGGTGGATGGAATAGTTGGTGAGTGCGGTGTGCCTGCTGAGATAGATGAGTATGGGAGTGCATTAGTGGACATTTGTGCTGGGAGGGGGTTGGTGATAGCCAATACCCTCTTCAGGCATAAAATGATCCACAGGTATACATGGCGAGTGATGAGAAGGGTGGGTGGTGAACTGAATGAAAGAAAGGCAATGATTGATTATGTGTGTGTGGATGAAAGGATGCGAAGATGTGTAAAGGATGCAAGAGCCTATAGAGGTTGGGAGAGTGGACTTTCTGACCACTACTTGGTGGTGGCCAGAATTAGAATTCAAGTAAGATGGAGGAATAGAAGAAGGGAAAGACGAGAGGAAGGAGTAGTTGCAAGGAGAGTGGAAAGGTTAGAAGAGGATGAGAAAAAGGCAGAGTATAAGAGAGAAGTGGAGGAACGATTGGGCAAATATGAATTGGAGCAGATGGGAGACGCGGAAGGTGTGTGTAAGATATTTACAGAAGAAATATGTGCAGCATGTGATGTGGTGTGTGGAAGGGAGAGAAGACGGAGGGGGGTGCAAGGAACAGCGTGGTGGACTGAAGAGGTGAAACAGGCTGTGGCACAAAAAAAGAAAGCATACAATGAATGGATGAGAAATAGGGGAGTGGAAGAAGTTGAGAGGTGGAAGAGAGAGTTGTATGTGGAAAGAAAGAGAGAGGTGAAAAGATTAGTAAGAGAGAGTAAGAAGAGAGTGGATGAGGAATTTGGAAGGAATTTGAGTGTAAAGTGGAGGGACTGTAAGAAAATGTTCTGGAGAGAAGTGAAAAGAGTAAGACAGGGTGGAAGTGAAGTTAGCAGGGGAGTGAAAGATAAAAATGGTAGATTACTAGTGGAGAAGGGAGAAAAAGTGAGCAGATGGAGAGAACACTTTAAGGAATTGTTGAACGTAGAGGATGGAAGTAATGCGAGTATAAGTGGCAGGGGAATGGCTGGGAGAAGGAGGGAGGTGAGAAGACAGGAAGAAATCAGTAGGATAGAAGTTGTGGAAGCAATGAAGAAAGTTAAATCGGGGAAAGCCCCAGGAATTCATGGAGTGTGTGGTGAAATGCTGAAGCATGGGGGAGTGATAGTATATAGTAGAATGGATGTGGAAGATGTGCAGATAGGCCTGGGAGGAAGGTAGAGTCCCGGAGGATTAGAAGTCAGGTATAATTATTCCCTTGTACAAAGGAAAAGGGGAAAAAGAAGTGTGTGGTAATCATAGGGGCATTTGTCTTCTTAGTATAATAGGACAAGTGTATGGTAGGATACTTAAAGACAGAGTTAGAGAAAGAACAGAGAAATTTGTTGGAGAAGAACAGGGAGGTTTTAGGAAGGGAAGAGGTTGTGTAGATCAGATATTCATTCTTAGATCTTTAGTGGAAGAGTTTCTAGAGAAGGGAAAGAAGTTGTATGCGGCTTTCATGGATTTGGAGAAAGCATATGACAGGGTGGATAGACAAGGATTGTGGAAAGTGTTAAGAATATATGGAGTAGATGGGAAGTTGCTGAATGCTGTGAAGAGTATGTACGATGGTGCAAAGGCTGCAGTGCGTGTGGATGGTGAACTAAGTGAATTTTTCTCTTTGAAAGTTGGGCTGAAACAGGGATGTGTCATGTCTCCATGGTTGTTCAATCTGTACATGGATGGGGTAATAAAAGAGGTACAAGGTAGGGTAGTGGATGTTGGAGTGGCCCTGGTGAGAGAGGATAGTGTTTGGGAACTCCCTGTACTGTTGTTTCCAGATGATACTGTGTTGTTGAGTGAAGACGAAGGGAAGCTGGAGGGCTTGGTGAATGAGTTTGAGAGAGTGTGTAAGAAACGGAATCTAAAGGTGAATGTAGGGAAGAGTAAAGTGATGGTCTTTGAGAGAGGTGAAGTTAGTGAATGTGCAGCGAGGCTGGATGGTGAGGAATTGGAAAATGTGAGTACGTTTAAGTACTTGGGTAGTGTGATGAGTAAGGATGGAGGTTTGGAGGGTGAAGTGTTTGAAAGGGTACAGCAGGGAAGAAAGGTTGCTGGTTCTTTGAAAGCAGTGATAAGAAACAGGGAAGTGAGCATGGAAGTGAAAAAGTTACTACATGACAGTATTGTGATACCAACTCTAACGTACGGAAGCGAAGCTTGGACATTGTTGGAAGGACACAAGTCAAGAGTGAGAGCAGTGGAAATGAGTTATTTAAGAGGAGCCTGTGGAGTCACGTGGAGAGACAGGCTGACGAATGAGGATATAAAGGAGCGTTGTGGTGTGGATGTGGATGTGATAGGAAGCGTTATGAGGAACACACTGAGGTGGTTTGGCCATGTGGAGAGGATGGAGGGTGAAAGACTGACGAAGAGAGTGTATGTGAATGAGGTGGAGGGGGGAAGAGGGAGGGGGAGGTCGAGGATGAGATGGAGGGATGGGGTGGAGAGGTATATGAGAGAGGGGGGCGTAAGTTTGGAGGAGGGCAGTGAAATGGCGGGGGACAGGGCGACTTGGAGGCGATTTGTTTGTGGCCACCCCAAACGGGATTGAGGCGTTTGGCAATATATATATATATATATATATATATATATATATATATATATATATATATATATATATATATATATATATATATATATATATATATATATATACTGTTACGGAACAGAGAAAGATAATGTACACATAAAGTGAGAATACTAAGAGTCACTACTGTCCCGTAAAGTTCCAGGTTCAAAACAAAAGAGTTAGGTAAAATTACAAGTTAAAGTTTAATGCTCTAACAACAAAACATTCAGGACTCATAAGGATAATGTAATGGCAAAAAACAGGTTAAATATATGGTTAACTGCAATAGCCTCTATTAACACGAAATTAGCATGAGTAAATTTATCTAAGTCAGCCCTGTTAAAATGAGATACCAGATAATACTCAGTGAATGCCAGATATATTATTACAGATACAAAATATTATTAATGATGGCTGACAGCAAGAACCCCACATAAACTACAAAAACCACACTAGACCTAAGAATTAACCTTATGCTACACAGTACAAGAAAAAATGCAATAACACTTATACTCAAATTACACAGCTGCTAGATGGTTGGAGACTTCCTGAGCACTCACATTAATAACTGTACAAGGAAGGACAGAGATGTGAACAAAATGAGGAGTAGATCTAAGTGGCAATAATGCAGAGACTGAGCTCATTATATAGGGGCCAGCAGAGCTTGATACAATTTGTAAGAAGGACGCGCAAATGAAGCCATAGGGGACAAAGAGCTGACCATCCTGCTCTGAACAACAGAAAGGACGACTTACTCTGCTATAACGGTAGAAGGGGGGAACTGAGGCAGAACACGCTGGTGATCAAACATGCAGCATACTATCTATCTATCTATCTATTGCCAGACGCCTCAATCCCGTTTGGGGTGGCCACAAACAAATCGCCTCCAAGTCGCCCTGTCCCCCGCCATTTCACTGCCCTGCTCCCAACTCACACCCCCCTCTCTCATATACCTCTCCACCCCATCCCTCCATCTCATCCTCGGCCTCCCCCTCCCTCTTCCCCCCTCCACCTCACATACACTCTCTTCGTTAGTCTTTCGCCCTCCATCCTCTCCACATGGCCAAACCACCTCAGTGTGTTCCTCATAACGCTTCCTATCACATCCACATCCACACCACAACGCTCCTTTATATCCTCATTCGTCAGCCTGTCTCTCCACGTGACTCCACAGGCTCCTCTTAAATAACTCATTTCCACTGCTCTCACTCTTGACTTGTGTCCTTCCAACAATGTCCAAGCTTCACTTCCGTACGTTAGAGTTGGTATCACAATACTGTCATGTAGTAACTTTTTCACTTCCATGCTCACTTCCCTGTTTCTTATCACTGCTTTCAAGGAACCAGCAACCTTTCTTCCCTGCTGTACCCTTTCAAGCACTTCACCCTCCAAACCTCCATCCTTACTCATCACACTACCCAAATACTTAAACGTACTCACATTTTCCAATTCCTCACCATCTAACCTCGCTGTACATTCACTAACTTCACCTCTCTCAAAGACCATCACTTTACTCTTCCCTACATTCACCTTTAGGTTCCGTTTCTTACACACTCTCTCAAACTCATCCACCAAGCCTTGCAGCTCCCCTTCGTCTTCACTCAACAACACAGTATCATCTGCAAACAACACTACAGGGAGTTTCCAAACACTATCCTCTCTCACCAGGGCCACTCCAACATCCACTACCCTACCTTGTACCTCTTTTATTACCCCATCCATGTACAGATTGAACAACCATGGAGACATGACACATCCTTGTTTCAAACCAACTTTCAAAGAGAAAAATTCACTTAGTTCACCATCCACACGCACTGCAGCCTTCGCACCATCGTACATACTCTTCACAGCATTCAACAACTTCCCATCTACTCCATATATTCTTAACACTTTCCACAATCCTTGTCTATCCACCCTGTCATATGCTTTCTCCAAATCCATGAAAGCCGCATACAACTTCTTTCCCTTCTCTAGAAACTTTTCCACTAAAGATCTAAGAATGAATATCTGATCTACACAACCTCTTCCCTTCCTAAAGCCTCCCTGTTCTTCTCCAACTAATTTTTCTGTTCTTTCTCTAACTCTGTCTATAAGTATCCTACCATACACTTTTCCTATTATACTAAGAAGACAAATGCCCCTATGATTACCACACACTTCTTTTTCCCCTTTTCCTTTGTACAAGGGAATAATTATACCTGACTTCCAATCCTCCGGGACTCTACCTTCCTCCCAGGCCAATCTGCACATCTTCCACATCCATTCTACTACTATCTCTCCCCCATGCTTCAGCATTTCACCACACACTCCATCAATTCCTGGGGCTTTCCCCAATTTAACTTTCTTCATTGCTTCATTGCAGCATACTGTGCGTTAAAATTACACAAAGGATGATGAAATCATAGGCTATGTAACACCTCCCCACAAAGAAAAAGAAATTTACAAAGGAAATTTCTTATTACTCTAAAACAATCTGTCTAAAGTCTAGATAAGCAATCTGCAATAACATTTTCTTTCCCCTTGACATGTTGTATATCTAATGAATACTCCTGAAGAAGTAGACTCCATCTTGTCAATCTCTGATTTTTATCTTTAAACTTACTAAGGAATTTCAGTGGGTTATGATCGGTATAAATGACTATGGGGTCAAAACCAGAACACAAATAAAATGAAAAATGCTGTAAACCCAAAATCAAGGCCAAAAGCTCTTTCTCAATAGTTGAGTAGTTCTTTTGAGGTGGAGTGAACTTCTTACTGTAGTAAGATACAGGGTGTTCAATACCCTGATCATCCTCTTGCAGCAAAACAGCCCCAGCTCCTGTATCACTTGCGTCAACAACCATCTTAAAAGGCTTAGCAAAATTTGGAGTAGCGAGCACTGGCTGACTTAATAGAATAGCTTTAAGTTTGTTGAAAGAGGATTCACAGTTATCGGTCCAGACAAATTTAACTCCCTTTTTCAGTAGGTCTGTAAGTGGTGATACAAGAATTGAAAAGTTAAGAACAAATCTCAGGTAATAACCTACCATTCCCAAAAATCTTTGTAGCTCTTTCCTACTTTTAGGTCTGGGAAGATCACTTATAACCTGAACCTTAGCTCCTGGTGGTGCAACATGTCCATCACCAATTACATACCCAAGGTACTGAACTTTAGCTTGACCAAACTCACACTTTGATAAATTAGCTACAAGATTAGCATGAACCAAACGCTCAAGAAATTTACTGACATGGCATAGGTGATCTTTCCAGTTGTCAATGAAGATTAATACATCATCAATATAAACAACACACCCTGCCAACATTCATGAGCTTCTGAAATGTGGCTGGTGCATTCTTCATACCATATGGCATTACAGAACATGCAAAAGTCTTTCCTAGTGTTACAAAACATGAGATCTCCCTAGCACGTTCAGTCATAGGTCCTTGCCAGTATCCCTTTAACAAATCAAACTTACTTATGTACCTAGCCTTTCCGATCTTGTCTATGCAATCTTCCACACGAGGGAGAGGGTAAGTGTCTGTTTTGGTTATCTGATTAACACGTCTGTAGTCGATGCAAAGCCGCTGTGACCCACCTGGCTTAGGGACTAGAGTGACAGGAGAACTCCACTCGCTCTGACAGGGCTCAATCATCTTGTGGTCCAACAGGTAGCCAAGCTCCTTCTGGATGAGAGGAACTTTCACTGGGTTCACACAGTAAGGAGGCAGTTTAATTGGCTTTGCGTCTCCAACATCGACATCATGGATCAACACAGTGGTTCTTCCTGGAGTGGCACGGAACACTTGCGGGTACTCCTGCAGTAATGGCGAAAACTCCTGCCTTTCCTCGGGAGCTAGATGAGAAAGCTTAGTCTGGAGATCATTCATGATATCAGGATTCTTCCTCAAACTATCACTCAGGGTCATGCTGCATGGGAGAGCTTCACTTGCAGACTCGGGTGGAACAGCTACAGTGCAGACTGGGTTATTTTCGTCCCGCCTGTGATATAACTTTAGCATGTTGATCTGACAAAGTTGCTTGTTCTTTCTACGATCTGGTGTGGCGATGACATATTTGACATCACTGAGTTTCTTCTCCACGAAATAAGGACCACTAAACTTGGCTTGAAGAGGTTGCCCATGAACTGGTAGCAGAATCAAAACCTGATATCCTGGCTGAAAGTGGCGTAACCTGGACTTCTTATCATACCAAGTCTTCATCTTCTCCTGAGCAGCTCCTAAATTCTCTCTCGCCAGTTGTAAAGCAGTGGACAGCCGTTCTTTGAACTTCATCACATACTCCAGCAGGTTGACGTTATCTTCCTCCGACAGCCAGCATTCCTTGAGTAGCTTAAGGGGTCCTCTTACTTCATGGCCAAACAGTTGTTCAAAGAGTGAGAAGCCCAGTGATTCATTTGGAGATTTTCTTGTGGCAAATACAACGAATGGAAGACCTTTATCCCAGTCTTTCTGATGTTCCAAACAGTATTTCCTGAGCATCGATTTGAGTGTTTTATGATATCTCTCCAATGCTCCTTGGGTCTGGGGATGGTAAGCTGAAGACGTGATCTGGGTGATGCCCAACTCTTTCAGAGACTGCTTGAAAACATTTGACATGAAATTACTTCCCCGGTCTGATTGTACCTCCTTGGGCAGACCAAACTTTGTGAAGAACCCTAGCATTTCCTTAACCACGTTCTTTGCTGAGATATTTCTAAGTGGAATGGCTTCAGGATAACGAGTAGCCATATCAATCAGGGCCAACACATAAGAAAATCCTGAAGAAGTCTTAGGAAGAGGGCCTACAATATCCACCAACACACGGGTGAATGGCGCCTCAAAAGGAGGAATGGGAACTAGAGGTGCAACCTTTTCGGTCTGATTACACTTCCCCACAAGACAGGTGTGACAAGACTTACAATACCAGGAAACATCCCTGAAGATACCTGGCCAGTAGAAGTGTTTCAAAATGCGTGCCACAGTCTTCCTCACTCCAAAGTGTCCTGCCAAACTGGAATCATGAGCCACTCAAATGATATCCTGCCTACAAACATGAGGGATGACAACTTGATGTACAACCTCCCATTCACAGTCGGCTGATGCTGTTGAGGGTCTCCACTTCCTCATAAGTACTCCTGACTTTACATAATAACAAGTAGAAGCACCGGCTGACTCTTCTTCACTGTAAGCAGAGTTAGCTAGACCTTTCAACTCAGGGTCAGCAACCTGCAACTCAACCAACTCTTGACGAGACAAATTATCAACACTACGGGGTACTGCCTCATCTGGTGAGTGGTCCAAATTAGCAAGAAAAATGTCAGCTAGGATAACATCATCATCATCATTATCCTCTAAATCACCAGTAACTTTAGACTTAGCCCTAGTGACAGCACATGCAGGGAACACATCAGGGACATCACAATCCTGGGCCTCAGCCACTGGCTCACTAGACAACTGAGGAGCTGGACACACTTGACTTCCACCAATATCATTTCCAAGTAAGAAAGTTACACCTGACATTGGGAGTGTCTCAACCAACCCAACCATAACGGAACCATTAGCAAAACCAGACTCTAAATTCACTCTGCACAGAGGGACAGAGAAGTAATTATTCCCTACACCTTGTAAGATTACAGTTTCATCAGAGGAATTAACATTAGAGCCTAGAACACTGGTCAGCATAAGGGATTGGCAAGCACCTGTATCACGATATATTTTAACTGATTTCCTGTCATTACTGTCCAGAGGACTGACAAAACCATCAGACAGGAAATTAGCACATGAACTCTTGAGAGTGTCACCCACGTTACTGCTCAAAAGAGGAGCTCCATCATGAGAATTTAAGTTACCCCTCAAAGCAGGTTCAGTTAACTCAGTTAAAGAATTATGGGAACTCTCAAGGGTGGACACTAGACCAATTGATTGAATATTTAAAGACTCCTTTTTGTTCACATCACGCTGTCTCCTGAAACATCTCTCCGTAGTATGACCAAGCTTACTACAATAAGTACATTTACTTTTCTGAAATCTAGAGGTGAAGCTGGTATTTACTTCCTGAGAAACATCATCTTTATTCTCTTTCCTGTTACCTGTACTCTGAGTAGAGGCAACGTACTTACTCTCAGCTTTCCCTTTTTCTTTAGAATATCTCTTGTGAGTGAGAACATATTCATCAGCTAAAACTGCAGCATCAGACAAATTATCTATTCTTCTCTCATCAAGATATAGGCTTACATCTTTACTAATACACCTCTTGAAGTCCTTCAGCAAAATCATCTGCTTAAATTTGTCAAAATCAGAATCCACATTCTTAGAATTTAACCACTGCTCTAACAGATCTTCTTTGATTTTTGCATACTCAACATGGGATTGCTTATCTTGCTTGTAAGTTGTCCTAAATTTTACTCTATAGGCTTCAGGAACAAGTTCATAGGCCTTAAGAATCAAGCTCTTAACTACATCATAATTATCAGATTGATCCTGAGGCAAAGATGCATAAGTTACTTGAGCTTTACCGGTGAGAACAGTTTGAAGGAGCACTGGCCAATACTTTTTGGGCCAATTAAAACCTGTAGCTACCCTCTCAAACAACTGAAAATACTTTGTTAAATCAGATTCATTAAAAGGAGGGACAAGTTTAACATTTTTAGCCACATCAAAATCATCAGAGCTAGATGATCCAGTTCCACCTTGTTTCATGCGATACTCATGGTCTGCCTGAATCATAGCTAGTTCAATTTGTGCCTGAGCCTGTATCTGTGCCTCCTGAATCCGAGCCTGAGATTCAGCCTCCTTAGCATTTGCTTGAAATTCAGCCTCCTTAACACGAGCCTCCTGCAGGGCTAGCTGTAACTTAGCTATTTCAATCTGCGTTTGCTCATTTGGAGGAGTTACATTAAACAAGCTTTTATTAATCATGCCAACAATTTGATCTTTAGAATGATGAGAGTGAACTGCAATTCCCAATTGTTGAGCAACAAGCTAAAGTTCATTCTTTGTTCTGTTTTCTACATCACACACTGTTTGCACATTTGACAAAAAATCTTTGGCTTCATCAAGAGTAGTAATAGTAGACATCATGAATAAATCACAGTCACAAAATATCAAGCAATATCCTTATGATAATATCCTGAATATCCTGATATGAGGTTGCCAAATGTATGTTACGGAACAGAGAAAGATAATGTACACATAAAGTGAGAATACTAAGAGTCACTACTGTTCCGTAAAGTTCCAGGTTCAAAACAAATGAGGTAAAATTACAAGTTAAAGTTTAATGCTCAAACTAACAACAAATCATTCAGGACTCATAAGGATAATGTAATGCAAAAAACAGGTTAAATATATGGTTAACTGCAATAGCCTCTATTAACACGAAATTAGCATGAGTAAATTTATCTAAGTCAGCCCTGTTAAAATGAGATACCAGATAATACTCAGTGAATGCCAGATATATTATTACAGATACAAAATATTATTAATGATGGCTGACAACAAGAACCCCACATAAACTACAAAACCCCCACTAGACCTAAGAATTAACCTTATGCTACACAGTACAAGAAAAAAATGCAATAACACTTATACTCAAATTACACAGCTGCTAGATGGTTGGAGACTTCCTGAGCACTCACAATAATAACTGTTCAAGGGAGGACAGAGATGTGAACAAAATGAGGAGTAGATCTAAGTGGCAATAATGCAGAGACTGAGCTCATTATATAGGGGCCAGCAGAGCTTGATACAACTTGTAAGAAGGACGCGCAAATGAAGTCATAGGGGACAAAGAGCTGACAATCCTGCTCTGAACAACAGAAAAGACGACTTACTCTGCTATAACGGTAGAAGGGGGGAACTGAGGCAGAACACGCTGGTGATCAAACATGCAGCATACTGTGCGTTAAAATTACACAAAGGATGATGAAATCATAGGCTATGTAACAATATATATATATATATATATATATATATATATATATAGGAAGAGATGGGAGGGTGTTTTGAAAGAATATTAAATGTATAGTAGAGGAGGAAAAGGAGGCTGAGATTGTGACAGATGGAAGGGTGCAAGGAATAAATGTGTTGGGAGAGCTGAATTATTTTTTTTATCACACTGGAGGAAGTGCAGGAGGTAGTAAAGGCTATGAAAGGCTTCTTTAGCACTATTATATCGGTATTTTTACCGCAGGTGCTCTAACGAACTGGCTTCAATTGTGCCTCCCCTTCACATTTTCTCCCAAAATACTCGGGCAGCTGGGAGCGCCCATGAACTCACACTCTCTCCCCCACAATGCAGAACCACTGCTTATCAAAATTCATTTATCCCCAGAACTACAACTCTCTGGAATTCACTTCCTGGGAGTTGCTTCCTTCATACATTTAATCCTCTCGATTTTAAATCCAACTGTTATAAGTATTTTATGAATGGAGGATGCCTTTAGGCACATAGACTTATTTTGTTTCCTTTGTTTTTCCTTCCTCCATTCAATATAAATAAAAACAAAAGGAAACTAGGGAAAGCTGCATATATGGATGGGTGTGCTGTGGAATACCTGAAGGATGGTGAAGCGACTATTGATGAGTGGGTAGTAAGATTGTTGAATGTGTTTTTTGTGAGAGGTATGGTTCCACCCGACTGGGCAAGTGCTTATGTGGTTCCGTTGTATAAAGATAAGGGTGATAAGTATGAATGTACTAGCTTTATGAGTATGAGTCTGTCAAGTATTGTAGGTAAGGTGTATGGCAGTGTGTTAATTAAGAGAGTTAGAGAGAGTACAGAGGAAGTGAATGGTGATGACCAGTGTGGCTTTAGGAGAGGGAGGGGATGTGTGGATCAGGTGTTTGCTGTGAGACTGGTCTGTTGAAAATTGTAGGTATGGTGTATGGTACAGTGTTACCCCAATAACATATGGATACGTTACAAAGTTTTGTCACGGTGAATCCCAATAACATATCCATATGGTTTGCAATTGCGAAGTCTGTCATTTCCACAATTTTCAAATTTTGCGCGTGATTTTTGGTACGCAGATGCGGAACACCTTCCTCTACCTGCTTCCTGGTGGAGACACTGCCTTACCCGGCTTGACCCCCCCCCCTGCTCGCCATTTTCTTTTGCAACTCACCTGTTATCAGTGACCTGGCCAGTAAAGACATGTAGCACCACGGTACAAAATTCAAGGCGAGAGCGGTTCCCCAATTGATGATGATGTGGAGGACAAAGATTACGTTGTGCCAGAGGTGGAAACGAGCAGAAGTGAAGAGGAGGTAATGTCGCCATGGAAGGTGTGGTATGTTGATGTGTTCAGTGAGTGAAACAACGCTTATATCGCCTATAATACTGCGCAAAAACCAATATATTCATGTACTGCATATAAATTTGTACCAAATGAACAAACATCTACCTATTCTGAGTGGTTTGCAATAATTACCCTACCACAGAAACCGCAACACTCGCAGCGTGGCTCCAGAAAACACGGTATCAGGTGTTTAAAGGGTCACCTGTTTATGCATTTTTAAGCTCAGGTGAGAACTTTGGGGGCATTTTTCAATGTTTCTCACAAAAAGCGGAGGTTTGAGCCAAGAAATATAAAATCCAAAACCTGCCGGGATTAGGGGGGGGGGTGAAAATTCGGTCGAGACGCAGCGTGTTAATAGGAGCCCCCACAAACTTTTGAAAGTTGCCAGTGTTCGCCGGATCACTAAATAGCGTGAGGTCACTTCCTGCTCAGAGTTGGTCCACCTTCCTTTAAAAAATTCCTATCGGGATTATTACTCGTGCATAAAGCATAATACCAGTATTATTTTCATCTTAGATATCTTACTGATGCTCTAAACGATATTTACTCTGAAAAGCTCTCCATAGAGTTTACTAAAAGCCATTAAAGCTTATTCTGTGTTTTTGCTTTCAGCACATTTTTATCAAGTGTTATGAATCCCAGTTGTTGAAAAAATTTATCATACAGTTTCCAAAGATCGTAATCTTTCATTTGGCAAATCCTGACGTGATTCTATCCATTATACACTTAGTAATAGTAAGAACTGTACTGCCGAAATCTTACGTGGCCGAGATCAGGGACCCGAATTTTTAAAGGCGTGGTATTCCTCTTACTTTGTAAAAAATGTCTCATTTCTGCTACAATCTATTTTTCCACATATATTGTAGCTGCGCAGTCGACCACGGCACTATATTTTCCTGATTTATCGGCTGATTTCAAAAGGCAAGAGCATCAGGTGTGGTGTATACACATCATCAGCGCCACCCTGGGCCCCTGGTGGCAGGCACACAAACTATGCCGTGCTGCCCATGAGAAAGCGCCTCCATATGAGCGCAGTGAGTTCATACGCTCTTCGATTTTTTAAGTACCATATTTCCTTCATTTGCTATGTAAGATACAATTTCATTATACCCATTTACCATTTTTTCTTTACAAATGTACATTCGTCACTTAAAAACAATACAGTGATCAATACTCAGGCAACATAATGCTCGTATGTAGGCTGTCCCTAAACTGAGATGGACGCAACCTTGAATTTCTTTTATATTTTGATAAAGAAGCCATTTTTTCTCCAGTATTCTATGTAGATATATCAATAACTATCCTGTTTTCAGTAAAGTAACATAAAAATTGTATAACAGAGAGTAATTCAAGTTGACCCCAATTTTGCACTTTACATTAAGTTAACTGGCGAGAGGCGGCATCTTTTTCCAGTTTGTGGGGGCTCCCATTGAGTTAGAGAGGGTACAGACTCAGAGCGAGTGATTGGTGATGAGTAGTGTGGTTTTAGGAGAGGGAGGGGATGCGTGGATCAGGTGTTTGCTATGAGACAGGTGTGTGAAAAGTATTTAATGAAAGGTAAGGATGTGTTCTGGGCGTTCAAAGATTTATAGAAAGCATATGGTAGAAGTGATAGGGAGGCCCTGTAGACTGTTTTTAGACTGTATGGACTTGATGGTAGGTTGCTAAAAAGGAGTGAACAGTTTTATGTAAATAGTAGAACGTGTGTATGAGATGGAAATTCAGTGAGTGATTGGTTTTCCGTGAAAGTGGGGCTGTGGTAGGGATGTGTGATGTCGCCTTTGTTGTTTAATAATTATATGGATGGTGTTGTAAGGGAGGTGAATGCTAGTGTTAGGTGGAGGTTTGAGTCTGGTGAATGCTGACGATAGAGAGTGGAATCTGAATCAGCTGCTGTTTGCTGATGATATTGCACTGGTGCCCGATTCGGAGGAGAGTTTAAGACAGGTGGTAAAGGAGTTTGAAAGGGTGTGTGAAAGGAGGAAATTGAAAGTAAATGAGAATAAGAGCAGAGTGGCGAAGTTTACAAGGTCGGTAGATGGTAGGAGGATGAATATATTTTTGAGTGGTGAGTTGCTTGAGGAAGTAGAGTGTTCTAAATATTTTGGGTCATATATTGCTGTGGATGGAAGAATAGATGTAGAAGTGATGTTCAGAAGGAATGAAGTAGAAAAAGTGCTGGGAGGAAAGAAAAAGTGTTTAGATGTCGTTCTCTTAGAATGAATGTAAATAGAAGGCTGTGTGAGGGTGTGGTGGTACCGACTGCATTATATGGGGCTGAAACATGGAATATGGATGTAGCAGAGAGGAAATGTTTCAATGTAATGGACATGAGGTGTCTGAGGAGTATGTGTGGAGTGACTTGTATGGATCGAGTGAGAAATAATGAAGTGCATGGAGAACTGGAGTTATGCGGGAGATGGTTCATCGAGTTGAGCAGGGAGTGTTACGATGGTTTGGACATATGGAGAGAATGGATGATGAGCGATTGGTGAAAAAGATAACTGGACTGGATGTGAGAGGTGTAAGGCTGAGAGGAAGACTACGAATAGGATGGATGGATAATGTGAAGAGAGTGTTGGATGTGAGAGGGATCTTTGTTGAGCAAGGAAGAGTGGCTGTGCGTGGCATGAATGATGGGAGAGAAACAGTGAATGAATTAATGAATGGTGACGCGGCGCCGAGGGGACATTCTTCAGCATTTGGTCTGATCAGCTGATCAAATCAGGTGCGGGTAAGGGGATGGGTCTATTATGATGCAGCAGGGGTAAACTAGCTCTGCTGTCGGGCCCTGCTGCTAATATCACTAACTGCACTGCGCAGTTTATACTCGTGCGGTGTGGTGCGGTGAGGATCTGTCCCTTCTCCCCTTGGGGCTGTGTGTTTGGATGAGCAACTTGGGAGTGTGTCGTCCTGTCTCGGATACCTCCCTTTTTTGGGGGGAAGCTACCTAGGTGTATATCTATCTATCTATCTATACTGTATATATGTATAGATAGATAGATAGACAGATAGATAGATATATAGATAGATAGACAGATAGATAGATATGGCACAGTATTCATAAAAAAAAAGAAGTAAACTTCTCCACGAATTTACGTCTTATGAGAGAAGTCACTCTTGAATAACCATCATTTAGCCTGCTTCTAAGGTATGCAATCATAACATGGTCTGTAGTAAATCCTTTTCTAGTAACTTCAGATTGAACTTACTAATGAAATCATAAACACTAATAGCATGATTCGTATCTGTGAATTTTGGCCGTGATGCATCTTCCAAGGTGGTAGTTTGTGGTACAAGATTTGTGTTTGGCTAAGTTGCCATGGCGACAGAAATAGAATGGGAGGGCATGGTAAGCGCAGTTATTCATAGTATAGCTGGAACACAAGTATTGGGAGCGGGAGAGGATGATGGAAGTGAATCTCTATTAAAAGGTAATTAGGGTATGCGTGCAATACTGGGGGCAGGATATGAAAAATCTACAGTGGAAGATATAGTTGAAATAACAATCACAAGTATTTGAGCTGAAGCGAAAGTTTGTGACTCAGCTGATGGGGCAGTTTCCCGTTGATAAGTCTTTCTTCTTCTAAAATGAGTAAGCTTTTCATGAGAGTGCTCAACCTCGTGGAATCTGACTCTATTCATCTCCGGGTGAAGGTGTATAAACTTAGGTAAGTTAAACTTCTTAAAGGAAATGTCATGAGGAAGTAAGTTGGGAAAAAATTAGGCACAAAGCAAGTGAACGCAAGTGAAGAGAAAAAATTCTTACCAAAAATAAACTCTTATGTGCTATAACAATTAACAAGGGGATATTAACATAAAAAAAAAATACAAATGAAGTGTTCATATGAATGGGGAAGGTAAAAAAAGAGAACCACGAATATGACAAAAGATCTGGGAAAGTTGTTACAACAAAATAATTTGATAAATCATATAAACACACCATTCAATTGATTCTATAAGGATTACTGGTCCAGAGATAATAGCAGTTTTCACTGAATATTTCTGACGTACCACCTAATTGTGAGCGAGCGAGCACAGCGAGCGAAGCGATATTTACATTCTGCTGAGAAATGAGCGGCCCAACACGACCCGGCCCGGTCCAGCCCGACACAACACGGCGCGACAACGATGGTTTTCAAAGACTTTACTACTGTGTGAAAAAAGAAGAGATTCTTTCAGCAGGTAGTAGATACATTCAATAAACTTTCGTTTTAACTATATATTTACTCATGAGACCAAAGAAACCCCTTGGAACCCTAGCTTTCCAAAGGATATACCAAGGACTCCAACTGACATGTTCGACTATGAAACTGAATATAAAAGATTCCTTGTAGTAACGCTATGTTTTCTTGCATGAATTCTAACACATAAACATTGGTTATTACGCTCATAATTTTATATGAACGTTTTTTCTATGTTTAGGGGGTGAAATCATCAAGGGTAATCCCCCCATTACTGGATTTTATCATTCAAACAATAGCCAAGAGTTTACCAACGCAATACGTTGACGTGGCAAGTTGGGGGCAGAGAAATGAACATTGCACATGTGATAAATACTACGGCGCCTTGTTATATGCACATCTCTATCCATGATAGAGAGAAAACGTGAGAAAGTAAATATTATGGCTCATTTATTCTGTTATATTTCAACTACTTCATCAGAAATATTAAAAGTTTAAACCAAGATGAAATTATGATGATAGGCATATATGCAAACGCTCGCTCGCCCATCACGCGCTCACAAAGTGCACTTTACAGGTTGTACTGCAGAAGATGATAACCGTAGTGAATATAGGGACGAGTTGGTCAGTAGATACGTTCATACACGAAACGTATGATATACTGTAGCAACTGGCTGGTTTATAAACGCCACTGGCTTGAATGAAACGAATACACTCTCATGCTCCCACAGCTGGCTCTGAGTCAGTGTGAAAGGGCGGAAGAGGGTCACTGGGGGTAAGTCAAGGACCATTGCATCAGCCAGCAGATAGCAGGCAGGCAGACTTAGCAGCAATTGGCAGACAGGCAGGCAGGGTCGACGTCACAGTCTCGTCACCTCTCATGTTGCATGTCACACAGTTTGATTGGGTGAGGCAGTCTGGTAGGGTAAACTTGAAAAAAGTAGACGGGATGAAGGCTGGTCGAGTTCTTGACCTTGCTGTCTATCTATGTACCTGAAGGCAGACGCCTTAATCCAGTACGGGATGATAACAAACAAATCACCTTCATGTCGCCATGTCTCCTGCCATTACGCTGCCACTATTAATATATAGGATCTCGGCCAGGTTAGTGAGGTTGGAGTTGAAAGAAGACAGACACGCACTTAGGAACTCAGGTTGTAAAACACCTCCAACATCTTGATAGTTTATTAAGAAACAGGTACGTCCTACTCCCTTGGTGTCTAACTTCTTTCTAATTGTTACTATTGCACTGGGAGAGAGATAATGGGTGATCACTTGTGGTAGGTGCCATGCACGTTATGGTGAATTATTGAATACTAGATCTGTACACAGGAGGAACCTTCTCAGCCTTACACTGCATATTGGCAGTCGGAATCATCTTAATACCACACTGCACGTTCGTGACATGAGTTCTTTTAGCACTGCACGGAGCATTGGCAGGGGGAACAATTTCAGCAGTTGCACCACACAACAGCTATACATCTAGACACATACATTATCACACATATTACAACACAAGTCTCTGAAAACATAACACGTGCTCTCGCCTCTGGAACACAGGTGAAATCACTATTTCCAGCTTACTTGAGTATCATCTACCTAACGAGAACCCATCCCAGGCAATTGACTACGGTCTTCCTGCTGACAATCTGTAAATATCAGATAGCAAATGGTTACCTGATTAGATCTACATGCACCTAGTAGGTAGTGTACATACTTGATTAGATCAACATGCACCTAGTTGGTGGAGTACGTTCTTGATCAGATCTACACGCACTTGGCTGGTAGTGTACGTGTACATTGACTGGTTAAACTGCTTGCTCAGTTACAAGTCTGTTATATAATGCCCACGCTCGGTGTTGAACTCACTTGCGGAAACCTTAGTGAGCTATACTTGCTTTTGTGTAGTCTAGTCATCCTGCGCATCAGCCATGGGACTAAGGCATAGCCTCGACTTTATGGCCTCCGTCTCAAGACCACGCCTTCAAGGCCCAAGCCTCGTCCTCCAAACCTGGCTCAGGCTTCTACCTCAGCTTCGAGGGTAGGTGAAATGTGTAAAAGCTTCGTGATAATTCCGAGACCAAATCCGGGTGATGTATATACTGTAGAGGTGGACACACACACACACACACACACACACACACACACACACACACACACACACACACACACACACACACACACACAGCTCGCCGGCTCAGTGGTAACAATCTCGCTTAGCATCTGCTAGACAGGGGTTCGCGCCTTGCTCGCGATGCGACAAGTTTCACTGACGAAGCGGGTGGTCACTGTCCTCCTTGAACAAGAATATGGGTGTGTGCGTGTGTGAAGGTCAAGGCTTTGCCCTTAGATAGGACTATATGAGCTCTCAGCTTTCTTCCGGGAGGGTAAAATGCTGACGATCACAACCATCAGGTGATCCTGACAGACCCGGTGAATTACACACACACACACACACACACACACACACACACACACATGAACTCATCCTCACCTTCATTATCCTCTTGACCCCCTCCTTTCCCACAACTTTTCTCTATTTTATTGTATTACTCTCCTCGTCTACTAACACGTTTGCAGGAGCTGCCTTGTTTGGGCCCACTGATACACTGCTGTTATACTCCTGTACGTCCAATGCTTATAAAAATAAGAATAATTGCAATAGGCCGATTGGTCAATGCTAGGTAGGTCCTTAAAAAAAAAAAAATCTTTCCTCTCTACTTAAATCTAATTGGGGCCACATAAGACTGAGACTTGAGTATCATCACAATATTAATAAAAATCAGAATTTGACAAAGATCATTTTCTCAGTATTTTGTAATTCTAACCTTATCCTCAAGGTTACATACCCATTTACTGGTGCAGTCAAGCATAGTCCCACTTGCAGTTAGCCATTTTCTCCTGTAACGATCATCTCCCATTCCTTGGTTTCTTTATCAAAACTCTTCCTTTCCCATCATCTTTATTTTTCTATCACGATATCCTATTCATTCCTATATCACTCTTGTCAGTCTTCATTCCGCTTCTGTCTTTTTCAGTGTGTGTGTGTGTGTTTATACAGTTTAAAAAGTGTCCCCATGTGGTAGGTGGGGATGCACACCATCCACTCACTCGATGTAGTGTTGCTGTCGGTGTCTGCCCTTTCCTCTCCTCAATCCTTCTTTCCTTCCATCCTCTTCTGTCTTTCTTTACTTCATTCTTTCCACGTCCTTCTGCCTACGGGTGACTTTACACTCCCTCTTCTGTTTTTCTTTCCTTCATTCTTTCCTCTTCCTTCTGCCTGTGGGTAACCCTACACTGAGTGACAAGCCAAATGGTTTCCTGTACACCAGGAAACCATTTACTACGCTAGTTGGTAACCATATAACCAAAATTTGGCGCCTGGTGGTTTAGTGGGTAATTATTGCGCTCCGTCGGATTGAGCCGGTGTAGGTTTATATCCAAGGGATGGTTGGGGTTGATTGCTCATGTCCTCTTTTCTACTCTGATGGCTGTGTAGTTATATATTTCTTCTAATGATAAAGCAGAACTGTTCGCTCAGACTTGCTCCTCCAATTCCACCTTAGACGATGCCGGTGTTGTTCCTCCATCACTTTCCCCCTCTGACTTCCTCATGGCTGACATTAAAATTTCTTCAACTGATGTATTTTCTGCCATCACTGGCCTCAGTACTAACAAGGCACATGGGCCTGATGGAGTCCGTCCTGTGGTCCTCAAGAACTGTGCTTCTGTGCGTACACGTTGCCTAGGTAAACTCTTTCGCCTTTGTCTATCAACTTGTATCTTTCCTTTTTGCTGGAAGCTGGCTCTCATTCAGCCTGTCCCAAAGAAGGGTAACCATTCCCAGCCCTCTAACTATCAGCCAGTTGATTTAACATCGTGTATCAAAACGTTTTGACCCTATTCTTTAAAAAATCAATCAATAAATAAATTAAGCATCTTTCCTATCACAACCTTCTTTCTGATCATCAGTATTTGTTCCGTCAGGGACGCTTCTCTGGCGATCTTCTCACCTACCTTTCAGACTCCTTGTCGTCCTCCTTTCGTGACTTTGGCTAAAGCTTTGCCATTGCACTTGACATCTCAAAGACTTTCGATCGAGTCTGGCATTAATCATTAATTTCCAAACTGCCCTCTTACGGTTTCTATCCTTCTATCTGTGCCTTCATATACAGCTTCCTTTCTGGTTGTAATATAGCTCCTGCTTAAGACGGACACTATTCTTCTTCTAGATCTATCAATAGTGCTTTTTCTCAGGACTCTGTCCTATCACCAACTCTCTTCCTTTTATTCATCAATGACCTTCTAAGCTGTACAAATAACCCTTTTCGCTTATACGCTGATGATTTCACCTTTTCTTTCCATTCTCTTCCCCCAGAGTCCATCTCAACAGTTACTTCAACAAACAAGGGATGAGGCTACGGCACACCTAATGTCTGGCTTGGCTCGTATCTCTGACTGGGGTAAAAGTAATCTTGTTGCTTTTAACGCGTTAAAAACTCAGTTATTACACCTATCAACTCATCAAAATCTTCCACAGGATTACCCACTAATGTTTAGTAAAACCCAGCTCAATCCTGCATCAACCTTAAACTTACTTGGGGTTTCATTCTCTGGGGATTTATCTTGGAAACATCATTTTACATCTCTTGTAAAATCTGCTTCCAAGAGATTAGGTGTGCTAAGCATACTCCGTACCTTCTTTACCCCTGCACAGTTACTGACTTTATACACGAGTTTTATTCGCCCCTGTATAGAGTACAACTATCATGTGTGAGGAGACTCCCCACAAACAGCTCTTCTCAACAAGGTAGAGTAACCCTCCTCTCACTGGCTCCCTTCAACCTCTGTCTCTTCGCCGCATTGTTACACCTTTATCTCTTTTCTATTGCTACTTTAATGGTCACTGCTCCTCTGAACAATCTTGTGCCCCTCCACCATTACGACGGAAGTGAAGCATCCGTCTAGCAACAAACTCTCATCCTTTTTCTGTCCAACTCTTTAATGCAAGAGTCAACCGTTACTCCCAGTCATTCATTTATGCAACAGGTCAGCTCTGGAACTGTCTCCCTCTGTCTGTATTTCCTACTTCCTATGATTTCCAGTTTTTCAAATGCAGTGTGTCCAGGCATCTCGAAATGCACGGATCTAGAATTTGGCTCTCTGTTGTATTGTTTTTATTTTTTCTTGGAAGGAAATGTTCGTGGTCTTTCGTTCTTTCTTCCTTGCATGGGAAAAAAAAAACACCAAGGTGAATCAGGTTATCCACTATTTGTCTCCCGTGTATGAACGATGTTCTTTTATATAAACATAACATTTGCTACATGTTTGCAAGAGGATATTGCTAGTTGGCGATGTATGACACCCCCCGACATCAGGGGTACCAACGTGTGGTAGGTCCAACACTAATATTTCAGTGACCTTCGTTCTGTGGTCCCGAATGTTCCGCGCATATCGTACACCGATACTTTTGTGACCCATAGTTAAGCGAGATGCTAGTGTGTTTTAGTATGGGAGTCAGCAGTAGACCGTAGACTCACCACTTCCCATCCTGTAGGTGTTTATATAGGAGTTAATCACAGTATTTTAGTAATATGGTTTTCTGATATGGTGTTTATATTTCGTGCCAGTGTTTGGTTGTAATGAAGGATCAGTAGGAGATGCTAGTCTCTTCATACCACCTTCCTTTAGTGGTTGTAAGGGAATGAAGGAAACTTTTTTCAGAATATGTTGTTCTCGTATGGTGTTATTTTTTTTTTTTTTTTTAATGTTGGATGTGTTTTGCGTTGTGCTGAAGGTCAATAGACGCTCAAACTTTATCATGCCACCTCCGCACACTGTATTCATTATACCCGTATGGTGTTTTGGTATGGTGTTAGTCGTGGTATACGTGAGATATTTTTTTTATTGTACTGTCTCAGGAGACACTATCCACACTATACCACCACGCTACCGATACTGATTATATTAGGGAAGTAAGTGCATTATTTTTAAACTATGGTGTTCTAGTATGGTGTTAACATGAGGAGTTCGAGAGATGTTAATGCTGGATTGTCTTGAGGGTCTGTAGGAGGTCCTAGAGTTACCTCATTATCCCCCTACTTATTGTGGTTATGTGTGATACAAGAACACTGTTTTAAAAATATTGTGTTTTGTTCGTGTTAATATATTGGTAAGTGAGGGGTTAGTGTTTGGTTGCCATCAGAGTCAGTAGGGGAAACTAGCCTCATTATATCACCTCTCAGCTTTGAGTAGATTTATGGAAATCAATGACACTATTCTCAACATATGGTTATCTATATAATGTCAGTACGTGGTGTCGGCGATATGGTAGTGTTTGGTTGTACTGAGGGTCTGTTAGATATCGTAGCCTTATCATACCATCATCGTACCTATATCGATTACATCAAAATTAGGTACACTGTTTTCAAAACATGGTGTTTTGGTATGGTGTTAGTATGTGGAGTACTTAATTGCATTGAAGGTCATGAGGAGGCCTCTACCTCACCATACCCTATTTTTCCATAAAGTGTTTTTATGGGAATAAGGGACAATGCTTTTAAATGATGGTGTTCTGATATAGTGTTGGTTTGTGGTGTATGCAAGATGTTAATGGTTGGTTGTATTCAGGAACAGTAGGAGACCCGAACCTCTCCACACTACGTCCATTCCGATAGTGGTAGTATGGGAATTACAGGCACTCTTTTCGGAACATAGTGTGCTGTTATTGTGTCAACATGTTGTGTACCGGAGATGATAGTATTAGATTGCACTGAGGGTCAATAGGAGACCCTAGCCTCACTATACCACGTCTCTGCAAACGTTGTATTGGACTTAAGGACACTGTTTTCACAGTATGATGTTCTATTATGTTTGTTAGTGTGTGGTGAACGCGAAATATTCTTGTTTAATTGTACTGAAGGTCAGCACGAGACACAAGGGAAACTACATCACACCTCAACCTATGATGTAAATGTGGGGATTAAGGTGATTACTTTCAAAGTATGGCGTTTTATTATGGTGCTAGTGTGGGGTGCATGTGAGATATTATTGTTTAATTGTACTGAGTCAGAAGCAGATCCACGACTCATCATACCGCCTCCCAACCTATAATGGTTATATGGAATTTACAGACAAAATTTTCAAATTGGGGTGTTCTGGTAGGGAGTTAGTGTGTGTTGTACACACACTCCAAAAAGTATCTTTACAATTCTTGTGCAAAACAAAGTGA
The DNA here is from genome assembly GCF_032717465.1 of Coenobita brevimanus. Lineage (NCBI taxonomy): Eukaryota > Metazoa > Arthropoda > Malacostraca > Decapoda > Coenobitidae > Coenobita > Coenobita brevimanus. Next base: position 23,725,565 of record NC_137000.1, on the reverse strand, counting down.
CACCATGAATGAAAGCTTTGATAACAGGCCCATGAAGCAATCCACATATTGGTAACCCTGCTTATCAATGGTGAGGCATCACCTGCTCGAATCAAATGATGGGCACTCTAAAATGAGGCAATAAGATATTGCCTCAGTAACGCAGTATGGAACTTGGTTTAGAACCTTGTGTATCGGTGTTATAACACTCAAGTATTGTCATATTATGAAGTATTAACAGCTCCAAGCATGACCTGTGAGGTTTCTACACTGTAGTGAGACAATCACGCCAGATATAATACTTCAATTCTGATAGGAACTTCAACCATTATATCTCGAAACAATCGAGGTATATACCCTGTAATAATTAGAATCACCATATTCCCAGTTATTCAATATCCCTCTGTGCAGTATCAATACAAATATTGAATACGGTACCCAATTGAAAATAAATACCTTTGCAATACAGTGTCTATTAATTTTCTCTTACCTAATTCTACGGTAGTCCTATGTGGCAACTCTCCCTCAGTCACACTTACCAACCCTAAAGAATAAGCTGAAATGTTCAGTGCATAGCCAATCGGACCCCCCCCCCCCGTAAAGATACTTTTTGGTATGTGTGAAAACACGGTAAAAAAGTATCGCTTAGGAGGGGTACGATGTTATCTGAAATGATCAACATAGCTTGTGTAGTACTTGGAAAATTAACTGATTATCATCTGAACCCCCTCATGCATGATGATGCAATACGAGTCAAATTGCCTGCAATCTGAAGAGTAACTGATGATGCACTATGATGCAATTTCCTTATAAATGATCTTAGAAACTTTTCCTGTGACTGAAAGTGCATCAAATTTTGGTTATTCAAAAGTTAGGTGGCCAGGTCTGAGGGAAATATATGGTAACACTCACAAGCCTGTCACAAGGACAAGCAGCCTATTATTAGCTCAGTGTTCTGTCGGCAGTCAGGCAAGGAGAGTGTGTTAGTGTGTGGCCAGCCATCTTATTCCTCGTTTTCTATTACGTCACCCATCCATACCTTACATGTATTATAATGATAGTGTGTTATATAGTGCAGTGTGCCAGTGAAGATGTATAAGTGTTTTTTATATATTTTCAGAGAAATCCAAATTTCAAATCCATAACTGATTATGACTGTTCCCTTTCTATACTGAAACTAACCGCGATGGCAGGGAAGGGGTTATCCGAGAAGGAGTATTTGAAATATTTATTCAATGAAACTGAAAGTGAGGAGGACACAGACAAAGACTCTGGGGAAAGTGAATTTGAAAGTGACTGGGGTAAGGAGGAAAGAGAGAGGGAAAGGAGAGGCAGAGCTATCCTTCCACCAGGGGACGTGATAAACCTTTCACCATGGTCAAGGCCACGTCCATTATCGCCACCAATACTGCCACTGGTACCACCACTACCACCATCACAATGGAGACAGGTACCTCGTATGCCACCTCTATTCCATCCCCCCCACCATAAACACAGAGCTCGTTACCCCCACAATTACCCTATACTCTCACTACACTCCAACCTGCCCACATTTCACCACCCATCCAAGATACATGTCTCATCTTCCCCTACCTGATCATCAGAGTCACTATCCTCTTCAAATTTCATTCCCCCTGAATTTCAGCCATCATCATCATCAGCAGCAGCACCACAACCATCTCCACCACAACCAACTGCATCACGACCATCTCCACCATTACCATCTCCACCACAACCATCACCACCACTAGCATCACCACAACCATCTCCACCACTACCGTCTCCACCACTACAATCACCAGAACCTTCATCAACACAACCATCATCTACACAATCATCATCACCACCTCCCTCCCCACCACAAAGACAAGGGCAACGAGGTAGCGGTGGGCAACCGAGAGGTAGTCGTCTGGCTCACGGTCGTGTGTGCCACACACGTACACAGCCAAGCATTTCCAAAGGTGATGAATGTCAGGGTGGTACTTGGAGTTCTGGGTCCTTTACACCCAATGCTGGCCCCTTCACTGAAACTCCAGGCTTGTGAGTGGCAGCGCCAGCAACTCCACTCCAATATTTTCAACTTTTTTTTACCCTGGAGTTGCTGACCTACCTGATGGTGGAAACAAATTACTATGCAAAATTCTTGGGGACTGCACTAGATGCTTGGTGCCACTGCAATGAAGAGGAAATGGCCAGATTCCTCAGGTCATACTTTCTTATGGGGATTTGTGACTTGCCAACCATAAGACACTATTGGCTGTCCACAGAGGTACACAGTTATCCCATATTTCATTGGACAGTGAATGGAAAGCACATCAGGGCCATCCTGAACTGCTTTCATGCTTTTAATAGTCCCGCCATACCCGAGGACAATCAAGACTGGCTAATAAGGATTCGCATAGTGATGCAGTATCTCCTTCAGAGGTTCAGGGAGGTATACATCCCATGCGAACATCTGAGCCTTGATGAGGGATCTCCGAGTTGGAAGAGGCGGCTCTCAAAGTCCCAAAGGTATGCCATCAAACTTTACATCTTGGCTGAGGCAAAGAGTGGCTACATTGGGAATTTTGAAATATGCACGGGGGAGAAGAAATCTCTTGAAAACACAGTGTGGGGTCTTGCTGAACCGTTGAAAGAGAAAGGATACAAGTTGTATATGGACAATTATTATAACTCTGTATCACTGTGTGAACATCTCTTCAGCGAGAAAGTGTATGTGTGTTGCAGGGTATAGCTTGCAAGGGGAGCACCGAGGGAACTGCAGAACATCAGCGGTGCTGGATGCCTTCCTGATGATGGAGTGGAAGCTAGAGACAAGGGCAATGTGATGGTGCTGCTGTAGAAAGGTAAGTGTATTGTAAGTATGGTGTCCACTTTCCACAGCGACACAACCGTTCCTAAGCAGATGCATGGGAAGGTCAGTGGTCCAGACGGCAAATTCCACTGCATCATCAAGACTGTAAACAAGCCAGTCATGGAGGACTACAATCGGCACATGGGCGGGGTGGATCATTTCTATCGGATGATCCAGTACTACCCCATCCAAAGGAGGACAGTCAATTGGACAAAGAAAATGTCCTTTTACTTCATTCACATGTCCCTCTTCAATGCCTACACCCTCTACAAGAACACCAACAGGCCTATGACTCTCCTTGAATTCCAAGAGCACATATGCCACAAGCTCTTGGCATTCCCGGGGGAGGAGTGGCCTTTATCGGGTCTTGTCCTCCACCATGCACCTGACCTTCCCTCGTGACGATGAGCACCAGTACCTGCAGCAACCACTGCATCAACTGCAGCCTCTGCTCTACCTGCAACCATCGTTCCACCTCCTGCAACCATCGCTACACCTCCTGCAGTAGCTGGCCTGTCAAGAGTTACTCGGCCAGCTCCTCTACTGCACCTCCAGCAGGAGTACGGAGGCAAGGAGATGGAGGCGCACCGCTGGCCAAGCGCTGTCAATATGCCGATGATAGGACACGCTTGGACTCTACTCTGCACCACATCCTGGAAAGAATCCCCGGCAGGAAAAGGCTGCGGTGTTTGCTGTGCTATTTGCACAAGAGGAGGAAGGACACCAGTTATATATGTCCTGTTTGTGATGTGCCTCTCTGCACAGGACTATCAATTCATCAGTACCATACAGCAGTAAATCACACACACACACACACACACACACACACACACACACACACACACACACACACACATCACAAATAATCACACACACATAGGCTGTGATCGTACCTTTCTTCCTCTGTGCAACTCCATCTCTAAGTCCCAGAAGCATTACAACACTGCTAGAGGATGTGAGTAACTAGCTTATTTGTCTGGTTTTTATACTATGTATTATAAGGTATAAATGTGTGTGTTTATATTCTCATAGGGAAAATGTGGTGCATTTCATTGTTTTTCTTTCAGGCATTTTACTCGGAAAGTACAGGATACATAAAAAATCCGAAGAAAGCATGAGCAAGCTGATGTTTTTTATGCATACTTTTGTTAAGCAAAATAACCAATGTGTGCAAATTATGATTTTGTGAAAAGTTGCTAAACACAAACATACTCAGCCTACAGTCACGAGCTTAGGTGCTGTTACCGCGCGCAATCTGTCCTAACTTTTCAAAATTCATTTTCTCAGTAACAATAGGGGTTATAACAATGTATATTATATCATGGGCTTCCTTAACTTTTGGGCTACAAAACTGGAATAATTTACTTATATGAAGATGCTGAAGAATTTACTTATATGTTTGTTACAGTGTCAATAATATCATACGAAATGATAAACAAATCAGACATTTTTAGGCGATTTTTTTTTAGCTTTTTCTTTTTCGATTTACTCGAAAACTAGTTTGCGTATCAAATCGCCACGGTGCTCATTAGAATGCTCGTGAAATTCTGCTTATAGAAATGTACTTTGCAAATGCGCGTCCCTGTGATGTTGGGAAGTTATAAGAAGCTAGTTTTCACCCAAATAAGGTTTATTCTCGCTTCATTTCTGTACATTTATTCATTTTTTTTCTTATCTCATAGTATAAACATCAGTGAAGATGATGGGCTACGATATTTTTTTTTGAATAGATAATGACTGGAGGAAGGAAAAACAAAGGGAAAAAAAAAAAAGTCCGTGTGCCTAAAGGCATCATCCATTCATAAAATATTTATAACAACTGGATTTAAAATGAAGCGGATTAAATGTTTGTGCGAAACAACTCCCAGGAAGTGAATTCCACAGAGTAGTATTTCTGAGGGTAAATTTGGCCTTAAAATTTTTTTTCCTTTCCGCACGAGTTGAGGATTGAGTTATCCTCGTGCCCTGAAGATTGGGTCTATGAATGTGCGTGGATGTAGTACGATTGAGGCTAAAAGGGAGGAGATTGGGAAAATGTTTGTGAGAAGAAAGTTGGATGTGTTAGCTTTGAGTGACACGAAGATAAAAGGGAAGGGTGAGTCTATGTTTGGAAGTGTGAATGGAAGATTGTCAGGTGTTAATAGAGGAAGGGCACGAGAAGGTGTGGCCTTGTTAGTGAGTCCGGAAGTACAGCAGTGTGTGATTGAATGGAAGGAAGTGTCATCGAGACTGATGTGGGTGAATGCGAAATTTGAACGTGAGTTGTGGGTGTTTGTGAGTGCATATGGGCCTCGTAGTGAAAAGGATGAAGAAGAGAGGGAGTCTTTCTGGAATGATGTTGATGAGTGTCTGCAGAGCTTTGGAGCAAATGTGAATGTGGTAATGATGGGAGATCTGAATGCTAAAGTGGGAAATATAGCAGTTGAAGGTGTAGTTGGTATGCATGGTGTGCCTGGAAGAAATGAAAATGGGGAACGAATGAGAGAGATGTGTGTTGTGTGAGAGATGGTGATTGGAAATACGCTGTTAGAGAAGAAAAATATTTACAAGTATACATGGGTGAGACAGGGGGGTGGAATGGTTGTGGATAAAGCATTGATGGACTATGTGGTTGTGTCTAGGAATGTAATAGGAAGATTATTGAATGTGAGAGTTCTGAGAGGGGAGGGTGGAGGTATGTCTGACCACCACCAGGTGGCGGGAAAGTTAAGGGTAGGTAAGAGATGGGTGAGAGCTAGGAGGGTTAGGTATGGCAGGGAGGTTTTGAAAGTGAGTGAGTTGGATAAAGGAGAAAATGGTAGAGTATCAGGAGAAATTGAAAGATGAGTGGAATGCATTGAAAAATCAGGAAGTTCGCAGTGTGGAGGAGGAATGGCAGTTGTTTAAGAGTGCTGTGGCGAGGCATGCGGAAGACGTGTGTGGTGTGAGACGTGTGGGTGGTGGTGGTGTAAGAAAAGGAAGTGAATGGTGGTGCGAGGAAGTAAGAATGGCTGTGGCTGAGAAGAGACGTGCATATGAAGTGTGGCTGAAGGATGAGGTGTCATATGAGAGGTATAAGGAAAAGAGGAATAGGGCGAGAAGGGCTGTGCGTGATGCTAAAGTGGCAGCAGATGAGAGGTGGGGTAGGCGGCTGACTGAGAATTTTCAACAGAATAAGAAAATGTTCTGGAAGCAAGTTAAAAGGGTGCAAAAGGGAGAGTCTGGGAAGGAAGAGCGAGTAAAAGCAGAGGATGGAAGGATATTAATTGAGATGGATGCAATAAGGAAGAGATGGGCAGAGTATTTTGAAAGATTGTTAAATGTAGAGGAGGAAAGGGTGGCTTAGATTGTGGCGGATGGAAGGGTGCAAGGAATAAATGTGTTGGGAGGGTTGAATGATTCTTTGATCATGAAGGAGGAAGTGGAGAAGGCAGAAAAGGAGATGAAAACAGGGAAAGCTGCAGGTATGGATGGGTGTGCTGTGGAATGCCTGAAGGGTAGTGGAGCGACTATTGTTGACTGGATAGTAGGATTGTTGAATGTGTGCTTTGTGAAAGGTATGGTGCCAATTGACTGGGCAAGTGCTTGTGTGGTCCCGTTGTATAAAGGCAAGGCTGATAAGTATGAATGTACTACCTTTATGGGTATAAGTCTGTTGAGTGTTGTAGGTAAGGTGTATGGTAGAGTGTTAATTATGAGAGTTAGAGAGGGTACACAGGGAGTGATTGGTGATGAGCAGTGTGGCTTTAGGAGAGGGAGGGGATGAGTGAATCAGGTGTTCGCTGTGAGACAAGTGTGTGAAAAGTATTTAGCGAAAGGTAAGGATGTGTTTTGGGCATTCATGGATTTAGAGAAAGCGTATGATAGAATTGATAGGGAGACTCTGTGGGCTGTTTTAAGATTGTATGGACTTGATGATAGGTTACTAAAAGGAGTGAAAAGTTTTTATGTAGACAGTAAAGCGTGTGTAAAAGTTGGAAATGTTGTGAGTGATTGGTTTCCCGTGAGAGTGGGGCTGTGACAGGGATGTTTGATGTCGCCTTGGTCGTTTAATATTTATATGGATGGTGTTGTAAGGGAGGTGAATGCAAGAGTGTTAGGTGGAGGTCTGAGTCTGGTGAATGCTGACGGTGGAGAATGGAATCTGAAGCAGCTGCTGTTTGCAGACGATACTGCACTGGTGGCTGATTCAGAGGAGAGATTGAGACAGTTGGTAGAGGAGTTTGGAAGGGTGTGTGAAAGGAGGAAATTTAAAGTAAATGAGAATGAGAGTAAAGTGATGAAGTGTACGAGGTTGGTAGATGGTAGGGGGATGAATTTAGTTTTGAATGGTGAGTTGCTTGAGGAGGTAGAGTGCTTTAATTATTTAGAGTCACATGTCTCTGTGGATGGAAGAAGAGATGCAGAAGTGAAGTTTAGGATGAATGAAGTACGTAAGGTGCTGGGAGGAATGAAAAAAGTGTTTAGATGTCGGTCGCTTAGAATGGATGTAAAGAGAAGGCTGTATGAGGGTGTTGTGGTACCGACTGCATTATATGGGGCTGAAACATGGAATATGGGTGTGGTAGAGAGGGAAAGTTTGAATGTAATGGAGATGAGGTGTCTGAGGAGTATGTGTGGAGTGACACGTATGGATCGAGTGCGAAATGATGAAGTGCGAAGGAGAACTGGAGTTGTTCGGGAGATGGCTGGTAGAGTTGAGCAGAGGGTGTTGCGATGGTTTGGGCTTATGGAGAGAACAGAAAATGAGCGATTGGTGAAAAAGATAACTAGATCTGATGTGAGAGGTGTAAGGCTGATAGGGAGACCACGAAATAGGATGGATGGACAGTGTGAAGAGAGCACTCGATGCGAGAGGGATGTCTGTTGAGCAAGGGAGAGTGGCTGTGCGTGACAGAAATAAATGGAGAGAAATTGTGAATGAATAAATGATGATGCAGCCCTGAGGGGATATTCTCCCGCATTTGGTCTGATCAGCTAGTCATGTCAGGTGCGAGTAAGGGGATGGGTCTATTATGATGTGGCAGGGGTAAACCAGCTCTGCTGTCGGGCCCTGCTGCGGATATCACTGATTGCACTGTGCAGTTGACCCTTGTGCGGTGTGATGTGGTGAGGATCTGTCCCTTCTTCCCTTTGGGGCTAAGATGTGAATGAATGTGTTTGAATGGATGAGTAAATTGAGAGTGTGTCGTCCTATCTCGGCTACCTTCCTTTCCTTGAGGGAAGCAGCCTAGGTATATAGATAGACGAGTGGAGGCAGCCTAAGCACGGTTTTGGTTTTGTGCCTGACTCAAAAACTTACTGGAAACTTAGGGTGCGCGAGAGGGTAAATATGCATCCAGTAACAGTATCAACCATAAATTGTCATATAAAACCTATCAATGGCATATTTAAGTAAGTGTGTTTAACAACAAAGGGGAGAAAATAGTCGAACATTTCTGGAGTCCATCATCCGTGGCGTCAAATTGTTTTGGGCCAAATGTGCACCGACATTTTTTTTTTTTTTTTTTATCGTGTGTACGTGAGATTTTAGTATCTGATGGTACTGGGGGTCAACTGGATATTCTGGCCTGATCATACAATTTCCCCGCCTATAATAGTTTCAATGGAATTACCGACACTGTTTTCAAAATATGGTGTTCTAGTATGGTGTTAATATGTGGTGTGCCTCACATATTCGCGTTTAATTGCACTGTGGGACAGTAGAACATAGTAGGCTTAATGCACCGCCCTCCTTCCTGTTGAGTTTATATGGAAAATAATGACACTGTTTTTAAAATATGGTATGCTGCTATAGTATTGCAGTGTGAACGCCAAATGTTAAAGTTCTTTTTTCAGGGTCAGTAAGAGACACGAGCCTCACCATAAAAACACCATATCTATAGTGAGTATATGAGTGTTAAGGACAACATTGAAAAGCCAGTTTTCGTATTATATCAGTAAGTGTTATGCACGTGACTTAGTTTTTGGTTGTAACTAAGGGCCAGTAAAGGGATTTAGCCTTACCATTCCTCCTCCCTACCTATTCTGACTGCATAGGAATTAAAGATATTACTTTTATCGTTTCATGCTATTTGAGAGTGGCATGTTTCATGTTATCTGAAAGGCGCATTTGGAGTCACATGGAGAGACAGACTGACAAATGAAGAAGTGAAGGAGCGTTGTGGTGTGGATGTGGATGTGATATGAAGAATTAGGAGAAACACGCTGAGGTGGTTTGGCCATGTGAAGAGGGTGGAGAGTGAGAGACTGACGTGAAGAGTGTATGTGAGTGAGGTGGATGGGGGGCAGAGGGAGGGGGAGGCCAAGGATGAGATGTAGGGATGGAATGGAGAGGTTTATAAGAGAGGGGGGTGTGAGCTGGAAGCAGGGCAGTGAAATGACGGGGGACAGGGCGACATGGAAGCGATTTTTTTCTGGCCACCCCTTACGGGATTAAGGCGTCTGGCAATATATCGATAGATAGACTTTCATCGTGTAGTGATGTTGTATGGTGTTAGTATGTGCTATATCTGACAACTGCGTTGAGCTATATTAAAGGTCAGTGGGAACTCCGAGGTTCACCATAGAACCACCATATCTATAGCTGTTATACGGGAATTAAGAACATTAACTTCAAGATGTGGTGTTTTGGTACGGTGTAAGTATGTGGTGCCCTTGAGAAGCATTATTTGGCTGTACTGATGGTAAGAGTGAGACCTTACCGCCTTACCACCTTAACTGAGGTGGTTAAAGGGGAATTAAGAGCACATTTGTCAGCATATGGTGTTGTTATTGTTCGAGCTAAGCGAGAACAACAAATTTAGTCACAATTTGGACCCCCGGCATATGTAACTGAGCGAAAGATTTATCGCATCAGCAAGAAATGAGGGCAAGGTTCGGGAGGAAAACTCTGGAGTACAGTAGCAACTGTTTAGAATATCTCAGCCAATTTTGAAGTTACAAGAGAGATAGACACCAATTTGGAAATCACATGAAAATCCTCAGTTATTTTCATATCATAGACAATCCCTAATTCCCAATAGTTTTTCCGTAAATCGAGGAAACGATTTTGTGTATGGCAGATTACCGTAACAGCCGGCTGCGCAAGAAGTAACGGTCTAAGGTTGTTTGAGTCGCGCAGCAGTGTTTGCCAACGATTGCTGAGAGCAACCAGGTTTTGCCTTTTCAAAACAGTAATAATGGGTTAATCAAACTGAAGAGCATTATTTGGTTTACAAATTGATTAACGCATTATTAACCTGCTAGGTCCCAAGCCTCAGACCTAAAATTAAGAGAAGGGGAGTATTGGTTTTAGGAAGTGTGAGCGAATATTTTTGGTGTAATCTAATAAGTTCTTTTTAGTATATTCAGGCCAGGAAATCAGAGGAAGATGATGGGCCACATGAGAATATTCAGCACTGCCTGACTTGCTCGCTCGCACTCTCGAACACGTTCCACACTTTCAGTGTGGACGCCTATTACATGTAATAGTAATACTATATGTTGCATGTGAGACATTAAGCTTAGGTAGCACTAAGTTAAAAGAAGATCCTAGCCTCTCAATGCCTTCTCCTCTATGCAGTGGTTTTATGGGAGTTAAGGACAGATTTCAAAACACGGTGTTCTGGTAAGATGTTAGTATGTGGCTTTCGCGAGAGTTTAAAGTTTATATAGGTTTAAGGTTAGGAGGAGATCTTCAGCTCACTATGCCTCCTCCCTTCCTGTAGTGGTTATATATAAGCTAAGGACAATATTTACAAGATATGGAGTTCTGCAATGATGTTAGTATATTGATGTTAGTGGTTGACTGTATCGAGCGTCAGTACGAGGCCCTAGCTTTACCACACCACCTCTTTCCTACAATGGTATTATTGTATTTGGAACTGCTTGCAGTGTCCTTGTGCTTATGAGGCCTTCATTGTAAAGATTCGGCCCTGGCCACAAGGCCTTTTGATTAAGGTCGGCCTCAGCCTCGGCGTTGGCTTCAAAGCCGTTGGTAAGACATCAGCCCTGTGGCTGCTGTGCATGCAGTTTATGATACTTTTACATGAGTAATGTTTGGCTGGTGTACTGCACTTTTGCTATAGTTCGGTGGTTTTTACAACATGCTGCGTTTGTCACGCTCACCCGACAGCAAGAGACGCGCTCGATCTCACCATCTCATTGGTTCTTGGGCTTTACCTATCGAAATGTGTTATTGTATTACATTTCATGTATGTATGGGTGAGTACCATCTCTCTCTCTCTCTCTCTCTCTCTCTCTCTCTCTCTCTCTCTCTCTCAAGAAATTTAGTTCTGATAATGATCGGTGAAAATATTAACGAAAAAAAAAAAAAGGCTAAATGAACGTAGATTTAAAGCAGACATTGCACGAACTACTCAGTATAAACAAATTGGTTAAGCATTTCGAAACTGAGAGTGGAGAACATCGTCAAATCAAAAGCAACTTCTGAAAGCGTGACCAATGACTCGAGCGGACTTAGTTTAATAACAAGAGAAACGCAAAAACTATCAATGTATGTAAAGGAAAAAAAAACAAGGAAAAGAAAACTTCAGACAGGGTAGTACAAACAAGTAGAACAGCTGGCGCGGCCGGCGGTGATGAAGAAAAGTGCTGTCTCAGCAGTTAGACGTTAACTGTGCATAGTGTAACAATATCTGTAAAGCAGGATGTTACCTTAATTTCTTAGATCATGAGTGAGGACCTGAAGAAACAGTTGAAGCAGCAATCATGCCAGCTGGAAAGGATGGAGCAGTATACCAGACGGAAAAACTTAAGGATCAAAGGCATAAGGTACGAAGAGAACGAGGATACAACTGAAAGCCTGAGATTATGAAGCTTTCCAGTGATATCGGAGTGGAGCTAACCAGGGATGACATCATTACCAGTCATTGACTAGGCTGTACTCATGACAACAATAACTCCAGTCCCACCATCGTAAGATTTGCCAGGCGAGACAAGAAGATGAAACTGTTAAAAGAAAAAAAAACAGGAACTGCAAGATAGTATATACCTTGAAAATATAACAAAGGTGAGAGGAAATATATTAGATTCGAAAGGACCCAACTATAACAAACACATGGACATTTAACTGAAAAATATATTCTCTGGTAAAAGAATGTGATTTAGCAATGACGATAGTTTTTGAAACCGTATGGTTTCTGTAAACTAAACTAGAATGAGGCAAGACTCGAAGTCTCCCTAGATACGAAACAGAACTGCTGCCCCCAGCCTGGTAAGACGACAGCTCAGGCCCAAAGCATATGATTATTATACTGTATGTAGCTTAAAGGTTTATGGGTTCAACACTAAATAGAAAAATGGTGTATTTGAAGATAGTATAAAAAGTTCTGAAATTTTTGCTCATTGGAAACCAAGCTTAGATTAGACTTTGATTCTGAAAACTTTAAATGCTGCATGCTTGACTGTATTATTAAAAAGTACCCTTACCCAGGGAAGCATGGTCTAAGTAAATTTACTTTAGAAGAATATAGAGGTTTTATCGAACAAACAGACGAAAGTATGTTATGTGACTCAGCGTTGTGGGTTCAGTGTAAATGATACATTTATTTTATGCTCAGCATATATTCCTCATGAAGCTTTGAGATTTTATTCTAGTGATTCATTTCATAACCTTACCTTGGAAATATATAGTCAAAGAAATAACTATCTTCCCAGTTTTGTCTGAAGAAAATTTTCATCTGGCAAAATACAGCGAAAAAACTATTACTACGTGTTTCAGATGCTTCGATTTTTACAATGCGAATTCCTTAAACTTTGAGAAAATACTTGTTTCCCCCAGTACGATTTTGAGTAAATGCGACTTGCCGCTTGTGCTTTGAGACTGTAACAGAGGAACACAGACCATAAAAGAGTATTTCTGTAAATGATAATTATAAGGACAACCTCATGTTACTAAATGGTAGCATTTCATGAGGCTACTTCGATTCTTTAGAGCTACCCAGCAAGAGGTGCTCATTTGATCATAAAATGAATAATAATGGAAAAAATGATCTTTGCTAGTGTCACGATTTAAAAACAGTGAATGGAGGAATGAAAAAAAAAAAAAATACATAGGTGCTACAGCTTGTAATGAAACTAGTGTCACAGACTGTGGTGTTATTTGTTCCTCATCTGTTTTCCCAAACATAGAATATTTTGGCGTAGATATACAATATCTGATCCATTGCTCGCTGATAAACACAAGTCAATGAAGATTTTTGTTGTTCAAAAGCAGTCTGGAAATTAACAGACTGATACTGACTTCACATGTTATCTGACTAAAACATCAGGGAAACGTGCGATTTTTTTTCCCCCCCCCGATAGAAAACACTATTATTTCAGTGCATTTGGCTTAGGATCGAATATCTGAAAATTAGGTTGAAGACTTTAAATGAATTCAATCAATCAGTTATTGATAGCATCACCAGGGAGTTACGTGACGTGTTTATTCAACAAACAAGGGATTCTGTTATGTTCAGGGAAATTTCACTGATCTCTCAAATTAAGTTTATGAAATGCAAAGACAAACACTGATTTAATGTTAAACATAGAGAATCAAAGCAACAATGTCTGCAGTGTAAGTGCTCTTTGAAAAATAAATTATGAATTTAAGGACGTATTAAGAGGTTAAAAAACATAAAAAGTTGTCCGAGCGACTAAAAATCCCTGCGATAAAGATTTGTATAACAAACTAAAATCACTAAAAGTCAGGTATCCTCAAGATTACGAGGCATTGATAAATTTAAATAAAATAAAGTCTGGTAAAAGGAAATATATCCTTAGAAGCATATGTTTGGAAGCTGAGGATGTTAATGATTCGAGTGTTAACAATATAAATTTAGATAATAATGTACTTGACAGATATTTCACAGTTGAGGAGTTAATGATGTATGTAAGAAAAGTAAGAAAACAAATAAATTTCCCAGAGCAGATAACATTTTAAGTGAGTTTATAAAGTATCTCCCCACACAGCTCTCAACTGCTATAGTACAAGTATTTATCAAAATTAATTATGCAATTATTCACACAAACTGGGCCATACGTAAAATTAAGCCGCTCAGCAAGAATTAGGGTAATATATCAATAATGTTGACAATTACGGGGAATAACACAGCTCAGTTATGTGGATAAACTATGTCTATATGTCATTACTGAATTCTCGGGAATATGATTATGATATGATAGATGCAAAAGTGGTATAGGAAGAATAGGTAGGATTTAGGAAACAGTACAGCATATTGGATCACATATTTGCCCTACATATTTGAACTCAGTCCTATGTTTCACAGAAACAAAAACAGTATTTTTTTCTGTGTGCTTTCATGGATTATAGAAAAGCCTTCGATTATGTCGATAGGTCGTATTTATGGATGATATTATTAAATACAAATGTCAATGGTAAGTTACTATGGCTATTATGTAGCTAGTACAGTAGTGCAAAATCATGAGTAAGAAACAATTATTCATCGTACTTCCCATGAAATGTTGGTGAGAGACAAAGAAAACTTATCTTCTTCATTTACCTCAATTGTTTTAAGGAATATATTAGTGATAAGTTTTCTGGTTTACTTTTTATTCCAGGTAATGTACCTTAAACAAGTTCTTACACATTAATGATACTGAAATGTACTTTAATTTACTTTGTCTCTTGCATGCATATAAGATTACTGTTATTGCAGAAGATTATAGGGAACTGCAGTGTGCTTTGGATGCTGCAAATGAACACTGCTAAAACTAAAGTGATATTTTTTTCTAGGGGAAAAGTAAGGAAATATAAAACGTTGAAGACCGAAATGGATGAAGTTGATCCTGATGATAATTACGACCATCTCAGTACAACCTTCAGTCTTATAACTCATCACGTAAATGTAACATGTAATACGTGGCTGAAATAAATCCTGAAACTTAATAAAACTACATCATCTTTCATACTGTATAATGTAACAAGTTATCAGAATCCCTCCGAATTAACAGATAACAGAATGACAAATTTGGGGGCATTCGATTGCCACAGATAACTCGTGTAAGATTTCATTTGTCCTGTACAGATTTATTAGAATTTTGTATAATTTGGATGTTTACAAGTCCCCAAGAATGATAAAATTATTAGACTGCCTAAGCACAAAGACATGTCAAACTTATTCAACGAAGTGGTAAATCTTAATGGTAGTTGGCCCAAAAATATAATTTAACCTTAGAACATCGGACATTTTTGAGCAAAAATGGTCAGAACTAACCTAGTACAACCTAGCTAGTATAAATTACTGAATGTTATCAATTACAGGACTATTTTCTAAGTCTTCTTGCCAAGGAGTATGCGCTTATATGTACATTTAAATGTGGAAACCACAGATTACCCATTGTAAGAGACAGATATAATGTTGATCTAGTGGACAGAATTTGCTCTTTACGAAATACAAATTATGTAGGAGATGAAATTCATTACCTATTCAAGTGTCCCTTCTTTTGTAAAGGCAGAGAAAAATATAGAAATACTGTAGTATTACACTAATATAATTGTTCCGAAGATAGGGAAATTATTTAATAACAGAAAACATGCAACACTATTAAATTTAGCTAAGCTTATAAGGAAAATTGTGCATTACTTTAAGGAAAATTAGCATTAGCTGTTTTTATCATAATTTTTCACTTTTTGTGTGCACTGCCAGAATTTCACTCACCCCCCTCCCTCACGCCCCCCACCCCCCCACTATCCTCCCACTCCTCATCTCTCACCCCCACCCCCTACCCCCAATCCCCTTCTCTCTCGTATTCCCCCACCCCCACCCCCACGCATCACCCCCACCCCAATCCCCTTCTCTCCCCTATTCCCCCACCCCCACCCCCCACCACCCCAAACAACCCTGAACAATCTTGAAAGGACATCACGCCATTCCGATGCCCGTCTTTTAAGGGTTATAAACTAACATACTCATTTGAAGGTGTGGCAGTTGGTCATCCTGGAAAGGTTATGGGTACAATTAAGCCTAACTGGTATTGGTTTTCCTTTGTGACAAGGAAGAAAGCATGCTGCTGCCTTGTTATCCCGCACTCTCTTATAACACAAATAAAGACCGTTAAATGATGTTATGAACTTCCAATCTCTCCACCCACCCAATCTTTATTTTTTGCGGAGGGGTGTGACGACGCAACCTCTTAGCACTCTGGCAAAAAACATAGTATTTCTTATCTCAAAGTAGGGATAAATGGTATTTCGGACTTCCTCTCGCTGGTTTACGCTCAGATTAAGATCATGGAGCCTAGCTCTGGATTTCTAATATCTCGTATTAGTAAAAATCAATAATAATGAAAAAAAAGCATTCGGGAACCTAATGCAGTAGCCAGACAGAATATGCTGTTGGCCAAGTCCAAGATTTTGGCCATATCTTAATACCGTGAAGGTTTCATGTTGATAGCTCAAGCCGTTCAGGAGATATAATGGCGGACGATAAAAGCTAGTTGACATTTGGCAGCCATTTTGGTGACCTTGACCTTGTCCTCGAGTGCCCATTTTCGAACTCGGCCAAGATTTTGGCCATGTCTTGATATCCTGACGGTTTCATGTTGATAGCTCAAACCAATCATGAGATATAATGGGAACACACACACACAGAGAGAGAGAGAGAGAGAGAGAGAGAGAGAGAGAGAGAGAGGCGGGCGAAAATATTATCGCTCCGCCCTGTCAAGGCGGGCGATAATAATGATGATGATGATAGCAGCGTGGCAATGCTAAGGTCTACCAGCCACGTAATATTTGCAGGGTTGTAGCAGCAGTATCAAAAGCCACATTAGCATAGTGCTCCACGATGCCGCCACCAAACCACCGCAAAAAGTAATCGTTTTTCAGAGTCTCTTGAACGGTTACTTACCTGGTTAGTTATCGTCGGCGTGGATAATGCGCATTAAGGCTTGCGCAACCAGACCTCCGAGATCCCCTGCTGTATTCATGGCCATATTCCAGCCAGACCCAGCTATCGCGCTCATCTAGGTGATAAAAGGTGCTCTGCTCAGGATGCTGGCAGGGTCCTAGGCTCACCTGCTGCGTGGGCAGAGGGTAGTGTGTGTGTGTGTGTGTGTGTGTGTGTGTGTGTGTGTGTGTGTGTGTGTGTGTGTGTGTGTGTGTGTGTGTGTGTGTGTGTGTGTGTGTGTGTGTGTGTGTGTGTGAGAGAGAGAGAGAGAGAGAGAGAGAGAGAGAGAGAGAAAGGAATCAGTGGTGGGTGTGAACGAGAGATGGGAACATGGAAGTAAAGTAACATCATGTTCCTACGATAACGTACTGTACATCACTTGCCTCTGCTACTTCCACCATTTGTCAGTGTTAGGTTTTATCCACATTGCACCGGCTTTTCTCAGATCATGTCGCTTATGTTCCCGTTAAATTAATTTGTGAACCATAAAACGTTGTATTACATAATTCAGCCCATTAAAATTCAGTAAAGTTTTAGGATTCTTTCAAGACGAGATGGTACTGTACAGAGTTAGCATAATTTTCTTCCGTATCATATTGGTTTATTTTACCATAAGGACCTAATGACAATGTTACTACTACTACAACTACTACTACTACTACTACTACTACTACTACAGCCTAAGTGCTGATGATATTAAAACAATAGAAAAAGATGTTAATAATGATTTGACAAGGTTAATTGCTCTTGAAACATTAAGTTGCCAGGTTACTGGATGCCAACGTAAGCAGCATATACAAGAACTTGATATTTTTTATGAGCAACTGATTTCTTCATTATCATCTCGTACTAAGAAATATAAGGGTATGAGGGTAAGAAAAAATAAACACAGAATTATTCCTGGTTGGAATAGAAATGTTAAAACACTGTATGAGAGATCACGCTGTGACTACATGGAATGGTTGACAAAGGGAAAAGAAAGAAATTCAAAGGAGTACATGAAGATGGTTGGTAGTAGGAAAGAATTTAAATTAGCACTCTCTAAGTGCAAGAAGGAAGAAATTAATGAAAGATCAAAGGCTGTGGAAGAAAAATTCTTAAATAAGAATATGACAGCCTTTTGGAAAGAAATCAAGAAACAAAGTAATAAAATAAGGTCATCAAAAGTAGTTGATGGGACCAGTAATGATAAGGAAATAATAAACATTTTTAATGGAAGAATGCTCAGAGGAGTTGGAGATGTTAGTAGTGGTGATGAAGAGGACTCCTTTCTCACAGTATTGAAAGAAAGGTGGAAAATTAAAAGAAAGTTTCATATATGCATATCAGTTGAAAGACTTTCTGTGTTAATTAAGTCATTGAATGATGGAATAGGGCATGATGGATTACATTCTTTTTTACTAAAGCATGCTTCAGTGGAGTTTTTAAATATTTTAACACATTTTATCAACAGTTGTTTTACTCATTGTTACATACCTGTTGAAATTAAAAAGGGTGATATCACTCCCATAGTGAAAGATCTGAAGGGTAATGCAGCGGACTCTGCTAACTATAGACCAGTAATGGTTTCATCTTGTCTTTTAAAAATTTTAGAACTTCATTTTTTAAATATTTTAAGTGAGAGTGTATTTTTTGATTCCAAACAATTTGGCTTCTGTAATGGAATGTCTACAAGAGATGCTTGTTTTTTTATTAAAAGAAACCATTAGGTCATATACAAAAGGAGGCAGAAAATCATACATAGCTTTTATGGATCTATCAAAGGCCTTTGATAATGTTGATCATTTTAAATTGGGTCATATTTTACTGGATAAAGGAGTTCCCCCTGACTTAACATTAACTTTAATGAGATATTTAAGAAACCAGTTAGCAAGAATTACATGGAATGGGAGTAAAGGAATGTATCATATAATTAATAAAGGAGTGAGGCAGGGAGGAGTTCTTTCTCCTTTACTTTTAAACTGTACATAGATAATGTTTTAAAAACCCTGACGGAAACAGATGTGGGTTGCTGCCTTGGGGTTGTTAGAATGAATGCAATTGCATATGCTGATGATATAGCATTACTAGCTGATAGTGAAGAGCATATTCTATATTTGTGTGACATATTTGAACAGAATATTAATAGTCTTAATTTAAGAATTAACAATGATAAATCAAAAATTGTTATATTTCAACATAATAAGAAACAGGCACAAGGTATCCGTTATTTAAATTGTTATGAAGTGGTAAATGAATACAAATATTTAGGCCATGTAATTCAAGACAACTTTTCTGATAATCAAGATATTTATTTCAGATTGAACTCATTTTTATGCTAAATTTAATTCAGTAATTAGAAAATTTAAGAACGTTAATGCACAGACGTTACTGTATTTGTTTAAAGCATACTGTGTCCCTGACTATGGTTTAAGTATTTGGAATATGAAAGATATGCTTAAAAGCAATGTATTCAGAAGCTTTGAAAGTGCATTTGCAAATGCTCTTAAGAAAATATATAATGTCCCAAGATTAATAAGTAATCATAGTATATCTAAGGCAGCAGGACTACTTTTACTTAGACACCATGTTGCCCTAGTGCAAGCTAGGTATTGTAAAGCCCTAAGTAGAAAGAATAATGCGGTTTTTAGGTTATTTTATCAGTCCTCTGGCCACCATGTTCCTCATTTATTGAAATATTTTTATGATAAATATGAGATAGATATATTGGATAACTCTGTGGACATTATAAATGCCAGAATTCAGTGGGTGCAGAACCATGAGGAAATAAGTGGTGTGGAGTTAATGTAAATTTCGAAAAAGATGTATAACAGTTGATACTGAATGTGTTGGTATGCAAATTGTATATATTGAATTTATTTATTTATTTATTTTTTTTTTTAATTAATGAAATTGGATCAACTCCTCGATCTGATTGTTAAGGATTTATTTATTGTAAATATTTTATTAAATTCAATTGTAAAGGAGTATCTATAGTATTTATGATGATGAAATGTATTATATTTTATGTATCACGAGATACGAAATAAAGACGATTGATTGATTGACTACTACCACTACCACTACTACTACTATTTTTTTCTCTTATTTTGTAAAAATCACCTCCATCCATTGGGGAACTATATTACGAAGATCAAAAACAGTCTTCCTAATACTGTTCACCATTTGGAGTTGTAATGTGACGGTTAACACTAACCCTCATATTACAATCCGTTGGCCCCAAGCACGCCAACGGCTGTGGTTACCAACCATGTACTATTGCTATTATGACTTTATTTTATATTTATTGATATTACAGTGTAAATAAAGACATTAAACTATTGGAGTCGCTGGTCTATGCGACTCTCGACCACTGTAGGTTCGTAATCTATACCCACCAGAGAGACAGGCCTGAGGGCTGATGATCTTGTGCCCCTGAGACATAGCAGTGCAGACCTCACGAGGGAAAATGACAGTCGACATCTCGTCCAGGTCATAACAGAACTCTGCGGTTGACGTTTCTTCTCAGAAAGAACGTTTGCCAGTATCGAGTAGAATCTCACCGCCTCTGGACCCATCCCACCTGATGTTGTGAACACAAGGGGAGTGAATCGACTGTGGTCCACATGTTGGATCCTTTCTTGATAGTTTCTGTTTTTTCTTGTTCATTCCTTTTGTGTGCAGCATCGAGAGACGGTTCACGATGACATGCTTCCATGGGATAGAATATCCTGATGTCGAAGAATGCTCTCTTCCCACGTGTCCAGAAACCTCGAGCACTGACATCCACTCTTGCATCATTTGATGTGTTTGCTGTTCTGTGGGTGAAGTGCTCGCCGTCCAGGGGTAGCAGAGCTGGCTCAATCGTGACATCATGGCATATTTCCTGCAGCATTTTGGCAGTGAGGTCGCGTGCTTCATCGTGTCGGATGCAAACAAAGCCTCCCTTCTTGCATACCATTGCATGGTTTGTATCAAAGGCAGTCCCACAGGCACAGTGTTGAGGTAGGTTCTCTATTGGCCATCCATATCTCAAGGCTTTGGAGTCAATAAATTCTTGTTTGTTGAAGTGGAAGCCTTTTGCCTTGAGAGGCAGGGTTGTCAGCCAGTTGGATGCCCCAACCTCCTGTGCAATTTCAACTCTTCTGCACTGGTCTGGTGTTAGATGTTCGATTACGTGCTGCAGCTGGTCCTTTTGTCTTGCTTCTTGCTCCTCACTTGTCTGTGTCTTTATGTTTTTCTGCCTTTGGTGGTCGATTTTACTCGTCTCATCCTGGGCGCAAAACTTCTGTGACACAGATTCGGTGAGCATGAGTGAATATCTGTGTTCGTAGCTTGCCACGGCTGCTGGATTTATAATGCCAAGGCCTCCCATCCTGGGTGGTAGTGCTAGAAGGTCTCTCTCTTCTGGTCTGGGGATGTGGCCATTGGTCAGAGATGGGTGGAATGAATCCCTGATAGCATCCTCCAATGGTTGTAGCAGCAACTCGATGTCTGGTATGGTCCTCATCACGAAGGTCCACTTGTTCTTTACACCACAGGTAAATGCGCTGTATGCTGCATGGGGTTCTGTTTTTGCGTGGCTGAATAATAAATGAATTTCTTCTACCCATGTCTTTACCGTATCACTCACATATCTGTCTTTGAATTCCTTAGTTCCAGTCACAGCACCTAGATGCCTCTGACCTTCCTTGGTCACTATTACGTTTGTGCCTCTAAAGGCTTCTTATACATCTTGACAGTAAGCTGGTTTCACGATCAAGGTGGACTTATTTACATTAGGGCAATAACCTATTTCAGGGCCATGAGATGTTACAAGGTCCCACCAATTCCCCACATCCTCCACCTTAACAGTAAGCGGGAGATCATCTGCATAGGCTACCTGCTTTACGTTGGTGGTCTCGTATTTGATCTGTTGTTGCAGCACTGTCATGGCCAGGGCGTACATAGCCATGGCGACGGGATCCCCCTGGGTAGTTCCTTACTACTACTACTACTACTACTACTATTACTACTACTACTACTACTATACTACTGCTACTACTACTACTACTACTACTACTACTACTATACTACTGCTACTACTACTACTACTACTACTACTGCATCACCTCCATCCATTGGGGAACTACTATTACTCTTACTACTACTCTACTACTACTATTGCTACTACTACTTCTACTACTATTACTATTGATGCCACTACTACTACTACTACTACTGCTACTACTACTGCTGCAACAACAACAACAACAACAACTACTACTACTACTACTACTACTACTACTACTACTACTACTACTGCTACTACTACTACTGCTACTATATTTCTACTACTATTACTACTGATACTACTACTACTGCTACTACTACTACTACTGCTGCTGTTGCTATTGCTGATGCTACTGTTGTTGTTGTTGTTGTTTCTCCTCCTCCTCCTCCTCGTTCTTCTTCTCTTGCTTCTTCTTCCTCCAACTGCAGTTACTACTTGTTCTACTAATACTACAGGTGCTGCTGCTGCTGCTGCTGCTCCTCCTCCTCCTCCTCCTTCTCCTTCTCCTCCTCCTACTACTACTACTACTGCTGCTATTATTATGTATAGCCCTAGTAGTAGTAGCAATAGTCGTGGTAGCACTAGTAGTAGTACTGCCACCACCATCACTACCACCACTACTAGTAATACTGCTACTACTGTAGTCAGTCAATCAATCAATCATCTTTATTTCGTAATTAACATACATATGACCAGTAAGAGGGACAAGAGCCTAGCAATCTTACCAATAAAAAAACATATCCACTAATGTATCATTAGAAAAAAAAAAAAAGTAAGATTCTATTATGTTGCTAAATTATCTTATTTTACCATACACACATAAATATCTTCATAGTGGAAGTAGTTGCTGTAGTAATAGTAGTAGTAGTAGTAGTACCAGCACCACCTCCACCATCATCACTACTACTACTATTATCTACTACTACTACTCCATGGAGGACGTCTTAAGTCGCGAAGAGAAGGGCACCAAAGGACGTCGCATAACGCAAGGGATTTCCTGCGTAAGGGAGAGACGTCTGGTGGCCCAGTCATCAATTACACCGACCCTCCACATCACCCAGATCTCAGTGAGTCTGCTTCATTTACCACGAGGGCAGGACAGCTTGTTTCTCCCGGATAATGTTGGTACTTGATCTGCTACACCTAACAGAACGTGATTTTCACGAAAAGGCTTTGTCTTTCTCGTTGCCATAGGGATATTAAGATAGTGATGCTTTCTCTGGTCTTACTTGCAGAGGAGAAAATGGGCTTTTTCACGGACATCTTTAGTTTACTGTACAATTTTTGCCATCACTGAATATTACGATTTGAAGATGTTCAAGTAATCATAAAAAATCTGGGATGGGAAGGAATGTTCTTTATCCCAGGCTCGGGATAGGAGTTAGCAGTTGTGTTTTTATGAAATGCTGGTGGGATTAGCGGGGAACGAGTTAAGTGTCCTGAGGATGATGTGCAAGTAATGAAACTGCTCCCTGCTCCAGCCTTGGATCGAACTTGCGTCCTTTCAGACAAAAGACCGCCTCTCTAACTTTTTGACTGCCACCCTCCATGCTGAAGCAGTTAAGATAAAAGTATTCTTGCCGCTGGATCCATCCCCACCCGATGTTATGAATACTAGTGGAATGAACTGTCTGTGGTCCACGTATCGTTGCCTAATATTGTTGAGAGTTTATTTCTGTTCGTCCTTCTGGTGTACAGACTTCAAGGACACAGTTTCAATATGGCTCCATTGTGTCGAAGATCTTGATGTTAAAGAATGCCCACTGCCTTAGTATCGAGAAACCTACAGTGCTGACATCTATTTTCGCATAGTTTGATGTGTCATAGTTGTTTCACCTTAATCTGGGACAGATTTTCGTCTTTTCATATCTTATCTGACGTATTTCAATGGCAGTACAAGACAGTTTTATAGATCTACATCCATTCTATAACACTTCGTGAATAAAACCATAGTCTTATGCTAATGCCCTATTACAAATGAACATTGAACGTGGAGAGATTTTAATTTTAGGCCAAGTTAAAAAGAGTATAGCTGTTTTGTGAATGAAACGCTCACTATCTAAAGCAAGCAAGGATGGTTGTAAGGAGATACCATGACACTTTCAGCAGCGTTTTACTACAGTTGCTACTACTACTACTACTAGTACTTCTACTACTCCTGCTACTACTACAACTACTAGTACAACTACTACTACTACTACTGCTACTGCTACTACTATTACTACTACTACCGCTTCAACTACTACCACTACTACAACTACTTATACTGCTATTGCTGCTGCTGGTGTACCCACAGCAGTCGAGTAATGTGATCAGTAACAATGAAATAAGCAAAGGCTGATAATGAGTACACTCAGCAGAATTTAAAGCAGTAACATTCCTGGAGTACGTAATTGCTAACCTTTATGGAATTAAATGGTCACTGATATCGAAAACACCGCTATTTTCCCTTGAGCCACGCTCTTGCACACGCAAATTAAAATTACAGCCAAATTAGATTCTCCAGAGATTAGGCACATTAACTGCCAAATGCCCACTTGCAGCATTAATGAACCCATGTAGAATGTTCGGGTCACAAACGGGAGAGTCAGTCCCATCGCCACGCAGTGATGACCGGGAAGGGAGGAAGGTGAAGTTAGAGGGCTTTTGGCTGGCGGCGAAAATATGTCGAAAACTTGGTTCGTAAATTATTAAACAAGTAAATCCTCTCACGAGGCGCAATGGTGCTGGTATTGTAGGTATATTTAGTGGAGCTCCCGGGATTTGTGACCTAATAGTATGAATTCATTTGTTTTACAGATTGGTTGGAGTTTGAGGAGATACGGGTAGAGGTATATACAGTGAAGGTTGTATTTTTACCCATACAAAATGAGTGTTTTGTCAAGTATCCTTTAAAAATCTGATTTTCTGATTTTTTTTTTTTTTTTTTTTCGATATTTCGTACCAGTATTTTAACGGAGTCAAATACACAGCCTATTATCAAATCGACAGTGCGGTGGGAGATGTAGGGATCTAAACTTTCACACACTTTCCGTTGGCCTCCAATTACACCCTTATCACCTTAACCTGTCCTACTGCTCCAGTAAGGCCTGTGGACACTCCCAAGAAGCATTAGCTGTGCCAACTCAGAGCTGCTGACTGGGAGGCCATTAAGCTGATCTTCTCTGATTTTCCCTCGAATGATTGTTGCTTCCATGGCCAAAAGTGTGCCTCGGACACTGCCAAGGCTATTATCTCATGCATGGACACATACATTCATTTCTCTTATCCTGTGACGAATGAAAAGAAAAATGTTTAATCGCGCTTGTTCAAATACTGTCCACAACAAGATAGCGGAGCGAGCCCACCACTGAATCTCACCTATATTATGTCTCTGCCTGGAACTGTGCTAAATGAGTTCCCTGCTCTGCAAAGCATAATTTCATCCGTACTAAAGCACTGAACCCTCCGACTCAAAGTCTTCCTGCTCCTTCTGGCACAGTGCCAAAAATCTCTCTAATAACTTTACTTCATCATTCTTTCCTCCTATTTTCCGTTCTGATGGTCCTATAGCTGCTCCTACCGAAGAAGCAGAACTGTTTACTCTGACTTTCTCCTCCAGTTCCACCTCAGATGATTCTGATTCTGTCCCTCCGTCACTTCCCTCTTCTGACTTCCTCATGACTGACATTAAAATCTCTTCAGTTGATGTACTTTCTTCCCTCCTGGGCCCAGTACTAACATGGCGTATGGGCCTGATGGGGTTCCTCTTCTTTTCCTCAAGAACTGTGATACTGTGCTTACACCCTGCCTAGGTAAACTCCTTCATTCAGCCTGCCCCTAAGAAGGGTGACCAGTCCAAACCCTCTATCACTCAGTTGCTTTAACATCCTGTATTTCTAAAGCTTTTTAATCCATTCTTACCCGAAAAGAAAAATAATTACTCTTTCCTATTAGAACCCTCTTTTCGATTGCCAGTTTGGGTTCCACAAAGGATGGTCCACCGGTGATCTCACCTGTCAAGTGTAATGGCACTTGACATCCTTTCGGGATGTACAGTGCCTTTGCACTTGACATCCCAAAGGCTTTCGATTGAGTCTGGCACAGATCTTTAACATCCAAACTACCAATTTATGATTTCTATCCTTATATCTGTGCCTTCATCTCTAACTTCCTTTCTGGTCGTTCTATAGTTGCTGTTGTAGACGGTCACCTTTCTTCTCCTGGAGCTATCAATAGTGGTGTTCCTCACGGTTCTCTCCTATCACCAACTCTCTTCCTTCTATTCATTAATGACCTTCTAAGTTGTACATCGAACCCCATCCATTCATACGCTGATGACTCCACCCTTCATCATTACTTTCGCTTCTTGCAGTGTCCATCTCAGCAGTTTCTTCAACAAACAAAGAATACGGCTATGATGCATCTAATGTCTAACTTGGGTCATATCTCTGATTGGGGTAAAAGTACTCTTGTTTTTAATCCATCAAAAACTCAGTTCTTTCGACCTGTCATAATCTTCCGCGGGAGTATCCTTTAGTTTTTAACAACATCCAACCCAATCTTGCATCATTTTTTAACATACATGGGGTATCATTCTCTCGAGATCAATATTGGAAAGTTCATTTCATCTCTGTTGTAAACTCTGCTTCCAAGAGATTTGGCGTGCTATGCTGACTTCGTGCCATCTTTATCCCTGCACAACTGTTGACTTTAGAGAAGGGTTTTATTTGCCCTTATTTAGAGTTCAACTGTCATGTGTGGGGAAGGTCCCCACATACAGCTATTCTCAACAAGGTGAAGTCAAAGGCTCTTTGCCTCATTAACTCTCCTTTTCTTAGTGGCCCCTTCAATCCCTGTCTCTTCGCCGCACTGTTGCATCTTTATCTTATTTTTCTCGCTATGTTAAAGGTCACTGCTCCTCTGAATTGTCTGCTTGCATCCCTCCACTACTACAGTGTGCTTGTAGCACCCGTCTAGAAGTAAACTCTCATCCCTTTTCTGTACAACTCTCTAATGCAAGAGTTATCCCAGTCCTTCATGTATGCAAAAGGTCAACTCGGGAGCAGTCTTCCTTTATCTCTGTTTTCCGCTGCCTATTACCTCCAGTCTTAAATGCATTGTGTCCAGGCATCTCGAAATGAATGGATCTTGAATTTGGCTTTGTTATTTTATTTTTACATTTTCTTGGAGGCAACAGTCTTGCCTACTTCAGGCCTTCGGTTCCTTCTTCCTTGCATATGTACCCATATCTATATATCTATCTATCTGTGTCCATCTCTATCTGTATATCTCTATCTCACTTTCTATATATACGAGATGCTACCTAAAAGTTCAAGTACTCTGGATATTGTAGGAAAATAAGTTACCTTACCTCCTGGTTCTCACTGTCGCCTTCGAAGTAGTTCCCTTGGGCATGTATACAGTGGTCTCAGCGTTTTTTCCACGAATCCATGCATCACTTGAAGGCTTTAGGCGTGAAGGTCTTCAGCACCTCCCGCGATTCTGTCTGGATCTCTTCAAGCGAGTCAAATCGACACCCCTTCAGCCGTAATTTCAGCTTGGGAAACAGGAAAAAGTCTCAGGAGGCAAGGTCAGGCGAATAGGGTGGGTGGGGAATGACTACCGTGTTAGTGGAAGCCAGGAACTGCCGGACAACAATAATTGATGTGTGGGTGGGGGCGTTGTCATGATGCAGGACCCAGTCCTTGCTCTTCCACTGTTCTGGACGTTTGCGGAGGATGTTCTCCCACAGACACTGCAAAACTTCACTGTAAAACTTTCCGCTGATAGATTGACCGGGTTGGACGAATTCCCTGTGAACAATCCTTTGGATATCAAAGAAAACGATCAACATTGACTTGATATTGCTGTGCCGTTGGTCCGCCATTGCAAAACCGCCAAACCACCTACACACCACTTAACAGTAGTAAGTGTAGCACAACAGCATGTTCACTTACAGACACGGCGGGAGCCACACTTATGTACAAGGGGTACTGCTGACTCCTCCTGGCAGCAAAAGGCAAAAGAACAAACGGTTGGCTCCCTCTGTTCAAATTACTGGAACTTCTGGGTAGCACTTCGTATCTCTATCTGTCTATATCTATCTGTCCATCTACATATCTATCTATACACACATATGTATGTATGTATGTATCTATCAGTCAATCAATCTATCTATCTATCTATCTATCTATCTATCTATATATATATATATATATATATATATATATATATATATATATATATATATATATATAATCTATGTGAGAGAGAGAGAGAGAGAGAGAGAGAGAGAGAGTTACCTCCAGTCTATATGGTTGTGCAGACTCGTCGACCACAGATAAACAACTGTTTCTGCAGGGAACTGGCTCCTCCCTGTGGTAGACATCGCCTCTCTGGGACTGAACCGGGGTCCTTCTGCTCGGCGAGGTACAGGGAAATATGAACAGATTTGACTCCTGGGTGAATGTCGCATTGCATTGCTGCAGCCAGGGTACACAGTGCCACCACATGTAGGCTTGTCATCAGCACCTGTTTTATATGTAAAGTACGAGTGTATATATATATATATATATATATCTATATATATATATATATATATATATATATATATAGATAGATAGATAGATAGATAGATATTACAACGCTTGTCTTTTAAGCTCCTTTCCAGTAGTTCTGGTCGCAGAATCATGGTGTAGGCTATCTTGAATCAGTTACAAGGCTGACATTTTCGTTTTATTTTAACGTGCCTATTGGACAATTATGCATACGGCTTTAATATGCCAGTGTCACAATAAAGGGACAGCTTTCGTAGCACCTCTGGGTACTCTTTCATTTACAGTGCGATCAAAACTGAATAGCGCATTACAAATATGTCCTAAAAAAGTGTGCAAATTATTTCAAGCATTTTTGTTATCGAAGTCCCCCCCCCCCCAAACACACACACCTTTTAATTTATTTATTTTTTTTGTAATGGAGAGGGTGTGGCGGCTGGCATGGGGTTCACGGGACAGCGGGGGGAGGTGATGAGGTCAGGTATTGCACGCAGCAGTAAACAGGGATAAGAAGGGAGCGAGGGAGGTGTGACAAACTGCAGTGGACGGGGATGGGGTGTGACAAACCAGCGGGCGGGGATGGGGGGAGACAAACTGCAACAGACGAAGATGGGGGGTGACAAACTTCAGAGAATGGGATGGGGGGAAAGTGTGGCAAACTGCTACTGATGGGGGTGATGATATGAACCCCTACTGAAGAATATGTGCCAGCTTGTCAGGAAGGAAGTTGAGCGTAAGTACTCCATATCATAAAACAAAGAACTGCATAATACACCTGGTTTAGAGAAAATGCTCTGAATGTTTCCAGAAGACTAACTGATTTTGAACTTACTGAGAAAAGATTCTAGATGTGTCACTACTGTGACAGTCGAGAAAGGAAGGTTTGGAGGATTGTATGATCTATGATCGTGATGTTAGGTGAATCTGAAAATTGGAAGGAAGAAGAAGAAGACGAAAAAAAAAAAAAAAAGAGGTGACAAGAGTAATCAGGGTCAAAGAATAACCGAGGATTAAATAAACATCGGAGCAGTAGCAAGTGAATATGAGGAAAAGATGAATGGAGAGTTAGCAATTCTGTAAAGGACAAGAAACAAGACTGATCAAAGGACTGAATATATGAGTTTATCCTGTGACCTTCACCTTCGGTAGATTACTCTCAAAAGCAAATAATTTCTTCTATAGCCTAACCCCAAACCCTTCCCCAGTTTGGTTTAAATCAGATCAAAACGTATGAAGTGACTTGCCCCAGTGACCATCGCCTTTCACCTTTCCCTGTGCCTTTACCCTTTGCCCGATTGTTCTTAAAATAAGATATCTTTACCCTTGTTTCAACCTGAACCCATCCCCAAAGGTTTAGTCAGATTTGGATAAAAGCTGTTTAAGTTGACCTTATCATGTGGCTTTGACATTTGACCAACTGTTCTCAAAAACAGTTGGTCAACTTCTTGGGTGATCCTCAGCACATCGACAAAGCTTGATTCAAATGAGATCAATGCTTTAAATTATTTTGTTCACACCCAGACACACGGATTGAAATCTGACCTTGCACTGCTCCCTTGACGTTTGACTGACTGCTGTCTTCATTCTTGCCCGACCATTAATCCTTCCACCAAATTTAGACCAGACCAAATCAAAACTGAGTTGACATTGCTGTGGCATTGGATTTTGACTTTTTCCTTTGGTTTTTCTCTGAACGGAATTGTTTTACTCTTACCATCTGCTTAATCCTTCCAACATATTTGGTGTAAATCAAATGATAACTTTTTAAGTTGATTTGCAATGTGACTTTGACCTTGGGTCTTTTGTTAATAGGTTAACGCTGTGGCTGACCTTCAGCCCCTCCACTAGGTTGTTAAAAATGGATCTAAACTGTTTCAGCTATTTTCATGACGAACACACACACACACACACACACACACACACACACACACACACACACACACACACACACACACACAGTTTAAAGATTGACCTTGCCCTGCGACACTCTTCTTTGGCTGATTGTTCTGTAAGGCGAATCACTTAATGCTTTCTTTGCATTCAACCCTCCCCCAAGCTTGGTACAAAAAAGGGATAAAAACTGTACGTTAATTTTGTTTCCTTATTTATTTATTTTTATTTTTTTTTGAGTTACCTGGTGCCACGCCTTCAGCTCTTGTGGACTCCAGCCTACCTGTGTAATCATGGCACAACACGCTAAGATTTTTCACTGCAGGAACATAATGAAAACCAAGGTCTGTGGACTTAATCCCCCATGGCAGGTGTGTGTGTGTGTGTGTGATATATATATATATATATATATATATATATATATATATATATATATATATATATATATATATATATATATATATATATATATATATATATATATATATATATATATCCATGGCGGGGGGGACACAACCTGGCCGCACTATGGGGTGGTACTACTACTCCTCTGCGGCCAGGTTGTGTTAGGAAGAATACTGCCACCGTATTCCCTGCGTGTCGTAAAAGGCGACTAAAAGGGGCGGGGTGAGGGGACTAGAGACCCCCTCCTCTGTTTTTTAGTTCCTAAAAAGAGACAGGCCAGAGAAAGGGATGGGGGATGGAGTTATCCCCGTACCCTGAAGATTGGGTCTATGAATGTGCGTGGATGTAGTACGATTGAGGCTAAAAGGGAGGAGATTGGGAGAATGTTTGTGAGAAGAAAGTTGGATGTGTTAGCTTTGAGTGAAACGATGATGAAAGGGAAGGGGGAATCTATGTTTGGAAGTGTGAATGGAAGATTGTCAGGTGTTGATACAGGAAGGGCAAGAGAAGGTGTGGCCTTGTTAGTGAGTCCGGAAGTACAGCAATGTGTGACTGAATGGAAGGAAGTGTCATCGAGACTGATGTGGGTGAAAGCGAAATTTGAACGTGAGTTGTGGGTGTTTGTGAGTGCATATGGGCCTGGTAGTGAAAGGGATGAACAAGAGAGGGAGTCTTTCTGGAATGATGTTGATGAGTGTCTGCAAAGTTTTGGAGCGAATGTGAATGTGGTAATGATGGGAGATCTGAATGCTAGAGTGGGAAATGTAGCAGTTGAAGGCGTAGTTGGTATGCATAGTGTGCCTGGAAGAAATGAAAATGGGGAACAAATGATAGCGATGTGTGTTGAGCGAGAGATGGTGATTGGGAATACGCTGTTTGAGAAGAAAGATATTTATAAGTATACATGGGTGAGACAGGAGGGTGGAAGGGTTGTTGATAGAGCTTTGATGGACTATGTGGTTGTGTCTAGGAATGTAATAGGAAGATTGTTGGATGTGAAAGTTCTGAGAGGGGAGGGTGGAGGTATGTCTGACCACTACCTGGTGGAGGGAAAGTTAAGAGTCGGTAAGAGATGGGTGAGAGCTAGGAGGGTTAGGTGTGGCAGGGAGGTTTTGAAATTCAAGTGAGTGAGTTGGATAAAAGAGAGAAAAAGATACAGTATCAGGAGAAATTGAAAGATGAGTGGAACGCAGTGAAAGATCAGGAAAATGGCAGCGTGGAGGAGGAATGGCAGTTGTTTAAGAGTGCTGTGATGGGGCATGCAGAAGAGGTGTGTGGTGTGAGACGTGTGGGTGGTGGTGTAAGAAAAGGAAGTGAATGGTGGTGCGAGGAAGTAAGTATGGCTGTGGCTGAGAAGAGACGTGCATGTGAAGTGTGGCTGCAGAGGAAGGATGAGATGTCATATGAAAGGTATAAGGAAAAGAGGAATAGAGCGAGAAGGGCTGTGCGTGATGCTAAAGTGGCAGCAGATGAGAGGTGGGGTAGGCGGCTGACAGAGAATTTTCAACAGAATAAGAAAATGTTTTCGAAGGAGGTGAAAAGGGTGCGAGAGGGAGAGTCTGGGAAAGAAGAACGAGTAAAATCAGAGGATGGAAGGATGTTAATTGAAATGGATGCAGTAAGGAAGAGATGGGCAGAGTATTTTGAAAGACTGTTAAACGTAGAGGAGGAAAGGGAGGCTGAGATTGTGGCGGATAGAAGGGTGCAAGGAATAAATGTGTTGGGAGAGTTAAATGATTCTTTGATCACGAAGGAGGAAGTGGAGAAGGCAGTAAAGGAGATGAAAACAGGGAAAGCTGCAGGTATGGATGGGTGTGCTGTGGAATGCCTGAAGGGTGGTGGGGTGACTGTTGTTGACTGGATAGTAAGATTGTTGAATGTGTGCTTTGAGAAAGGTATGGTGCCAGTTGACTGGGCAAATGCTTGTGTGGTCCCGTTGTATAAAGGCAATGGTGATAAGTATGAATGTACTAGCTTTAGGGGTATAAGTCTATTGAGTGTTGTAGGTAAGGTGTATGGTAGAGTGTTAATTATGAGAGTTAGAAAGGGTACAGAGGGAGTGATTGGTGATGAGCAGTGTGGCTTTAGGAGACGGAGGGGATGCGCTGATCAGGTGTTTGCTGTGAGACAAGTGTGTGAAAAGTATTTAGCGAAAGGCAAGGATGTGTTTTGGGCATTTATGGATTTAGAGAAAGCGTATGATAGAATTGATAGGGAGGCTTTGTGGACTGTTTTAAGATTGTATGGACTTGATGGTAGGTTACTAAAAGGGATGAAAAGTTTTTATGTAAATAGTAGAGCGTGTGTAAGAGTGGGAAATGCTGTGAGTGATTGGTTTCCCGTGAGAGTGGGGCTGCGACAGGGATGTGTGATGTCGCCTTGGTTGTTTTATATTTACATGGATGGTGTTGTAAGGGAGGTGAATGCAAGAGTTTTAGGTGGAGGTCTGAGTCTGGTGAACGTTGATGGTGGAGAGTGGAATCTGAAGCAGCTGCTGTTTGCAGATGATACTGCACTGGTGACTGATTCAGAGGAGAGATTGAGACAGTTGGTAGAGGAGTTTGGAAGGGTGTGTGAAAGGAGGAATTTAAAGGAAATGAGAATAAGAGTAAAGTGATGATGTGTACGAGGTTGATAGATGGTAGGGGGATGAATATAGTTTTGAATGGTGAGTTGGTTGAGGAGGTAGATTGTTTTAAATATCTAGGGTCACATGTTGCTGTGGATGGAAGAATTGATGCAGAAGTGAAGTTTAGAATAAATGAAGTAGGAAAGGTGCTGGGAGGAATTCTAAGCGAACGACATTTAAGTGTTTAAATGTCGTTCGCTTAGAATGGATGTAAAGAGAAGGCTGTATGAGGGTGTTGTGGTACCGACTGCGTTATATGGGGCTGAAACATAGAATACGGGTGTAGCAGAGAGGAAAAGTTTGAATGTAATGGAGATGAGGTGTCTGAGGAGTATGTGTGGAGTGACGCGTATGGATCGAGTTAGTCGGGGAGTGAAAGATAAAAATGGTAGATTGCTAGTGGAGAAGGGAGAAAATGTGAGCAAATGGAGGGAGCACTTTAAGGAATTATTGAACATAGAGAATGAAAGTATTGCTAGTATAAGTGGCTGGGGAACAGCTTGGAGAAGGAGGGCTGTGAAACGAGAGGAAGGAATCAGTAGGTTGGAAGTTGTGGAAGCAATGGAGAAAGTCAAAATGGGGAAAGCCCCAGGAAATGATGAACGGTGTGGTGAAATCCTGAAACATGGGGGAGAGATAGTCGTCGAATAGATGTGGAAGATGTGCAGATTGGCCTGGGAGGAAGGTAGAGTCACGGAGGATTGGAAGGCAGGTATATTTATTTCCCTGTACAAAGGAAAAGGGGAAAAAGAATTGTGTGGTAATCACAGGGGAATTTGTTTTCTAAGAATAATCGGAAAAGTATATGGTACAATACATAATGACAGAGTTAAGGAAATAATAGTCGAATTAGTTGGAGAGGAACAAGGAGGTTTTAGGAAGGGAAGAGGTTGTGTAGATCAGATATTCATTCTTAGGTCTTTAGTAGAAAGGTTTTTAGAGATGGGAAAGATGTTGCATGTGGCCTTCATGGATTCGGAGAAAGCATATGGCAGGGTGGATAGACATGGAATATGAAAAGTATTAAAAATGTATGTAGTAAATGAAAAGTTGGTGAATGCTGTGAAGAGTATGCATGAGGGTGCTAAAGCTGCAGTGTGTGTGGGCAGTGAACTAAGTGAATTTTTCTATATGAAGGTTGGATTGAAACAAGGATGTGCCATATCACCATGGTTGTTCAATCTGTATGTGGATGGAGTTATAAAAGAGTACAAGGTAGGGCGGTGGATGCTGGAGTGGCCCTAATGGGGAAGGGCGGTGTTTGGGAGCTCCCTGTACTGTTGTTTGCAGATGATACTGTGCTCTTATGTGAAGACGAAGGAGAGCTACAAGGCTTGGTGAATTAGTCTGGGAGAGTGTGTAAGAAACGGAATCTAAAGGTGAATGTAGGGAAGAGTGAAGTTATGGTCGTCGAGAGAAATGGAAGTCACTGAAAGTAGAGTGAGGTTGGATGGGGAGGAAATGGGAAATGTGAGTGTGTTGAAGCACTTGGTTAGTGTGATGAGTAAGGATGGAAGTTTACAGGGTGAAATTCGTGAAAGGGTACAACAAGGGAGAAAGGTTGCTGGTCCTTTGAAAACAGTGGTAGAAACAGGGAAGCGAGCATGGAAGTAAAAAAGTCGCTGCATGACAGTATTGTGATACCAACTCTAACATATGGAAATGAAGCTGAGACCTTGTTGGAGGGACACAAATCAAGAGTGAGAGCAGTGGAAATGAGTTATTTAAAAGAAGCTTGTGGAGTCACATGAGGAGACACTCTGACAATTGAGGAAGTGAAGACACTTTGTGGTGTGGATGTAGATGTGTTGGAAAGCATTAGGAGAAATACACTGAAGTGGTCTGGCCACATGGAGACGATGGAGGGCGAGACTGACGAGGACAGTGTATGTGAATGAGGCGGTGGGAGATGGTAAAGGGAGGGGTAGGCCAAGCATGAGATGGAATGATGGAGTGGAGAGGTATATGAGGGGGGGGGGGGGGAGTGAGCTGGGAGCAGGGCAGTGAAATGGCCGGGGATAGGGTGACATGGAGGCGATTTCTTTGTGGACACGTCTTACGGGATTGAGGCGTCTGGTAATAGAGAGAGAGAGAGAGAGAGAGTCAGTGAAAACACACGACTATGTTACCTGTGATTTATTGCACGGAAAGTTCGACATTTGTAAATGTAATTCACACAGTGAGTACATCAAAATCTCCTACATGTTTTAAAAAGAATACAAGGACAAGAAATTCACTACGTAGGCAGTCTCAAGTTACACTAGGTAAAAGATTTTTATGAAATTTGTTTCGTTTCCAGTTTTTGTTTTTCTATTAAGTTTAGTATGCTGAATACGAAATTCATGTTTGTTTTTGTACACCAACAAGGAATGAATAAAATCTTGAAAACACTATTTTTATTGTCATAACAACTGCATTATATGACATATTGTAGTAGTAATATTATATAACGAGCAAGTAAGAATAATGAAACAAAGCTGCAATACTAAGATAGCTCATTGAATCAAGACCATCAGTAAGCTCAGAAGTGAACACTGGACGGTTGTTTTCTCTTGTAATCTGTACTGTCATCTCTAACCAAGTTCCATACGTAGTCACCCATCATCACTTCATCCCACCTTCCCTGGTATCGCTTCTCCATCGACTGTATGTCCTGATGATACCGCTCACCGTGCTCCTCCGACACAGCACCAAGATTTGGACGGAAGAATTCCAAGTGAGAGTGCAAATAGTGTAGCTTTAGTGACATTTTGCATCCCATACTGCTGTAACTTTCAAGCAGTTCTTCAAGAAGAGCCTTGTAATTCTCCGCTTTGTTGCTGCCCAGAAACCCATTGACAACGTTCTTGAGTGCATTCCAAGCTCTTTTTTCGACCGTTGTCATTCTCATCTCCAGAGTTCCGGATGCAACCATCTGCTTTATCTGTGGTCCAAAAAACACACCAGCAGCAACTTTTGTGTCGGACAACTTCGGAATCATTGCTCGTATTTCGACAAAGGCTTCACCATTACGATCTAATGCTGTGATGAATTGTTTTATCAGGTCCAGTTTAATGTGGAGTGGAGGAAGCAGGATTTTCTCCACGGACACAAGAGCATTGTGCTTTACACTGTGGGCACCCGGCTGCAGGGCTGATCTTTTTTTGCCATTCTAACTTCACGTAATGGTTTGCTCTATCTCAGCTATCCCACATGCACAAAAA
The DNA here is from genome assembly GCF_032717465.1 of Coenobita brevimanus. Taxonomy (NCBI): domain Eukaryota; kingdom Metazoa; phylum Arthropoda; class Malacostraca; order Decapoda; family Coenobitidae; genus Coenobita; species Coenobita brevimanus. The sequence continues at coordinate 23,689,166 of NC_137000.1, read as the reverse complement.
GCAAGGGTGCTTGGTATATCCACCCTGCAAACCCAGCAAGAATCCCAACATTTGAAATCGCCACATACACCCCACATGTTGCCATCATATTTGATCTTTTCGAGCAAAATTTTTATATTTCCGTAATCTTCTTTCAAGTGTATGGAGTGACCAACAGGGATAGATGGATGCTGATTGCCGTTGTGATGCAGCATTGCTTTCAGACTTCTCGTAGTGCTGTCAAGACGCCATTGATCAGGCTCGTGTCTCAAACTATCGCTCCAAACTGACCTCTTACATCAGTAGAGAACCACAGCAACTCAGACAATGAGTAGAACTGGGCAAAAGCTGCATGCCGTGTTCGGTACTTCGAAATTTTCACATTTGCACCCAGTAGGTTCCATTCCTTCAATCTTGACGCCAGCAGCTCTGCACCAGATTTGGTAAGATTCATGTCTCTTACGAGGTCATCAAGCTCTTGCTGGTTTGGGAAGTGGGGTTCTTCACATGAGCTTGCTGCTTCCCCTTCTTCATCATGATCCGACATTTCAATCTCGATTTCATCTCTGGATTCAAAAGCTGGGCGACCTGGAATTGGCAGCTGTTTGTCATGTGGTACTGTTGCAACTGAAGATGGGATATTTGGGTAGTTCAGTTTCTTCCTATCTTTTGGGCTTTTATAAGTAGATACTTCCACCCTACAGAAATAGCAGTCGTGTAGATGGTCTGTCGGTTCTCGCCAGATTCTTGGAATCGCAAATGGTATGCATTTTCTGCTGCCACGCATCCATCTCTTTAGTGTAGATTTGCAGCTGCCACAGATTACATGAGGGGCCCATGGCTTGTCCTGGTCTCCTGTGGGAGTGCCGAAGAACTTTTCATAGGCAACAGAATATTTGGTACCCAGCGAAATAAAAAATTTGACTTGTTTTGGGTCAATATAATTTCTACACACATAGCAAAAACAGTCAGCTGCTATCTTGCAGTGTCTAGAAGTCATCACTATGCTAACTGTAACAATCAAATACAAAAATTAATGCTATATAGTCAAAGGAAACAAATGTGACAGGAGCAGACAAGATCATGCATGATAGAAACTTATTCTTGATATAACTGATAAAATATTGATGCTACAATGGAAAGAATGTTACCATCGTATTCAGTATGCTGGAAATATACAAGAAACATGAAAAAATCAAGTGAAACAACATTTTATTACTCAGTGTTATTTAGCTTGACCCATAGAAAGACTATTCCACATTTCGTGTGTCGGTCAGTAAATGGTGTGGCCACCTTTGCATCCATGCAAGATGTAATCCGACGGCTCATACTGGACACCAGATAACACTGGGTGTACTGCGGAAGCCTCTCCCACTCCTTTTGCACTTTTTGTTTCTATATTTTTTTATGTGTCTAACTCTGAGCACAGAATTCACAGTCTGTTCCTAAGCCCAAGCAGTCCTCCTGCATACCATACACCTCATGTCGCCACTTGGGCACTAACTCTCACTGTCCATATTACATACTAGGGCTGTCTCATACAGGACTGGTGTAATGGTATTAACGGGGGTATTTTTACTACATATCGGCTGTCTTCTGGTAGATCAGTAACGTCTGCCTGGATCAGTTGTCTGTTTGTAGTATCATGTCACGAGACGATAGGCTCCTCTTAAGACAGTCCCACACATATTCAGTTGGTTTTAATTCAGGTGAGGAGGCAGACTATGGCAAAATGTTGACACCCTCAGCCTGCAGAAGCTCGGTTGTGATACGAGCATCATGTTTACGAGCGTTATCTTGTTGTAATGGTGTGACATCTGGATGGTAGCGTAGAAACGGGATCACGTGGAGCCTGAGAACATTGTCGACGTATCCTTGAACCATCAAGTTGCCTTTGATGACTACTTGATGTGTTTTATAGTCGGCTGAAATGCCTGCCCATGCCATGATATTAATTCCAGCCAAGCCATTATTGTGTCGCAAACAGTTAGCATAACGTTCATTACGTCACCTCTAAACATGCAGACGTCTCTCAGAGTGATCCACACAAAAGCGACATTCATTAGCGAGGAGAACAGCATCCCAATGTCTTTTTGCCCAAAGTTCATATTGGCTACACCACAGTGGTCTGTTCCGACGACGGTCGAGTGAGAGATCCAGAACCCTTACGAGTCTACGTGTATTTAGGCCAATCAACCGTAGTCGTCGTTGTACGGTGGTGTTATCCAATGATTATGTCGACCAGGGGTCTCATGTGTTGTTTATGCTGCTGACAGTAATATGTCCCAGAGATGCAACATCCTGATGTGATGATCTTGACGTTCCGATATGACACGTACTCTTCCACGACGCTGTCGGTCATCAACTGGGCCTGTTTCATGATGCCACTGGATAAGATTGGCAATCGTTGAATGAAGGCAACCCGTTCTACAGGCTACTTCACGTTGCGCCGTGCCGCCCTCCAGCATCCCTAAGGCACTTTGACATTCAAAGCATGGCAAATGTGGCATGGTGGCAGTCTTTCAAGAACTACCAGACCGTATTCTATTAAAAACACGACCCACCCGTCGACGTAGCCGTAAAACAACTAAGTGTTCCATTTCCACCAACATGCGGCAAGTGGAATGGGTTGAATTTGTTACTCTTATTCTCTAACACATTGCTTCGTGAACCAAGTCAATCTTTGTGTTCTGAGGGGTGTTGTACTGATAAGTGTTCAAAACAAGCAACGGTACATGAATTATTGGGTGCTACGTTTTCATTGACCCTCAGCATATATATATATATATATATATATATATATATATATATATATATATATATATATATATATATATATATATATATATATATATATATATATAAACCTGAGGCAACACCAGACGAAGTACATATTTCTCTTAAAAATATGAAAAGAGGGAAGGCTCCGGGAGAAGATGGAATAGTAGCAAATTTACTGTTGGATGCAGGAGCAGAAGTACAAAATAAGCTTGCTCAGTTACTCAATGTATGAAATAGATGAAAATTCCTAAATCATGGTGTAATACAATAGTTATTTTACTTTAGAAAATAGGTGACTCAAAAGATCTTAGTAACTATAGACCCATTAGCTTATTATCATCATTCATTTACAAACTCTTCGCTGAAGTCCTTACGAACAAAATAATAAAAAATTTGGAGGAAAACCAACCTCGTGGACAAGCAGGATCCCGAAACGACTATTCGACTACTGATCATCTACACACAATGTATCAGGTTACTGGGGAAACTACAGAATATAATAAACCATTGTGCTTAGGTTTTCTTGATTACGAAAAGGCTTTCGACTCATTGGAGCACATAGCAATTATAAATTCATTGCGAGAACAATGAGTGACTGAGAACATTGAGAAACTGCTCAAAAACACATAAAGAAGGAGTTGCTACAGTTGAATTACGTAAGGACTCGGAAAAAATTAAGATTGGGAAAAGTGTTCGTCAGGGAGACACAATTTCAGCAAAATAATTTACAGCATGCCTAGGAAGTATTTTCAGAAAGCTAGACTGGGAAAACAAAGGAGTGAACATAGATGGAGAAAAGCTAAGCCATTTAAGATTTGCAGATAGGATTGTCCTAATCTCAAAAACAGCAGATACATTGCAAGAAATGTTAAATGACCTGAACAAAGAAGTCTCAAAGAGGGGTTAAAGATGAACCGGAGTAAAACCAAAGTAATGTTTAATCCACAAACACCAAAAAGCGTCATCAGAATAAGCTAAGAATTCTTGAAGTCGAAAAGTACAATTCCTTGGGACAGATACTAAAAGTAACGAAAGATCATGATAGCGGAATAAAAAGAAGCAGTACAATTAGATGGAAAGCTTTCAGCAAACATAGAGACAGTATGAAAAGTAGCATGCTAGTTTATGTGAAACGAAACGTATTAACGAATGTATAATTCGAGCTATGACGTATGGTTGTGTGACCTGGAAACTGACAAAATCGATGGAGAATAATTTATCCGTTCTCAGAAAGCAATGGAATGGTCAATGTTGGGAATATCTTCAAGAGATAGGAAAAGATCAACTTGAGTGAGAGAGCAGACTAAAGCCAAAGATATTATAGAAGTTATAAAAGAACAGAAATGGAGGTGGGCAGGCCATGTAGCAAGAAGAAGGGATAACCGATGGAGCAAGAGGCTGATTGACTTGACACCAAGAGATTGTACGCTTAGCAGAAATAGGCCAGCCAGGAGGTGGAGAGATGAGATAGAGAAATCTGCAGGGAAAACGTGGCAAAAGTTGGCTCAGTCAAGGAATTCGTGAAGAAGGTTGGGGGAGGTCTTTGCTCAGCAGTGGACTTGTAATAGCTGATGATAATTATATATATATATATATATATATATATATATATATATATATATATATATATATATATATATATATATATATATATATATATATATATATATGTCCATCCATCTATCATTTTATATGTACGTATGTATGTATGTATCATCATCATCATCAGCCGTTGTGTCCACTGCAGGACCGGCCTTTCCCTACAAAGGGGGGACGATACATCCTATGTATCTCTACGAAGTGGCTTAGGCTGTCTGGTAGAAATTGTATGTTGGGTGACAAGTGCTTGTAAGTGTGACTGCAGTGTTGTAATGGGTTTGGATGTGTGTGTAGTCTGTGAACCAAGTGTAATCTGCCCGCGCAAGCCGACTGGGTGCAAACATGCTTTACAGTATGAGACACTGGTTCAACCACAGCATCCCTGGTGTCCGCCAAAGCAGTACATGGCCGGGAGAACGCTTCCAAAGTTTATTACCCCGGCGGGGTAAAGGCCTCCCCCAACCTTCTCCAGGAATTCCTTGAATGAGCCAATCATTGCCATGATTTCCCTGCAAACTTTTCTGTCTCATCTCTTCATCTCCTGTCTGGCCTTTTTCTGCAATGCTTACAATCTCTTGGAGTCTATCAGTCAACCTCTTACTCCATCAGCTACACCTTATTCTCGCTACATGACCTGCTCACCCACTTCTGTTCTTTTATAGTTTCTATAATGTCTTTAACTTTACTCTGCTCTATAACCCGAGTTGATCTTTTCTTGTCACCTTAAAGATATTCCTCAACATTGGCCTCTCCATTGCTGTTTGAGAACGGATTAGTTAATTATCCATCGATTTGGTCAGTTTCCAGATCTCACAACCGTACGTCATAGTTGGGATTATATCTGTCTATCTATCTATTGCAGGCGCCTTATTCCCGTTAGGGGTGGCCACAAACAAAATACCTCCATGTCGCTCTGTTCCCCTCCATTTTACTGCCCTACTCCCACCTCACACCTCCCTCTCTTATACCAGTATACCTCTCCACTCCATCCCTCCATCTCATCCTTGGCTTTCACCTCCCTCTCCCCCCCTCCACCTCACTCACATACACTCTCCTCGTCAGTCTCTCACTTTCCATCCTCTCCACATGGCCAAACCACCTTAATGTGTTTCTCCTAATGCTTCCTATCACATCCACATCCACACCACAACACTCTTTCGCTTCCTCATTTGTCAGTCTGTCTCTCCATGTAACTCCACATGCTCCTCTCAAATAATTCATTTCCATTGTTTTCATTCTTGACTTCTGTCCCTCCAACAAGGTCCAAGCTTCACTTCCATACGTTAAAGTTAGTATCACAATACTGTCATGTAGCAGCTCGTTCACTTCCACGGTCACTTCGCTGTTTCTTATCACTGCTTTCAAGGAACCAGCAACCTTTCTTCCCTGCTGCACCGTGTCAAGCATTTCTCACTCTAAACTTCCATCCTTACTCATCACACTATCCAAGTACTTTAACACACTCATATTCTCCATTTCCTCCCTTTCCAATCTCACTGCACATTCACTGACTTCATTTCTCTCGAAGACCATCACTTTACTCTTCCCTACATTCACCTTTAGATTCCGTTTCTTACGCACTCTCCCAAACTCATCCACCAAGCCTTGTAGCTCCCCTTTGTCTTCACTTAACAACACAGAGTCATCTGCAAACAACAGTACAAGGAGTTTCCCAACACTGCTCTTTCTCATTAGGGCCACTCCAACATCCACTGCCCTACCTTGTATCTCATTTATACCCCATCCATATACAGACTGAACAACCATGAAGACATGACACATCCCTGTTTCAACCCAACCTTCAGATAGAAAAATTCACTCAGTTCACTATCCACACGCACTGCAGCCTTAGCCCCCTCATATATACTATTCACAGCATTCAACAGCTTCCCATCTACTCCATATATTCTTAATACTTTCCACAATCCTTGTTTATTCACCCTGCCATATGATTTCTCCAAATCCATGAAGGCTGCATATAACTTCTTTCCCTTCTTTAGCATCTTTTCCACTAAAGACCTAAGCATGACTATCTGATCTACACAACCTCTTCCCTTCCTAAAACCTCCCTGTTCATCGTTATATATATACTTTTCGTTTTATGCATATTGGCAAGCTTCTCATCATGATGTCTCTATGTATACTGAAAGCTTTCCATTCAATTGTAGTGCGTTTTTTTTTTTTTTTTTTTTTTTCGCTACCATTGCCTTTCGTTAGTTTTAGTATTTGCCCCAAGCAATTGTATTCCTCGACTTCTTCAAAAATTATTTCACTCATTCTGATGACGCTCTTTGGTGCGGTTGGATTAAACATGCTTTACTTTTTCTTCATTTCATCTTTAGCCCTACTCGTAGACTTTTTGTATTTAGTTCATTTAACAGTTCTTGCAATGTCTCTGCTGTTTCTAAGACTGTGACAATATCATCTGCTAATCATAAATGGTTTAGTATTTCTCTATGTTTACCCCTTTGTTCTCCCAGTCTGACCTCCTGAAAATACTTTATGTGCATGATGTAAATAATTTTGGTGAGACTGTATCTCCCTGATGCACTTCCTTCTCAATCGTAATTATCCTCGAGTCTTTATGTACAGTAATTAACTGGAGCAGCCCCCTGTTTATTTATGGTTTAGAACAGTTTCTCAATGATCTCGTTTACATCTTGTTCCTGCAATGAATTTATAATTATTCTGTGCTCCAGTGAGTCGAATGCCTTTTCGTAATTAACAAAACCTTAAGCACAGTGGTTTATTATATCCTGTAGTTTTCTCAGTTAGCTGATTCATTGTGTGTAAATGATCAGTTGTTGAATACCTGCTTCGGAATCCTGCCTCCCCACAAGATTGGTTTTCTTCCAAATTTGTTTTGTTCTGTCAGTAAGGATTTTAGTGAAGAGTTTGTAAAAAACTGGTAATAAACTAACTGGTCGACAGTTACTGAGATCTTTTGCGTCGCATTTCTTGTAAAGCAAAAGAATTGTTGCATTACATCATGTTTTGGGAATTTTCTTCTTTATACACTGAGTAAATAAGAGGGTGAGCCTATTTGTACTCTTACTCTTGCATCCGACAGAAAATCTACAATCATTTCATGTTCCCCTAGCTCCTTCTTTCTTTTCATACTTTTAAGAGAAATGTTTAGTTCGTCTGGTGATACCTCTGGTATTTCACTTGTATCAAATGAAGAGTTAGCTGTTGGTATCATTGTCTTCGATTCATTCAGTTCTCTGTAAAATTCTTCAATTCTTAGCTATCCTACCTCTGCATTTAATGACTTCATCATTTTTGTCCTTCAGTGATATAATTTGTTGCTTTCCTAGTGTCATTTTACTTCGGACATGTTTCAGAATTTTTCCTTATCTGGTTTCTTTGGTCTGGTCCATGTTTCTCTTTCTTTTTTCTTCTCTCTGCCTCATGGCGATAGGTTTATTTAATTCTGCCTTTTCTAGAAAATTTCTCTTTTACTTTCATTACCTTTCTTCTTTTCATGAACTCGAGGGTCGTTTTTGAATAGTTCTTGCCTTTGGTTGTATTAGCTCTCCCTACTACCTCCCCTAATTCTCTTAGCGCTTTTGTCAGTCATTCAACTTACCAGTGTCACACTCACCAAAACTTTGAGCTATAAATTTGTTCGTTATTTCTAGATGAAAGGCTGCTTTGTTTTGGCATACTTTTATTGAGCATATCTTTTTATCTTTAATCTTTTTTTTTTTTTCACTTGTGGAATTGAATCTGACTGTGCTACCAAAGCCGTCTTGATATACAGGCCCGGAGGAGAGACTGATGACGTCACAGGCAGTGGCCACAAATTCCCACTGCCTTTGCCTCTCATGCGTACACAATATTTGCTTACTTATGTATGGCCATTATTAATTATTAATGATTATTAGTGTTAATACTAATATTAGTCATTATTTTTATTTATTATTATTATGATAAACATTAAAAATTACACTGTTCCTGAATTTTAGGCCCAAAACATGGTAATGAATAGATGTTTTCAGATGCAAATTTTATAAGATATTAGGATACCTGTCTGTGTAAAGGTTATTTATCACTGTGCAAACTGAAAATAACTGTTTTACTTGCACGGTAAAATAATACACAGAAATCCGAGTTGGCAACAGCGTCGGTGGCCTACCTTTTGTCCACCTGGATTTTGAACAAAGCCCACTTGAATAAACCCAATATTATGTCCACTTTACTGTTTTTAATGCATCAATTAACATAAAATTTGAAATAAGGTATAAATAACCAACACACAGGTAAATAACTGAATTGCTGAAGAAAGCAGAAACAGTACACCAAAGGAAGAAAATATGTATATACATAATACATAATCAATTATGTATATACATAATCAACCGATATTGTATAGGTTAAGCTGCTGACTACCATTGCATTGCATCGCATATATAATGTGCCTTTTTTTCCTAGGCTAGGTGTAGGTAAATATATATATATATATATATATATATATATATATATATATATATATATATATATATATATATATATATATATATATATAAGCAAATTGCTATATATTCCAATCATCGGTAATTTTTTTTTTTTCTTCTTGTTAGGTAAGGTCAGATTAGTTTATTATCCATGTAACAGCTTCTACCATAAAACAGTGCAACAACTTTACCTAACTGTAATGACTAAACTAATTTTATACAAAATAATGGGTATTAGTTAAAGACTTGACAACAGCAGTTTTACCGAATGATATTTGTCATTTGAATAATAGGTTTCTTGTATCATATTTTCATTTCTGTTTATGCTCTAACCGTCACAAATCTCTTTTTAAGTCCCTCTCTTCAAACTATAGGAAACATGAGTATCAATAAAATAGACCCCGGCCTGGCAAAAATTCATATTTAGCTAACAGTTCTTGTCATCATTTAGACATAAGATTTAGGCAAAGGCATTACGTTCGGCTATGGGCAGACCCATACACATTTCTTCTTGGCTTAGGCTAGGCCTATGCACATTTTTCCTGGCCTGGGCTTGGCCTATGCAAAAAATTTTGGCATGGGCTAGGCCTATACGTTTCTTCCTGCCTATACAAAGCCCATATGTTTTTGCTTGGCCTGGGCTGGGCTTATGTTTCTTTTTATCCTAGGCTAGGCCTATACTTGTTGGTTACTATCCTTGTTACCTAGATATTTCACTGAATACAGAGAATTAAAAGAATAAATCAAGCTACCATTGAGTAGCCTAGGTTATTTTGCATGGAATAAAGTAAGGCATCAGTAACCAAATTAACATCTCAATACGACTATGATCCACCAAAATATATTATGCACAGTTAATAAAGAACACTAAGAAACTTAAGCTGTGCTTAATTTCGTTGCCTAACGTATTTACGAAAACTACTTTACTGTAACCAAGAAGATATCCACTGTTGATAGTCTGATACCTCTATATTCTCATTTAAAATGCTTTCACTAATAGCAATGATGCTTTTCATGCATTCTAGTAAGGCAATACATATTCAATAATACGTGTATGGCTTACCGTGAACGAAATCCAGTTGGAAGAGAGGAAAATTTTGAAATAAGTGGGCGAATTGTAGGCGTGCCTCGCTGTTTAAAACGTGGCGGGTGGGCTGGCGGAATAATACAATGGCCACCGATTGTGACGTCACAGTCAGATACAGGCGGGAGACCCGGGCCTGTTCAAATCAAGACGGCCTTGGTGCTACCCACCATTTTATAGTCACTTCCAATATTTACTTTGTTGATAACTGTGACATGAGTCTTTTATTCTTATCTGCTTTAATGAAATCGATTTCATTCTTTGTTTCCCTATCTGAACTTCTCCAGGTTCAAATTCTCCCTGTTCTTTTGTGAAGGAAGTGTTCAATATTCTCATGTTATGCATTTTAGCAAAACTTATCACAATTTCACCAATGTAATTCCTTTTTCCCACACTGAATTTTCCCATACATGCTTCTCCGTTTTTCAGTTTGGCAACTTTTGCATTGAAGTCCCCCATGAGTATAGCATATCTGTTCTAGTCTTCTTTCATAATCTGGAGAATATCGTCATAAAATGCTTCTATTTCTTCATCTAAACTTTGAGAAGTCGGTGCAAATACTTGTATTACTTTCAAGCTTTATCCTTTGTCTAGTCTACTCTACACTCCTTGCTACTCTGTCTGATACATTGTTGAATTTAACAATGTTTTCTACAAGATTTCTCTTAATTAGAATTTCTACACCACTACCTCTTTCATTTTACCTTCCTCTGTTGTAAAATTGGTTCTTGCTGTCCTGGAAGTAAATTAAATTTTCTACTTTTCTGTGGATCTCACCAGACCTACAGGATCCCAACTAACATTTTCGAATTCAGTCATTAATGTATCAAGTTTGTATTCGTCTGCGAGGCTCCTTACATTGTACGTGTAGATCTTCATGGGTTTCAGTTTGTTTACTGTAATATGGCAGTCTCTGATATGCCAAGACAGTGCCTACTTACTTTCGATGGCACACTGCCTATAAGCACAGTAGGCAATGTGGTTGGACCATTAATAGACGATGATCCAACAGGAACGCCCGTGAAATCATTAATAGAAGAATTCATGTTTGGTTGAGTGGATTGTGGCAGATAATCTTACCTCCCTGCCACATAGTTTCTGGTGGGATCTAATTTTTGGTCACCTTATTCAGTATATTTGGTGGAGCCCAATATGTATATAGGAGTTTCCATGGTCCGTGCTGTCTAAGACCGTATCTCATATCTGCAGGGCCTTCCCCTATCTGATACCCTGGGATGCGCCAGGAAGCAGTGGGATCTGCCACACAAATTAGCCCTCACTGGGTGTCCAGATAATTCTAAGAATGCCATTTTTTTTTCTTACCCATCCGTGGTCGCCAGCATTAAATGACATTTAGCCGATAAATGGCTGCAGGTGTTGTTTGAGCGCAGCCTATAAAAAACTGCAAAAATTTTTGGGATGTGAACGAACGTTTGAACATCTTCAGACTGTCCTACACTGCACTCCCATACACCCCATCAAGCAGTTCAGAGCCTGCTGCTATGATGAGTGGATTTTCGAATTTTTTTCACTCCTGGCCAAGCCTAAACAAGCACAACTACACCCATTATCTTGACCCAGGGGAAAATATCATCTTTGTTCTCTCTTGCAAAACACACACAAACACCTGTTTACGATTATGAATTAATACAGACACAAACAAAAAGACATGATAGGTGAAAAATACATTTTTGTCTTGGTAGCTTTACCTATTTGCTCAGGTTTGTTGTAATGGTTTGGATCATTTGATGCAGAGCTTTTGGAAAGTGAACGAACATCTGGGACGTGAAACTGACCTTCAGTTCACCCTCTCGCATATCTGTCAGTTCACCACCTGCTGCCGTGACGAGTAGATGTCCGATTTTTACGCTCGTGTCATGCCTAAAAACACATAGTTCCACCCATTATCTCAACCCAGACAGAAAATATCATCTTTTTCCTCTCTTGCAAAACACACACAACCACCCTGTTTACGAGACAGCAATATATATTGCGAAAATAACAAGGTATAATGATAGATAAAGATGAACTTCTTGTTACGGAAAAAAAATACGATCTCCCCCATCTGCAAACGTATTTATTTCTGCTTTTTCTTCGTATTCGTAATAATTAGACTTATTCATATTTTTGAAACAGCATTACATTTCTATTTTTAGCCAGCACTTAGTGTGGGAGCTGGAAGTTGCGACTCAACTCACCTATTGCTAATCGGATCTGACTCTCCACTTTCATCTTCTGTGGGAGACCTAGCCTCAGAGGACGGGCAATTTTCTCATTTAGTATTGAAAATTCAACCCTTTCACTTCCTTTTCCAAGCATGGGCACAACAATAACATAAAAAATAACTCAAAACTACCATAAACATATTTTATATCAAAAAGGTGAAAAAATATTCATAATAATATTTTTTCCAGCCATTCTAACATTGTACTGAAATCATTCGTATCATCATATCTCATATATGCGCAACATTTCAGCTCCATTCACATTATTTTTGGGGGGGTAAAAAAAATTATAACAACACTTGCCAAACTGCACTGCGGCAGTACCTCTCGGCGGTGATATCGGTTGCTGATATTTCTGCAACTTTTGTGCTCCATTGCAAGCCACAGAATGGGTCTAGGAAGCTGGGATTTGCAATGTTAGATACGTCTAAACTTTCTCTTTAGTGTGGCAGGAAAAAAAAAATCAATTTTCGAAACTTCAGAGAATGGTCCCCACATCGGCCTGGGGTGCACAAAAAATTCCAGACCCACAACCATGGAGGGTTTAAATACTGTTTCTGAGACTTTGGGACGTTAACAATTATAATGGTTAATTTTCACACTGACTGAGAAAGAAGTATTATCACGAAACTTTAAATAAATCATCAGTTGTATTTGCTTATTTGGGTAGTTTATGATAAGTGGAGCTGGAAAAGGGCGATTTCGTGTGGTGGCATCAATAATACCTATACATGTTAGGGCTGTGCTTCCTGCATGGAGTAATTGTGGTGTCGATCCAGGAGCTAAAGCTCCTCCTATTTCTTTGCACCTCACTATGGTAAGGATCTTGATTCTAGAAAGGGGCTGCCTGCAAGAATGGGCACTGGAGCCCTAAACAGAGTTTGTATTGTACTGTACCTCTAGGACAACACCTCAGAACCAGTTGCCTACCTGTGATCAATGGGTATGCTCAATCAAACAGACTGGGGTTAAGTAATAACAACAACAAATGTCCCCCAAGTCACTCCCTGCCCCCTGAAAGGAAAGTAGTGGACAACATTAGGAAGGTAACATTAACCTGCAGTAAATTGTTTTCACGCTTCTGATGGACCTGGAGCAACAACATCATCATCAGCAACAACCACAACAACAACAACAACTCTTTCTCCTCCTCCAATATAGAAGTTGGTGGACGACTTGATAATAGCAATCATGAAGAAAATAACACTTTCTCGCGCAGATAAGGTAATAAGTTTTGAGGGATATGACGCACCTGCTTTTCTCTCCTTTCCCCCCACCCACTGTGTGCTCCAAATATGTGTATTCTCGTTTTTTTTTCACCACCCAAACATATTTATTTTGTCACAAAACCCACATATTCCTATTCGTCGATGTTTGTTCTACATTATATGAAAAAAACGCACACAAAAACATGCTATATATATTCAAGAGCATACATTTCACTTCTGAACATCATAAGTCGAATGTTTACTACTCAATCTCAACATGTTTATACAATCATTGGAAAGAGAATTTTATTAGCTTTCAAATGCCGGAGGTCCCAGTTTGATACGAGGTATTGTGTTCGAGTAATAAGCGAAAAAGTAAAACCCATTTCCGACAGACAACAGATTTGTTTTAGTTGGGGAGCTCTAGTGAAAAACTTTTCGTGCCACTGTCATGTTTTTATTTTATCATCCTATGCAGAGAGAAAAATGCAAAAAACTACAATGCTCCTATGCTGTGTTGTGACTGTAGGGCAGTTTCTTGCCTTCCCTAAACTACTGCACATATTTCACCAATTCTTTGTACACTAGATATGCACACTACATTCACATGAATCACTGTCACTACTATTATAGCTGAATACTCACATTTGGTGCAGGGTACAGGCAGTGTAGTTGATTAGAAGCAGTAGCATAATCTTCATTGGGCCAATGGTTGAAAACGACCAGGATTGCTTCACAAACACCAAATATCCTATTGCAACACCAAATCTAATCACAACAATGCCCAAACACTATACACAAGCATTACTGGTACAGTGAAATGTATTGCATGGCCAGGACGGGAGTATGAGTGAAAATTTAAAGGGACAGAGCCGCGCAGTACCTTCCCCACTCACAGCTCATTTGGTACTGAATAATCTGTCTGCTCTCTTGCTGGTATGGGGACCCACAGTTGCCAACTCATTACTTTTAACAAGGAGCAGGGAAGCTACGATGCCTCCAAAAATGACGCCGAACAGCCAAAAACCTTTCCTCTGATGAAAGTTTTTATGCTTTAATGATGCCAAAAGCATCAACGCGTATAGTCACAGCCACACCCATATGACGACAAACGCGTCATCGTGTACGAAGGGGTTAAGTTCAAATTAGTTTGGGATGTCTCTTCTACTGAAAACCCTTCAACTATTCCTAATTTTCATCTTAGAGATTTCAATGGATTAAAGCTTATTTTAGAACTGCATCCCATGGGGGGACTAGTTACTTTGGGGAGAGTCAGGTCAGTGGGGAACCCCAAGTCATAAATGCGGGGCAGGAAGTGGGTGAGAATGTGCACCAGGTCACTGGGGAAGCTCAAATCATAGATGAGGGACAGGATATAGGTGGGAGTGTAGTTCAGGTGACGGAGTTTAACTAAGATCCAGTATCGAGCAGCCGTTCGACCAGTGAGAAATATGATGAGTCATTCATTCATCATTCATCATCCAATCCTATATTGCCCCATGAGAAGCACAGGAGCCCGGGGCTAGGTAAGTTGGTCCTGACATTTAAGATCAGAGTGACTAGCCTCACTCATCCCTGAATGGCACTACATGAGCAATAAACCACAACTAGCCCTTGGATATAAAGCTTCACTGGCTCAATCCAAAGGGAGCGCCATAAATACCCACTTAACCACCAGGCTCCAAAATTTGGTTATATGGTTATCAACCTGCATAGTAAATGGTTTCCTGGTACACAGGAAACCATTTGACTTGTCACTCAGTGTAGAGTCACCCACAGGCAGATGGAATAGGCAGGAATGAAGGAAAGAAAGACAGAACAGAGAGTCTAAAGTCACCCATAGGCAGAAGGATGAGGAAAGAAATAAAGAAATAAAGAAAGAAGAGGATGGAAGGAAAGAAGGATGGAGGAGAGGAAAGGGCAGACACCCGAGAGCAGCACTACATCGAGTGAGTGGATGGTGAGTGCCCCCACCTACTACATAATATCAGATAATAAATATGATGCACAGAGGCCAAGATAGATATATCCCTTCAAAACCGTTTAGACCCAGTAATTCAGAACCAAGATGGTTAAACAACAGATCAAATTCTCTCAGAGGCCAAAGGAAAGGAATATAGAGAAAAATAAAATATGGAGAGGAACACTTACGTAACCGGTACGTGCTTTTGAATAAGAATGTAAAGAGGGATATACCAAAGCAAAGCGAGGTTATGAAATTAAGGTTGCTAGTGAATAATTAAAAAAAGGGGGGGTTACCAAATGTACCGTTCGAAAAATAAAGATAGGATAGGACTTCTCAGAACAGAATTAGGTAATATTACCAGTGAAGATAAAAAAACGTGCTCCATCGTAAATAATTATTTCATATCAGTATTTACCAGGGAAAATCTAGACCTGGTCCCTCAAGCAGCAAATATTTACGAAGGTACAGTAATATGGACAATATCCTCAGTAAAATAACCATTAGTAAGGAGGACGTACTGAAAGAGAGAATTAGTTAAATCGTCAGGTCCGGACGAGATATATGCAAAATATATAAGAGAAACCAAAGAAGAGTTATGGCAGCCACTTTTAACGTTATATCATGAATCTTTAATTTCAGGAGAAGTTCCAGAGGCGTGGAAGACCGCAAACGTAGTTCCCATTTTTAAAAAGGGTGATAAAGCATCTGCGTTGAGTTATCGTCCGATAACCCTAAAGTCAGTACAGTGTGGTAGGAAAAATGCTAGTCAATTTTGGCAAACAAAATTAGGGAACACTGAGAAAGGTTAAATTTTATAAATGAATGTCAGCACGGACTCAGGCAAGGACGACTCTGCCTCACTAACTTGTCATTCTTCTCGGAGGTCTATGAGGCAAGTGAGTTGGTGGAAGATTAGTGCCCCTCCCCAGAAAGCAACTAACTAAAAATACGAACATGAAGCCTCGGACCAGGACTGACCAAAAGATGACGACTAAGGACTGAACAAAGGACTTGGTACGGATAGCTACATGGAATGTAAGGGGTGCGAATGATGAGGTGAAAGACAGAAAGATTGTGCAGGTGTTTGAGGGTGTGAAAGTGAATGAATGTGGATTAACTGAAACTAAACGGCAAGTGAGAGTGTGAGAGAGTATGGATGGGGTATATGTGCTGGAGTAGGTGAGAATGAGAGGACAAAAGAAGGAGTGTGTATTGTTGTGAGTAACAGATGGAAGAAAAACATAAGAGAGTATGGATCAGCTGACTCAAGTATTGTGTGGGTAAGAGAGAAAGTTGGACTACAAATGTTGGTGATTATGTGTGTGTATGCGCCAACGCAAGATTGTGCAAGTAGAGTGAGAGAAGAGTTCTGGACAAATGTGAAAGCACGCTTGGAAAAGTTTGAAAGGAATGAGAGAGTGTTCTTGATTGGAGATATAAATGGAAAAGTGGGGAATGTGAAGATGGATGGACTAGTTGGTGAGTGGGGTGTGCCTGCAGACATGGATGAGAATGGCAGTGCCTTAGTGGACATTTGTGCTGAGAGAGGGTTGGTGAGAGCTAATACCCTCTTCAGGCACAAATTGATGAGAAGGGTGGGTGGTGAACTAAATGAAGAGAAGGCAATGATTGATTATGTGTGTGTGTATGAAAAGATGAGAAGGTGTGTGATGGATGCAAGAGTATATAGAGGTTGGGGGAGTGGACATTCAGACCACCACTTGGTGGTGGTCAGAATCAGTGTCCAAACAAAATGAAGAAATAGAAGAAGGGAAGGACAGGAGGAAGTAGTTCTTACAAGGAGGGTAGAAAAGTTACAAGAGGATAGAAGAAAAGCAGAATATAAGAGCAAAGTGGAGGAGCGATTGGGTAAGTATAGTTGCAGCAAATGGGGGATGTGGAAAGTGTGTGTAAGATATTCACGGAAGAAATCTGTGGAGCTTGTTAGGTGGTATGTGGGCTGAAGAGAAGACGAAAGGGCATGCAGAGAACAGCATAGTGGACTGAAGAGCTGAGAGAGGCTTTGGCACAAAGGAAGAAAGCATATAGTAAATGGATGAGAAACAGGGGCATGGAAGAAGTTGATAGACAGAAGAGAGAGTTATATGTAGAGAGGAAGAGAGAGGTGAAAAGATTAGTGAGAGAGACTAAGAAGAGAGTAGATAAGGAGTTTGGAAGGAATCTGAGTGTAAAGTGGAAGGAATGCAAGAAAATGTTCTGGAAAGAGGTGAAGAGAGTTAGACAGTTTACCAAAGAAGTTAGTTGGGGAGTGAAAGATCAAAATGGTAGGTTACCAGTGGAGAAGGGAGAAAAAGTGAGCAGATGGAGAGAACACTTCAATGAATTGTTGAACATAGAGAATGAAAGTAATGCAAATATAAGTGGCTGGGGAATGGCTGGGAGAAGAAGGGATGTGATAAGAGAGGAAGAAATCAGTGGGATGGAAGTTGTGGAAGCAATGAAGAAAGTTAAAACGGGGAAAGCCCCAGGAATTGATGGAGTGTGTGGTGAAATGCTGAAGCATGGGGGAGAGATAGTAGTAGAATGGATGTGGAAGATGTGCAGACTGACCTGGGAGGAAAGTAGAGTCCCGGAGGATTGGAAGTCAGTTATAATTGTTCCCCTGTACAAAGGAAAAGGGGGAAAAGAAGTGTGTGTGTTAATCATAGGGGCATTTGCCTTCTTAGTGTAAAAGGAAAAGTGTATTGTAGGATACTTATTGACAGAGTTAGGGAAATGACAGAGGAATTAGCTGGAGAAGAACAGGGAGGTTTTAGGAAGGGAAGAGGTTCTGTAGATCAGATATTCATTCTTAGATCCTTAGTGGAAAAGTTTCTAGACAAGGGAAAGAAGTTGTATGCAGCCTTCATGGATTTGGAGAAAGCATATGACAGGGTGGATAGACAAGGATTGTGGAAAGTATTAAGAATAAATGGAGTAGATGGGAAGTTGTTGAATGCCGTGAAGAGTATGTATGAGGGTGCCAAGGCTGCAGTGCGTGTGGGTAGTGAACTGAGTGAATTTTTTTTTTTGAAGGTTGGGTTGAAACAGGGATGTGTTATGTCTCCATGGTTGTTCAGTCTGTATATGGATGGGGTTATAAAAGGGATACAAGATAGGGCAGTGGATGTTGGAGTAGCCCTAGTGAGAGAGGGCAGTGTTTGGAAACTCCCTGTACCGTTGTTTGTAGATGATACTGTGTTGTTAGGTGGTGACGAAGGGGAGCTACAAGGCTGGTGGATGAGTTTGGGAGAGTGTGTAAGACGCGGAATCTAAACGTGAATGTAGGGAAGAGTAAAGTTATGGTCTTCGAGAGAAGTGAAGTTAGTGAATGTACAGTGAGATTGGATGGGAAGGAAATGGAGAATGTGAGTGTATTTAAGTACTTGGATAGTGTGATGAGTAAGGATGGAAGTTTAGAGGGTGAAGTGCTTGAATGGTGCAGCAGGGAAAAAAGGTTGCTGGTTCCTTGAAAGCAGTGCTTAGAAACAGGGAAGTGAGCATGGAAGTGAAAAAGCTACTACACAACAGTACTGTTACACCAACGCTAACGTATGGAAGTGAAGCTTGGACATTGTTGGAGGGACAGAAGTCAAGTGTCAGAGCAGTGGAAATGAGTTATTTGAGAGGAGCATGTGGAGTCACATGGAGAGACAGGCTGATAAATGAGGAAGTGAAGGAGCAGTGTGGTGTGGATGTGGATGTGATAGGAAGCGTTAGGAGAAACACATTATGGTGGTTTGGCCATGTGGAGAGGATGGAGAGTGAGAGACTGATGAGGAGAATGTATGTGAGTGAGGTGGGGGGCGAGAGGGAGGGGGAGGCCGAGGATGAAATGGAGGGATGGAGTGGAGAGGTATATGAAAGAGGGAGGTGTCAGCTGGGAGCAGGGCAGTGAAATGGCGGGGGACAGAGTGACATGGAGGCGACTTGTTTGTGGCCACCCCTTACAGGATTAAGGCGTCTAGCAATAGATAGATAGACTTTAGTAAAGTTTTTTATAGGGTCACACACAAAAGGTTAGTTAGAAAGGTTCGAGCACACAGTATGAACAGCGATATCGTAAAATGGATAGAATCCTGGCTGATGGGACGAACGCAGAGAATATTAATAAATGGAACTAAGTTGGACTAGGGATTACTCACTAGCGGTGTACCACAGGGATCAGTACTCGGTCCCTTATTTATTTATATATATATATATATATATATATATATATATATATATATATATATATATTGAGGCCCCGCGTGCAAGAGTATATCCATGTGCCATTTTTTAAAAGTGGCAGAAATCGCGTTTGAAGTTTTTACAACTTTGAAGAACGGTACCCCGAAACCTATTATACCTAGGATAATGGCGTTTGCATAATTTTAAAGCTGATTGTCTCTACTTTATCCAGAAACTTTTTAGTTAAGGTACTATTGTTTTTACCCTAAAAAAAAAAAAATAAAATCGATATATTAGCATACAATGCTGCTACTTTTATGCATAAACTAGTACCACAGGCCAATAGCTAGTGAGTTCTTTATGTTGCAAGATGAAGTTCAGTGTCTGTAGAGTGGTTGGTTATGAATTTGCCTGGTTTTTGTCATAAAAAGTAAGCTTTATAAATTTTTCAAAAAAATTATCAATGTGCAGCTTTTTTTTTTTTTTTTTTAATTTGGTCCTCATTGTTCTCTGTTTTTATGTGAAGACACTTTACATCTATTAAATGTAATAACAAACCAAATAACACCATTAATACTAGGAAAAATGATGTTTTACATTAATAATCTTATTAATGAATACAGTAGTTCTATCTATCTATCTATCTATAGCCCGACGCCCTAATCCCACAAAGGGTGGCCGCAGACAAAACGTCTCCAAGTCGCTCTGTCACCCACCATTTGACTACCCTCCCCTCAGCTCACCGCCCCCTCCCTCATATACCTCTCAACTCCATCCCTCCACCTCATCCTCGGTCTACCTCTCCCTCCCTCCACCTCACCTACATACACCCTCTTAGTCAGTCTTTCATTCTCCATTCTCTTCACATGTCCAAACCACCTCAGTGTATTTCTCCTAATCTTCTCAACCACATCCACATCCACCCCACAACGTTCCTTCAATTCTTCATTCGTCAACCTGTCCCTCCACGTCACCCCACATGCTCCTCTCAAGTAACTCATTTCCACTGCTCTCACTCTTGACTTGTTCCCCTCTTGCAAGGTCCACGCCTCGCTTCCATACGTCAGGGTAGGGATCACAGTACTATCATGCAGTGACTTCTTAACTTCCATACTCACCTCCCTATTTCTCATCACTGCTTTCAGTAGTTGCTGCAATAAAAAATACAATGGTTCAATAGAAAAACTAACCTCACTGAAAGAGTTAATGAACACAAAGCCATAGGCAGTTATAAAAGGTTATTATTTCTTTTTACTGAAAAAAAAAAAAGGGTGGTGATGTAAACCCAATGTTATTTCTATGGGTTTTCGCCCTTATGTCTTGGGTCGTACATAACATCCACCAAGTCCACATTAAAGTACATACTCTGAGGGACTGAGGGATAACATTATCTCAATTTTCGACAAGGCGGCGCATGGGTATACTCTTGCACGCGGGGCCTCATAAATATATATATATATATATATATATATATATATATATATATATATATATATAGATATATATAGATAGATAGATATAGATATATAGATATAGATATTTATACATATATATATATATATATATATATATATATATATATATATATATATGAAAGATTGTTTTGTCCCCATTCACTGAACATAGATAGAGCTTGATTTATGGAGATGGCTGTGCTGAGTTGAGATATAGAGATGTTAGACTTTGTAAATGGGTGTTTGAGTGTGAATGAACTATGTAGTGTTGTGTCATCTGCATATGAGTGGATGGGATTGTGGGTGACAGATAAGAGATCATTAATATGAACCAGGAACAGGGTTGGCGTCAGAACTGATCCCTGTGGCACGCCGGCATTAACTGAGTGGAAATTGGAATATACATCATCTACTTTTACTCTTACAAGTGCTCGTGGGCCTTTTGGATCCCTCACGCTTGTCACGGGGTTTTTAAAATATCAGGGTAAATTTTGATATAAATGGTTAAATATTATTTAAATTGATAATAATATTCAATAATATTGAAGAGCAGAGACAATGATTGTCTTGCTACATCAAGCAACGATTACTTTACGCTGGCTTAGCACGATTCTCTGAGAACGAGAATTTATAAACTTTCTCAACAGTACACAGCAGAGACTAATTACTCACAATTGCTGAATTACTGTACTGTTAGCCTCTGGAGAAAGTTACATCACCCCTGACAATAAATAACTAATACTAACATCAGGTTCTTGCCGATGCTTAACTCCCAGATGGCACAACGGATATTAAGTTAATACAAGACTGGTCTAAGTACCAGTTATGAAAGCAAACGTTTATGCAAGCTAGGAGCTATATGGAAAATAAGCTTAATTTGGATTAAATGAAACAAGATTTTACTTTACATTGAAGCTCAAGAAATAGAACTGTTAAATTTATTAATTCCAAAAAAATAAATTTAACGTTACATTTCAAATCAATGAGACGCACTCACTCACTCTCACACGAGCTAAATACTTACGTCTAAAAAAAAAACACCTTAATTAAACTCTTATAACTAGAAAATACACAAAAGAAATACTATAGTCGATGAATGCTGCGTATCACCAGATGGGTGGGAAGACTGGACTAACTGTGAAGTGGAGTTTGGGTACTAGCTGACCTCTCACACTGCGGCACAGGACCTTCCTCCGTCACATCAAACACAAGACTGACTAAGTCGTGGGAAAGCGGAGCACTCGGCCGCATTTTTTAACGGTCGAATGAGCAAGCAGAGGCGAACAATAAAAAAACAATAGTATCGCTCAGTACAGCACTTAGTGACGTGCATTAAATCGGTCACTCTTTGAAAACGGTGACGAATTATTTGAAAAGTATACTCCGATAATGGAGGGAGAAACGGTTAGCTGAGCGATACACAGTGAGTTTTCCACTAATAGTTCGTGGTTTCTCACAAAAAAGGAAATGTCGCGAATTGATTCGTGACATTACGCCCTTGAAAATTAAATCTTTCTTCCTTCAGAAGAAAGATTTCAATATACATACATATACATCCTAACTCAGTCACACAAGATTCACACTGTGGTGTGTGTGCTATCCTGCTACAGGAGTATGTCGCAGTCGCCAGTGAGCGAAAAAACCTCGTATTTACGTTAATAGAAACAAGCTTGAGGGAAAAACTCCGTAACGACTGTGAAAATCCTGTACTCAGGTCAAACTGAGCGAAAGTTCGCTACATTTACATTAACAACTAATTGTTATGTGGCGTAGTGTGTGTAATACACGGTGTAGGTGTGACAGTTGTAGTGTAACTGTACCTACGTGTAAAATGACACAGTAATACAAATTTATAGTAAAATAATGATGACGAGGCAGAAGAGAAGGGGCGGCAGCATGCAACAGGAACGGCCAGCTGATCTGCACGGCAATGCTGCACCCACCAGCTACACCTGCGAAAAGAATTAAGGTGGAGCATCAAAACTGTTATTTCTCTCTCTCTCTCTCTCTCTCTGCCTAGCAATCAGTACTTGTCATTATTAACCAGGAAACGTAATTCTTGAATTCACAAATTGCTTAGAACCCTTATAGCTTACTGGTTAACGCTTTCATTATTAACCAGGAAACGTGCCAGTTCTTGAATTCACAAATTGCTTAGAACGGGCAGTTTACTGGTTAACCTAACATTATTAACCAGGAAACGTGCCAGTTCTTGAATTCACAAATTGCTTAGAACGGGCAGTTTACTGGTTAACCTAACTCTACACTTACGAGTAATACAGGAAGCTGAAAATCGCTACGCAATCTCGGGCAGGTCACGTTTTAACACCCACCGTGGGTGTGAACACTCATGTGGGTAATGTGCATTCTCCGGGAATCCTCAGAGAGGCCCACAGCTCGAGACATTCCACAAGGTAATTCATACACAGCCTCGGACTGTCTCTGCAAGGTTCTCAAACTTCCCCCTTAACTTATGGTATACATGTATGTACAAGCCCTGGATATACTGTGTCCTGTAGGGCCGACGAGTGAGACGTCTGGTCTACACTTTTAACTGGGAACCAGGCTGGTCCTTGGATTACTCAAATCGCTTAGGATGCCTATCTTATGGAACCCAGCATGCAACAATTGCCCATATTAGTCAGCAGTTAGCAGGCGAGACATCAGGTCTGCACCTACATTATCACTTCCCTTGAGGTATCTCACAACAAGGTTAAACTGCTGTAAATACAGTGTCCAGCGTGTCAATCTTGCATTAGCCGTCTTGGTCGTGCTAAGACTAGTGAGTGGCATATGATCAGTTTCCAGAGTAAATGGTGCCCCAAAAAGATAATAATAATATTTTTTAACACCATCAACCACAGCCAAGAGTTCCTTCTCAACAGTACTGTAATTCCTCTCGGCAGGTTTTAGCCTACGGCTGTGGTATGCCACTGGGAAGATTCCACCTTCCGATTCCTGCATCAATACGGCACCTACTCCATCTTGTGAAGCATCAGTGCGCAGTATGAAAGGTTTGCTGGAATCAGGCAACTGCAAGATAGGCTCCTTGCACAACATGTTCTTAAGAGCAATAAAGGATCTCTCTTGCGCTTCTCCCCACTCAATGGTGTTTGGAGCATATTTCCGTAGCACTTCATACAATGGTTGGGCAATGAGAGCAAAGTTGGGGATAAAACTCCTATAATATCCCACTAGGCCAAGAAATGCCCTAACCTGTTTCTTGGTCACAGGTCTCGGGGCTTCTCTAACTTTCCTGATCTTGTCACCCTGACACCTGCAGTGATTGTTGCCAACAATATGACCGAGGAACTCCACCTCACTGTGAGCAATCTTGCATTTGCTAGGCTTCACAGTCATGTTGAAACTCTGGAGTCTACTGAAGACAATTTCCAAGAGTCTGAGGTGCTCCTCCAATGTGGCGGAATGAACGAGGACATCGTCAACGAACATCTCTACTCCTACAATACCATGGAGCACTTGTCTCATGGCACGATTAAATACTGCTGGGGAATTGGTAAGTCCAAATGGGAGGACTTTATACTGGTACAACCCCTAGGAGTAGCAAAGGCAGTGAACTGACGACTCTCAGGATGAAGGGGAATCTGGAAGAATCCCTTTGCTAGGTCAAGCTTCGTGAAATATCGTGACCCTGCCAGCTTGGAGAAGATGGCAATATGGTCACCCATTGGCTCAGCATCCACTTTAGTGATTGCATTGAGCCTTCTATAGTCACCACATATCCTGACTCCACCATCTTTCTTGCGGACTACTACCATCGGACTACAGTAAGGAGATGAGGACTTTTCGATAATGCCTGCAGTCTCCATGTCAGCAATTTCCTTATCTACTGCACCCTGTAGTCGCATGGGAATCGGATATGGCTTAACCTTAATAGGAGCATTGCTGGTCAACTCAATTTTATGACACGCAACCTTTGCAAGTCTAGGTTGGTCTGAGAAGACATCAGCATACTGACAGAGCAGTGACCATAAGGCATTTTGGTCCCCTACTGCTAAGTCAGGGTTAAGTAAAACATCTCCGACAGTCTCTTCCTGATGGGACTGAGCGGTTAAGGGCTCGTCATCATGGTCATCAGCTGGGATCACCGCAGCTGCCCCGGTTTCTTCCAGTGGCTGGTCACTATCATCAGCTACTAGTAGGCCAGTCTCCTCGGGGTCTGACTCATGATAAGCCTTCAACATGTTAATGTGGAACCTTTTACGAAGATTCCCCATCTGTATTATGTAGTTGAGGTCTGAAATGCGCTCTACTACATCGAATGGACCCTTCCACTGCGCCAACAACTTGTTCTGGGCAGTGGGGAGTAATACCAAGCATTTATCGCCTGGACTAAACTTCCGAAGCTTTGCCTTCTTATCGTAATAAGCCTTTTGAACTTCATGCGCCTTAATCAGTTCTTCCTTAGCTAACTCGCACGTCGACTGGAGGCGGTCAGCCAAATCAAGGACGTAGGTGTAGGTGGTCTTGACTTCAGGGTCGGGTTCTTCATCGTCCCATAACTCACGAAGGACTTGAAGTGGGCCTCGGACCGACCTCCCATACACCAGTTCAAAGGGTGAGAATTTCAATGAATGCTGTGGGGCTTCTCGATAAGCAAATAGAAGAGGAGCAATGAACTGCGGCCATTCCTTTGGCTGTTCGGCGGTCATGCGCCTCAACATCTTCTTGAGAGTTCCATTGAACCTCTCACACAACCCGTTACACATGGGATGATACGGCGTAGTTCGTAAGCCTCGGATGGACAGCAACCTGAACGTTTCGTTCATCATTGCCGAAGTGAACTGCGAACCCCGGTCGCTCAAGACCTCCTTAGGGATACCTACACGACAGAACACTTCAATTAATGCCTCAGCAACAGTGACGGCCTCTATATTCTTAAGGGCCACAGCTTCAGGCCACCGTGTGCTGAAATCAACTATAGTGAGGATATACTTTGATCCATCACTAGCCCTAGGAGAGATTGGCCCAACTATGTCAACTGCTACTCTCTCGAACGGTTCAGAGATTATGGGCATTGGCTTCAATGGCGCAGGAC
Source organism: Coenobita brevimanus (assembly GCF_032717465.1). NCBI lineage: Eukaryota > Metazoa > Arthropoda > Malacostraca > Decapoda > Coenobitidae > Coenobita > Coenobita brevimanus. The sequence goes on along the minus strand of NC_137000.1, from coordinate 23,663,184 downwards.
GGACACGTCCCGGTCAGTGGTACGCTGACACACATCACAGGAACGTACAAGCCTCGTTATTTCCCGTCCCATTCCTGGCCAGAAAAAGTCAGCATGGATGCGGTCAGAGGTCTTCTTTTGACCCATGTGACCTCCCATCGCTGAACAGTGACCTAATTCAAACACTGCTCGGCGATACTTTGCAGGAACGACAAACTGCAGTCGAACCTCATCCTGGGGTGTCTGTGACTCACGGTACAGCCGTCCTCGCTTACGAAGGAACCTGGCTTGACCTCCCCGTGAATACTTGATCACTTTACCCTCCAGCTTCTTGCGCACTGAGGCAAGTGTCGAGTCAGTCTGTTGCTCTTGGACAACATCTTGACTACGAATCAGATCTTGCGGCGTTGCAACGGTCAATGGAGTGACGCGATTTGGAGCCTTGGCCATGGCTCGTGTTATCGCAGCTGCCGAAGTCTGAGTAGCAACATCTACGGCACAACTATTTTTGATGCCAGGTATGTTGCCTAAGATGAGGTCAAATAAAGGTTCTGGCATGACAACTGCAGCTGTCAAGCCAGTGAAAAATGGAGACGCCACCTGGATACGTGCCTCAGGGAACAATCTCACTGATCCATCAATAAGTCTAACTTGGATCTGTCGACCTGTATACTCATCAGGCCGAACTAAACTCTGCTTAACAGAGCAACCTGAGGAACCATTGTCCCTCAGGACATTTACAGAAACACCTCCCACAGACCCTGGCTGAACAAGAAAGGCAGTGTTGCTGGTGGAAGGGTCTGAGGAGGTAGCAGCCAGTCATTCATGAGACTGCGGAACAACCGATGCAGCAAACGTGGCGCCCTGGAAACTAGGTGTCTGAGGAGAGTTCATGGTCGGAGGGGGACTTGTGAACTGTTGTGAAGTACCTGTACTGGTAGAGATGGCACCACCGGGTACTTGTGGAATGAAGGCTGCATTTGCCTCCTGCCTCCGATACACTAATTGACCTGACTGAGGGTTACGTGGCTTGTCCTTGTATTGCTGCTGCTGCTGCTTGGGGAACTGCTGCTGGTTGGGGTGCTTGTTGTACCGCTTCCAAGCAGGCTGCTGTGTATTTTGCCCCTGGTCCTTCTGTGGTTTGCTTGGACCTTGACCATTACTCTGAGAACGGCCTTGGTGCTGGGATTCAGTCTGAGACGGCTTCCCAGACTTGGCAGTATCTTTCCTGCTCCAGGTATTTTGCTTACGAGCTTGATACCCGTATGCAGTAAAGAATGCGTCAGCCTTCTCTACCATTTGGCTGGCATCTTTCACCTGGCAGATCTTAAGCTGTGCTATGAGCTCAGCAGGCCACGACCTCTCTAGCTGTGTACGCAGCATAAGGTCAATTATCCCCTCACGCGTGGAAGGAGTTTCATCTTTCTCCATCCACTCACCTAAGTAAGCAGTGAGACGGTCGAGGAACTGAACAGCTGTCTCCTTGTCTTGGAGACGAGCTCGCATGAACTGAGCTTTGGCGTCGTCTACTGTGAGACCATACGCCTTAATGAGTGCAGCTTTCATCACTTCATACGTGAGATTGTCTCCACGAATTCTGTGGAGAATATCGAGGGCAGGGCCCTCAAACAGGCTAAGAAACTGAAGCCGCTTAGCTGCATCATCGAGCTGGTAAAGCTGAGCCATGTCTTCAAATCGAGCTATGTATGGCTCGATTCGCTCGCCATCTTTGTATGGGGGAAGCTTGATGTGTGGGGTCGCCATAACATGTGCAGGGAGAGCGCTCGTGGAGCTTGAACCAACTGCACCAGATGTGTCTGAAGCCAAGGAATCTCGCTTGAGCTTCAGCACTTCAAGTTCATGTTCTCGTTCTTTGTCTCGTTGTTCACGCTCGTATTCGCGCTGTTCTCGCTCTTGTACTAGCTCGTGTTCGCGCTGTTGTCGCTCTTTTTCTAAGTCGAGCTCGCGTTGTTTTTGTTCGTGTTCACGCTGTTTTTCGCGTTCCTCACGCTGTTCTCGCTCGTACTCGCGCTCTTTCTCACGCTGCTCTTGTTCATATGCACGCTCTCTTTCACGTTGTTCGCGTTGTTCTCGCTCGTATTCGCGCTGAATCTTACGCTCTTCACGGGCATCATTCTCGCGCTGCTGTTCCTGATTATGCCGTGAGAGTATATACTCTTTAATTTCGGTTGGGTCCGTAAGGCCCATATCTTTGGCTTCCTGTAAAAATACGGTGGTAGCCATGTCGCTAACTCAATCTAAATAACTAGCGACTCAGTACTGATTGCTGCTTCGCAAACGAATGCTAATAACTACAAGTAAAGAGTACAGACACAAGCTAGTGGTGACCAGTCTTATCCAGTTAACTGGCAAAGAATAAATCAAAAGTGTAAATGACTGGGAAGACTCAATAATAAACACAATGGGTACGGCGACTTCCCAGAAGCGAATAAAATCGTTTGGCGTTACCAAAATAAACTAGAGTTAAGTACTCTATGGATTGATAAAGCAAAATTCACTTGCTAAATTAACGGTAAACACCAGTAAGCTTGTGTCTGTAAACTTTAATGATAAATACCTAAATACGAATGAGTGAGCACTATCTCGTGAATAGCTTTAGAGCTAGGAGTTAATATCCTGGAATGAGGTCGCCAATTGTCACGGGGTTTTTAAAATATCAGGGTAAATTTTGATATAAATGGTTAAATATTATTTAAATTGATAATAATATTCAATAATATTGAAGAGCAGAGACAATGATTGTCTTGCTACATCAAGCAACGATTACTTTACGCTGGCTTAGCACGATTCTCTGAGAACGAGAATTTATAAACTTTCTCAACAGTACACAGCAGAGACTAATTACTCACAATTGCTGAATTACTGTACTGTTAGCCTCTGGAGAAAGTTACATCACCCCTGACAATAAATAACTAATACTAACATCAGGTTCTTGCCGATGCTTAACTCCCAGATGGCACAACGGATATTAAGTTAATACAAGACTGGTCTAAGTACCAGTTATGAAAGCAAACGTTTATGCAAGCTAGGAGCTATATGGAAAATAAGCTTAATTTGGATTAAATGAAACAAGATTTTACTTTACATTGAAGCTCAAGAAATAGAACTGTTAAATTTATTAATTCCAAAAAAAATAAATTTAACGTTACATTTCAAATCAATGAGACGCACTCACTCACTCTCACACGAGCTAAATACTTACGTCTAAAAAAAAAACACCTTAATTAAACTCTTATAACTAGAAAATACACAAAAGAAATACTATAGTCGATGAATGCTGCGTATCACCAGATGGGTGGGAAGACTGGACTAACTGTGAAGTGGAGTTTGGGTACTAGCTGACCTCTCACACTGCGGCACAGGACCTTCCTCCGTCACATCAAACACAAGACTGACTAAGTCGTGGGAAAGCGGAGCACTCGGCCGCATTTTTTAACGGTCGAATGAGCAAGCAGAGGCGAACAATAAAAAAACAATAGTATCGCTCAGTACAGCACTTAGTGACGTGCATTAAATCGGTCACTCTTTGAAAACGGTGACGAATTATTTGAAAAGTATACTCCGATAATGGAGGGAGAAACGGTTAGCTGAGCGATACACAGTGAGTTTTCCACTAATAGTTCGTGGTTTCTCACAAAAAGGAAATGTCGCGAATTGATTCGTGACAACGCTTGCTCCTGCGGAGGGCTCTTGCGTTTAAATGCTGTTCTAGTCTAACGTCACTCTCAGCCGCGAAGGCGACATCGAAGGGCCCATGATGGTCCGTTTATGTGCTGTTGTATTCTAACGTTGTCACTTGGATTTTTTACAGCTAACCAATTGATCATATTATTTGCAGCTTCGGGAATGGAACCCAAGTTGTCCGAACACAAGTCTGAAATACTTTACTTGTACCTCTGGACAAAAATTTCTACAGAGATCCTATGCTGCGCACCAGGAGTGGCGTTTTTTGGTCAAAATGTGATCGCTCATTAAATATAGTAAAAGTTTTTCAATCGTGATGGGGCCAAGTTTTTTCCACATCAGCGAATTTTTTTGCGAATTTTGTGCCAATTTTGGTGCAATTTGAATGCGTAGTTTTGGCTGCCCAAAATACACACACACACACACACACACACACACACACACGGCTACTGCTGTATTATATATATATATATATATATATATATATATATATATATATTAGGGTGTTATATATATATATATATATATATATATATATATATATATATATATATATATTAGGGTGTTCAGCGCTTATAGGGGAGGAAAAAATTGGATATTTAGATGGGCAAAGTAAGCAATCGATTCCTCTTTACGAACAAAGCATTTATGCAAATATTCAATGCAAAGTCGTGCTTCACTACCACTGCATTCTGTAAATCTAACTGATCTGAGTACGTGAAGTGTATGGTGAAGGTAAGTAAAAATAAACAATATGGTACAATAAGAAAGAATATTATTGAGCTATACAACAAGCATAATCTGTTTATTACATGTGGGATTTTTTGGTCGAGTCGTAGAGGGCTCTGTGGCGCTGCACAACATGGAAGATCAGCTGTCGCTCTTCATTCTTCATCAGACCACTGTTGTAGTCCATTGCCAGTTTGACTGCGTGCTCAGCAGCGTAACTGACGACTTTGAGGTGGGCCATGACATCAGGAATGGGGTAAAGGTCATCGATGCTTGTCGGAGTATCCTAGTAGAGCAGATACCATTAGGATTGTGCACAAGGTGATGAAAAGGGATCGTTTTCAGATAGGGAACCACCCTGAGGGTCCAATCCTGTGACCTTGGGTGACCTTCAAATTCAAGGTCAAGAAACATTATTTTAGGGTAAGAGGTGTCTCAGTCATGGCTGTTATCTTTACAGAATCTTGGTAACGTATTGAAAAGCACCTAGGCATCTCGAGGTTGTAGTTCTCAAGGTGACTTGAATGAACTTTAATAGTCATAGTGATATTCAGTTTATTTATCGTTTCCGGGAAGGAACTTTTTCTTCTCCGTAATGTTCTGTATTATTTTGAGTACTCCTGTACCATGTATGATGTCATGGGAATGATTATAATTATTTTTTGTCATATAATTTACACAATGTGCTCTCAGATTATTATGGAGTTAACGTGTTTATAGCTTAATATTGGCCTAGAAATTGGCGACTTTGACTGAGCTGGCAACTTTCTGGTTTTTGTTTTTAGGCATGTGGAAACCCATTGTCAGTTCAGTTCAGTTCAGTTCAGTTCAGTTGCTCAACCCAGTTAAGAGATATAATAATTCTCCTGAGAAACAGAATGTTTTGGTTATGTATAACAATAATATTTTTTCTACAGATTGGTGTACGGCCATAGATGCCACTGTGGACAGTTATCACAAGTTTTCCTGTCCTAGAACCCCATGCTCTCAAGTACGAGTTGGACATCGCCAAGTTGCCATCATGTCCTTGAAGCAATTTCTGTTGCTAGACAGTTCACAGCCAAAAGGAACAAAGCACCAAATGACTTCTGTCACTGACTGGGGACTGTGTACTGTGCCAGTCTGACACTGGGGAAGCCACGATATGTCCAGGCAAATGTAAGAACCCAGACACCAGAGGTACTGGTTACTCAACCTTGGCAAAAGACTTGCTAGATTTCCAAGGAAAGGATTATTTGCCTCTTCAAATTGATTTCAGTAAACTAGATGACGGTTCTGGCTTAGCGTCCACAATGGCAGGGCACCATGCCATTTGCACAAGTCCTGTCGTGCTAAAATCAACAAGACCAAACTCCACCATGCCGAGAAGAGAAGAGCTCCCTCTGGAGAATGTAGCTCCACCAGCTCACCCTCCCTTAGTGGCAGATGTTAGAAAAATCATAAACCCCAGGAGAAAGGACCAGTTTGTTTCTTCTGTGATCTCCCACATGTAGAAGGTGTTCTCCATGAAGCTTCAACATATAATGTAGATGGTCAGATACGTGAATATGCAAAAGATCTGCAGGATACATCCCTTCTAGCCAAACTTGCTGGTGGTGACATGATTACATTAGAAGCAAAGTACCATGCAATATGTTTTGCCCACTTCTACAACAGACACAAAAGTTATGAGGCAGCTTCAAGCCCAGAAGAAAGTACAAATCACCATCTGGGATGTATATATGCAAAAGACCTGCAGGATACATCCCTTCTAGCCAAACTTGCTGGTGGTGACATGATTACATTAGAAGCAAAGTACCATGCAATATGTTTTGCCCACTTCTACAACAGACACTAAAGTTATGAGGCAGCTTCAAGCCCAGAAGAAAGTACAAATCACCATCTGGGATGTATATATCCCTAATAGCCTGAAAGTTTTTATGAAAGAAAGAAGAGGCTTGGGCACCCAGCGAAGAGTTCAGCCTTCATCATGGCTCCCAAACAAGTGGGAAGATATTTTACGTGTGGATGAGAACAAGAATGAACTCTGCACATTTCTGTCAGAGCAAATAGTGACACTTGCAGCAGTAGAGGGAAAAGAAGTGTATGCCACTCAAGCCGAGTCAGTTCTGTACTCAGTGACAAAGACAGATCTAACAGGCCTAGCCCCTTGCTCCCATGAAGAAGCCGACAGCCGCATCTTCATACATGTGGCAGATCCTATCAGCAAGAGGTGTGCCAAGGTAGCTATCCGTACAGTGGATACAGATATTGTTGACATCGCAGTAGCACATATGGACATCCTCAATCCTAAGGAGATGTGGGTGGCACTTGGAACAGGCTCAAATTTCCGGTTCATAGATGGTCATGAGATCACTCGTGCACTGGGGCCTCAGAAATCTGCTGTGCTACCTCTCACACATTCACTGGTGGCACAACCTCTGCATTCAGTGGAATAGGGAAGAAGACGGCTTGGGGTACGTGGAACATCTACCCTGTGGTTACGAGGCCTATCAGGAGCTGAGCAACACAGAACATCTCTGAGAAAGGAGAGTCCATTGTCGAGAGATTTGCCATCCTTGTGTATGACAGGACAAGTGACCTGCTTGATATCAACGCAGCAAGGAAGATGTTCACCAAAATATAAAGGACAATACAGAACATTCCTCCCACAATGGCAGTTCTCCAGGAACGCACCAAGCATGACAGTCTGCAAGGTCAAATCTGGATCAAGGCCACTGATCCTGAACAGCAGTTGCCAGATACAGTGGGTTGTGGCTGGATCAGGGACAAAGATGGAGGGAAGCCAAGTTGGTCAAGACTTCCCAAGGCCTCACGGTCCTGCTATGAACTGATTCATTGCAGCTGTAAAACATCCTGCACTGTATGATGCAGATGCTCCAAAGCAGAACTCAGATGCGCGTCCCTGTGTGCATGTTCAGGGAACTGTTATGATAACTGATGAATTACGCTACTGCTTTGCTGATAAAACTGTGATCTTGACCTTGGAAGTTTATATTAATCCTGCAAGGTCATCGAAGTTCCAACACCAAATAAAATATTCCATTTTATCTCCACGTTATCATAGCCAAACTTTCTTCTCTAAATACACTGGATATCAGTATGACACTGACCTTGACCTTTAAAATTCATTCAAGGGTACCTTAAGAACTACAACCTAGAGATGCCCAGGTGTTTTTTAATACGTTACCAAGACTATATAAAAGATAATAGCCATGATAAAGACACCTCTTACCCTATAATATTGTTTCCTTGACTAGAATTAGAAGGTCACGAAGGTCACAGGATTAGACCTTCAAGGTGGTTCCCTATCTGAAAATGATCTCTTGGGTCTAAAGATATAATGTGGGAAATTCCATGCTTTTAACACCTTGTGCACAATTTTTATGATATCTGCACTTAACGGCTGTACCATCCAGCTTCAAACACTGGAAGAGGTTTTTTGACTTCTGGGTGACAAACTTAGAGATTCTCAGATCTGATACCTTATCAATCGTCTTCATGTTCAAACGGCGCAGACTCTTCTTCCTTGGCAGTGCTGTGGTCATATTATTCAGCATTTCCTGCTTTTCCTCAGAAAATACTTTGTCAGAATACGTGGCTAGTGGAGCCAGGACCTCACTGCGGTACCAGAGGTGGCTTTTGACTTTGTCCAGTGCCTTCGTTGCTACAACAGAATCCACCTCTTTGAATTCTTCAATCTTCTTCAGGAGACTGAGGTCTTTGATTGGTGCATCGACAGCATTTGGGGCTTCAAACCAGTGCATCACATAGATGGTGATGAGGAAGACACAGATGCGTTTGATGGCCTCCTTTTGATGCTATGTGAAGGGGAAGGAGGCTGCATCCTTCAGTTGATTTCTGAAAAGGAAGATCTTGAGGCAGTAAAGGTCTTTGGCCATCTAACGTGCTCTGTGATAGGCACCTGGACAGTGAAAGGTCATCCGTGCGGGCTTCTTGCCAAGGAAAGCCAAAGACAGCTGGATTAGCTCAAGGTAGTCATCACGGGGTTGCGCACAATCTATGTGGCAGAGTATGAAGTGTTCATTGTCCTCGACTCTGTTGGCAATCCATGACTGAGATTTTTCATCTAGGTCATCATCGTAGGGGTCGAAGAAATATGTGTCAATTTCGTCCCAGAACACTTTGAGTCGACTGAAGAGAGGAATTTCAGGACCAGAAGAAGAGAAAAAGAGGTCAAAGATCGCTGTCACTATGAGTTCACATATGTGATGCCTGCATGCCTAGAACAACAGTGGGACTTGGAGACCTCTTTCAATGACAAAGCAAGCTCTGCTGTGAACCCCAGTGTTAGACGCTGTAGTATCAAAACAGAGCCCCGCAATCCAGGGCTTCATTTCTGGCCATTCATCTAGAGTCCTTAGCACTACCGGTCCCATTGTTTCGCCAGTTCCAGCAGGAATCTTAGGGATCGCCAGGATCTTCTCCGTACCAATCCCTGTTACAACAATCGCCAGGCGATCACTGCAGCTGCTACCATTGTAGTGCCACACATTTGATATTCATGTATGTGTTTAGTAGTACTGTAATTTTAAGTTAGATAGGGTGTAACCTGAGTATTAGTCTATAAGTTCCTACCCTAAGTAGTAATTCATATATTAATGATTAATGTAGGGTTAACCATTTTTACATGTATGTATCTCTGTATCTATGCAGTGGGTGATGTAATTGTGGATGTTGAGCTATGGGAATTCCTCAGTCAAGTAAAGTAACGAATAACAGATGCGCCAACTTTTCTTGTCGTTGTTGGGCGCCGAGTTTAAACCTTAAACAGAATAATGATGAATATACAATTCTTTCCATAACCTAGTTGTGAAATGTTTGCTAATGAAGCTGCTAGAACACAAGTATGTAAGATTAGCAGTCTAAAAGGCCTAAATAATGTCATTTGTGAGGATTTAAAGTTCCGTTTATCTTGGCCGTCACTAGATGGCATGAACTGCTCTCAGATTCAAATTGAGATAGTGATAGAATCAGTATCTAAATTAAGTAAGGAATAAATCCCAAATTTTCCCCAATTCAATCAAAAGTCCTGGCGTCATGGGTACACTGCTAAATAAATTGTAAAGAGAATTGAAACCCACCATATTTCAAAAACACCATCTCATTTGACTAAGCAGTGGCTGCCCAACGGAGTCACTCGAGCCCCAGTCATCGTATCTAATGGACGTTCGTTCAGGTGAGTCGTCCACATTTCTTCTTCCTCCCCCTCTTTTTCTTTGTTTAATCCTTACTTATTATGGACTATATGAAGTAATATTGTTGAGAGTTTAACGTAGAGTCACTCGAGCCCCAGTCATCGTATCTAATGGACGTTCGTTCAGTCCCCCCAGACACAGGCGACGTCCGTGTGAGCACGACGTTATTCCCATAGTATTGCCCGTAGACTTTTACATACACACTTACACTACCCACGAGTTACTTTACAAACCGAAAGAAGTTGATATGTTATTATTGATCCTATCAAGTGAACTTTTTTTGTAGATAAGGAATAGATATATAAAAGTGATATGATCTGTAACGGAAAGGAAAAATTCAAATTCATTAACTGATCTCTTTCTTTAAAATTAATTTATTAGAAAAAAAAAAAATCAGGAGCGTGGAAGGGAACTTAGTGATTGTGAGCAATAATGTGATATTTGAGTTGTACCTCGAGGCTAAACAAGCCCGAGTGATTGGGTGTTCCTGGTGATTATATTTCTTTTTTTTTTAATTATTCCTCGAGGCTAGACAAGCCCGAGAGATTATGTATTTCTAGTGACTATATAACATTGTTGATGATGAACTGTAAATAATACTGACTTGATGTGGGAATCGAGAAAATTACATGAGGAGAATATATTATATGGGTGAAAGATGAACACAAATAATCATTCTTATTGATTCGAGGCTATGCCAGCCCGAACAAACAAGTCATACCCGTAAAAAAAAAAAAAAAAAAAAAAGTCCCTGTCTTGAGGCCGTTGTTGAGCCCAAGAGTAACGGCCAAAAAGAAAGTAAAGTACAACAACTCCATACCTCGCGTGTATCAAAATGTTTCGTCTGGTAATAATGTTAGAGGAATGATCACCCAAAAACCTTGGTAACATATACAATCTTCTCTCATACTAAAGAGGGTCATGTAACTAAAAATGTTTTTTGTGGAAATTAACAGAATTATTAAAGTAAAGTATATATCATTTTCTTTTCTTTATTAGTATACCTAATCAAGGAAATTATGTCCTCGAGCCAAATTCACTCCCCTTCCCATTCAAGATTCCTTCGCTGAGGGAACGACGACCACCTGTGGTACTGACTAAATCTAAGCTCGGCCAAAAACTACAAACGCTACCACAATTCTTTCTTTTCATAAATATTTACCATCCACTATACTAAGTCGAGTACCACTTGTATATCCATGGATGAGTTGATCAGCACCCACAACAGGTAAGAATATAAATACCACTATCATTACACTGGTGAATACCGGTGGGATAACATTTTCAGCTTTACACTGGTGTCAGCCAGTGGGATAAAATTCCAGCTTTACACCATCGATGTTGGGCAAGAGCTTTCCATCAAAATGGAGAATCAAGGGTGTTTGTGGCTGGAAGTCTTTTTTTTTTTTATCTTTTCAGCGATTGCAGTCCTTGATTCCTTCTGAACAGAGTGGAGAGATCCAACAGACAACGTGAGTTCCCCCTCACGTCAAGCCCTGCTACGATCAAGGCAAGAGTTACCACTTACATTGCAACTCTCATTGAAATGAGGCATGGGTTTGAGAAGGCCAAACAAAAATTGCAAAGTATGGTGTAGTTCCCACCAGTAGTGGAACTGAATAAGCACTTTGCCCTTCAAGTTCCTGAAGGTTCGACTTTTTTGAACACCCTAAATATATATATATATATATATATATATATATATATATATATATATATATATATATATATATGGAGCCTCTGTGGTACAATGGTAGAGTGTGCGTTTCGCACGCTGGTGAGCGCGGGTTCGCCTCCCGCCATAGTTGTAAAAAAATGGGAAGCGTTCACCAAGCCACTTGCTACTTTGGCGGACACAAGGGGTGTTGTGGTTGAACCAGTGTCGCATACTAGTATGCTTGCACCCAATCGGCTTAAGGCAGGCCGATTACACTTGGTTCACAGACTACACACACATCCAAAGCCACTACAATCACACTCACAAGCACTTCTCACCCTTCATACAGTCTCTACCAGATAGCCTAAGCCTCTGGGTAGAGATACATTGGCTGTATCGTCCCTGCTTCGCTAGAGATAGGCCGGTCCTGCAGTGGACCTCAACGGCTGATGATGATGATGATGATATATATATATATATATATATATATATATATATATATATATATATATATATATATATATATATATATATGGGCTATACTTAGGAATCACTAGCAATATCAGCAAATTTGCCAATGACAAAAATAGGACTTATCATTAACTTGTCTGACGATTGCCTTAACTAACAATAGGACTTTGATATTTTGTTCAAATGGTCTGAAAATTGGCAAATGGAATTAAACACTGAAAAATGTAAAGTACTTAACGTAGGCAAAACCACTGAAGATACTAAATACAATCCAGATATAAAAGTAATTATTAAATCGAAATGCGAGAGAGATCTAGGAGTTACGGTTAATAAAGACTTCAGACCAAGGCAACAATGTATTAAAGTGAGAAATAAAGCAACCAGGGTCCAAGGATTTATTTCGCGAAGCGTGAGTAATAGGACATCTAAAGTAACATTGCAACTTTATCTAGCATTAGTAAGCCCACACTTAAACTACGCCGTGCAATTTTGGTGTCCGTACTATAGAATGGATATATTTTCCGAAGGAAATATACAGAGAATATTGCCAATAAATGATACATGATGTTCGGAACCTTCCATAAAAAAACAGACTTAAAAGACTAAATCTCACTAGAAAGTCGTAGAGTAAGGGAAACTTAATTAAGGTGTTTAAGTGGATGAAAGGAATAAGTAAGGAAGATATTAGCACGATACTTAGAATGAGCATACAGGGTAGAACTAGATGTAATGGTTTCAAACTAGACAAATTCCTTTTTAACAAGGAAAAAGGTAGAAATTGGTTTGGCAGTATAGTAGCAGACGAATGGGATAAGCTACCTAGTGATGCAGTTGCTGTCCCTTCCATTGAGAGTTTCAAGCATAGGCTAGATAAACATATTATGACAAATAAGGGGTAGGCTTTAAAAAATCATAACCAGTACTAATTAGTTCTTTTTCCTTTTCAGGTTACACTATGATAGTCTCTTTTTCTCCTTTCACACTTTCCAATAAAATGTCCACGCCAGTTTTTGTATACTGCATGGTGTTCTATCTTTTTCCTGCCAGCTTCAGCTGAAGGGTTTGGAGGGCGGGGGAGAGCCCTTTTCTTTGCTATCCTTATCTCTTTCTAGTAGTTCAGTTACTCTTCTAGAAGCTGCCAAGCATGGCGACGGCCCGCACCGTAAACCAGCTCATGTTTAGTGAACTTGTGAAAATCAGTGCCTTAGAGTTCTCTGACTGGTACAGCCCACGATCAACATTGCTCCCTTTGCGCTACAGATACTAAACTGCAAGAAAACGAATTCTTGATTATTAAACCATCACCACCACCGTAATCCTTACACAATAATTCTTATCGAAGAGATAGGTTACAGGCAGGATCCAGGAAGGAGAAAAAACTAAAAAGCAGATAAACTATGAAACAGCTCACCATGTGAAATATGCTACACAAGCATTTATACATTACATAAAGATTCGAATCTTGGCTGTATTTCACAAGCATAAACCACTACAACCACCACCACCACCAACAACAGCATCATCATCATCAACAACAACAACAACCTGAGTCATCTGTATTGGACTCGAAACCACCTTGCCACTGCTGCTCTCTGATCAGGAATGGTGAGGTGGGTTCGAGTCCCACACATGTGAGGGTGCTTTACGTTAGGATGTTATTACAATCTGTATTTTATATATATATATATATATATATATATATATATATATATATATATATATATATATATATATATATATATATATATCATCTCATCAGCCGTTTGAGTGTCCACTGCAGAACCGGCCTATCCCTACCGAAGTGGGGACGATACAGCCAATGTATCTCTACCAAGTGGCTTAGGCTGTCTAGTAGAGATTAAATGTAGGGTGAGAAGTGCTTGTAAGTGTAATTGTAGTGTTGGAGTGGCTTTGGATGTGTGTGTAGTCTGTGAACCAAGTGTAATCGGCCCGCGCAAGCCGACTGGGTGCAAGCATACTTTATAGTATGCGACACTGGTTCAACCACAGCACCCCTTGTGTCCGCCAATGCCGTACGTGGCCAGAAGAACGCTCCCAAAGTTTATTACCCTGGCCAGGCGCGAACCCTCTTTCTTCAGTGTACGAACACGCACACTTTATCACTGTACCACAGAGACTCTCTCTCTCTCTCTCTCTCTCTCTCTCTATATATATATATATATATATATATATACAACCTGAGTTAGACCACCACAGGACAAATACCTCTCCTATTCTTTTTTTTCTTTTTGGGGCTTTGAATTATTGGCATTTAACCTGTTCCATCCAATCCCAACGAATCTCATCTTGCTATCTTTTCCTCTAGCTGCCTCTTCCTTTCAGTCCATCTCTCAGTGTTCACTTGTTTACACTGGTGGTCCATCTGTTATATGTTCTATGAAGGACGTCATCTGCCCACGTCTACTTATGCTTTTTGACTTCAGTGATTATGTCCCCTCATTTCGTTTGTTTCCTTAACCATCAGGCCCTCTTTTTATCTCTCGATGTGATCCCTAACACATTCCTTTCCACTCCTCTCTGGTCATGCCCAGGTTTATGTTCCAAGGATTTTGTAGGACTACGTTTCTGATCCGTAATTTGGAACAGGGAGAATACGCTGATTATATATATAACCGTTTCTTTCGGTACTGTGGTAACTGCTTTTCATTCATCTAGTTACTTCTATCTATCCATCTATTGCCAGACGCCTTAATCTCGTACGGGGTGGCCACAAACAAATCGCCTCCACGTCGCCCTGTCCCCCGCCATTTCACTGCCCTCTCCACTCCATCCCTCCATCTCATCCTCGGCCTCCCCCTCCCTCTCCCCCCCTCCACCTCACATACATTTTCCTCGGCAGTCTCTCACCCTCCATCCTCTCCACATGGCCAAACCACCTCAGTGTGTTCCTCCTAACGCTTCCTATCACATCCACATCCACACCACAACGCTCCTTTATATCCTCATTTGTCAGCCTGTCTCTCCATGAGCCTCCACAGGCTCCTCTTAAATAACTTATTTCAACTGTTCTCACTCTTGACTTGTGTCCTTCCAACAACTTCCAAGCTTCACATCCATACGTTAGAGTTGGTATCGCAATACTGTCATGTCGTAACTTTTTCACTTCCATGCTTACTTCTCTGTTTCTTATCACTGCTTTCAAGGAACCAGCAACCTTTCTTCCTTGTTGCACCCTTTCAAGCACTTCACCAAAATCCGCTGTCTTACCACAAATTAAAACTCAGTTCATTTTTTCCTTCAGTCCATATCCCCTTTGGCCCTTTTCCTCACAGAACCACAAATCTCACCCTCTACCAATATATCCCCATTTTGTTTTCCCGGTTACCATCTCCTTACAAACTTCCATAACAAGGGCGGCACCTGTTGTTATATCAAATCCCAATATGCAGTTGACACTATTTTAAACTTCACTTCATCCAGTTTTGATTTCTCATTATATAAACTAAATTGTCAAAATATTGCCAAATATATTTGTGTAGTTCATCGCTTCTTCGGAACCCAGTGTATTTGATTTCATAGCCACACAGTTGAGTAACCTTAACCTTGCCCTTAGCACCAAAATTACCATTTCGGGTGATTTTAACATACAGAATGTTGAATGGTTATTGTATTCTGCCAGGACTGACGACGCTGGTCTAGAGTGTGAGCTGTTTGCAGAATCATTTAATCTCACCCAGCTGGTAAAGCAACCAACCAGAATACCTGATAATCCTGACCATAATGCCCATCTCTTGGATTTATTCTTGACAAATAATCTAGATCAATACAGGATAGAGGTATTGTCACCACTTGGATCCCCTGACCACAATCTCATCAAAGCCTCATTAGTTAACCCACCCCCCCACACCTCCTCGTTCGGAACCTGTCAGGGTGACCTGATGGCACTTTGATAGGGCAAACTGGGATGGATTTAGAAATCATCTTGCTGACATTCCATGGCAGTCTTTCTTCTCTAGTGATCCCAATTCTACCCACTCCCACATTTGCGACTTAATACTAGCTGGTATGGATTTATTCATACTAAGTCAACAGTTCACTAAATGATCGAACTCTCCAAAATGGTTTGATGGCAACTGTGCCACAGCAACAGCCCAAAAGTCATTAGCATATAACTTTTACTTAAAATCAAAACATTTGAATCACTCTATCAATTTAAAATTGCTAAAAATCATGTAAAAGCTGTATTAAATCTAGCTAAACCAAACTTTCTTCAAAAGCAAGCATCAGAACTACTTAGCAACCGTAATGACAATAGAATATTCTGGTCAACTCTTAATTCCTTCATTAATAACTTTAACAAGCCATCTTCCATTTCCCCACTAATATCTTCAGATGGCAACATTACAAATGACCCGCGTGGAAAAGCAGATATCTTTGCCTGTACATTTGCCAGAAACTCTACCATAGACGATACCAGCCAGAATGTCCCAGTACTAGAACTTGACTCTCCCGAAATTGCTCCACTTAAAATACAGCCAAGATACGTAAAATCCATCCTAGACAATTTACCTACCAATAAAACTCCAGGCCCAGATGGAATTCCGCCAATTGTTTTGAAAAAGTGTTCTCGTGAACTTGCCTCTGTTCTAGCTTAATTATTCAGACTATGCATACGTACTTCTTTATTCCCAAATTCATGGAAAGAAGCCAACATCCAACCAATTCCGAAGAAAGGAAGTTCCTCTGACCCCTCTGATTACAGACAAATAGCTGTCACATCATCTCTTGGTAAGGTATTTGAAGCTTTAATTAATAAGCACATTGTTAAACATCTTGAATCCAACAACTTAATTACTGATAGACAATATGATTCTCGCCATGAAAGATCCACCATTGACATACTCAATCTCCTAACTTATACCATCCATCAATCAGTTGATCTACATGGAGAAACTCATGCAGTAGCTCTTGATATTTCTAAAGCTTTCAACAGAGTATGGCACCGTTCCCTGCTGTCCAAACTCCCTTGCTATGGACTAACGTCTTTTGTTCCTTTGATTTCTTCATATCTTAGTGACAGGAAAATAAGAGTAAAAGTAGATGATGTATATTTCAATTTCCACTCAGTTAATGCCGGCGTGCCGCAGGGATCAGTTCTGGCCCCAACCCTATTCCTGGTTCATATTAATGATCTCTTATCTGTCACCCACAATCCCATCCACCCCCACGCAGATGACTCAACACTACATAGTTCATTCACACTCAGACACCCACTTACAAAGTCTAATATCTCTACCTCGCAACTCAGTACAGCCATCTCCATAAATCAAGACCTATCTACGATCAGTGAATGGGGACAAAACAACCTAGTCTCTTTTAATGCTAGTAAAACTAAATATATACAGTTTACTAATAGACAGATATTGCCAGATTCGTGCATTACCTTCAGTGCTACTAATATTCCCACCTCCAGAAGTATTGAAATTCTTGGCGTCTCACTTAACAATGCCCTCAGCTGGACCTCTCATGTCAGATCACTTGCTAAAACGGCCTCAAAGAAACTTGGTTTATTGCACAGAGTCCGTAACTTCTTCGCTGATGAGCAGTTAGCTATAATTTATAAGAGTCATGTGCGCTCTCAGCTTGAATATTGCTCACCTTTTGGAATGGATGTGGAGAACTTGCATTAAAACAACTAGACCAAATTCAGAACAAAGCTGTTAGAATTATTAACAACTCTGCCATTACAAATAAACTAGCTCTCCTGCAAGTAAGAAGGAATGTTGCCTCCTTTGCATTATTTTACAGATATTATTTTGGCAAATGCTCAGACAAAGTTGCGACCATGGTGCCACCTCTCCATGCCTTCCCTCGTGCTACACGGGCATCTGGTAGCTCTCATGACTGGTATGTCCCTCAGCCCTATTGCAGAACTTCTGCCTATCAGAATTCTTTCATTCCCAGAACTGCATCTCTCTGGAACTAGCTTCCCCAGAGTTGTTTCCCTCCAAATTTCAACCCACAGCTGTTCAAGTCTAACTGTTACAGATATTTTATGAACAGAGGACACCAGTAATCTGGCGTATGGATTATTTTTTTTATTCATTTGTTTGTCCTTCCTCCGTTCTGTTATTAAAAAAAAAAAAAAAAAACTTCACCCACCAAACTTCCATCCTTACTCATCACACTCCCCAAGTACTTAAACGTACTCACATTTTCCATTACCTCACCATCCAACCTCACTGTACATTCACTGATATCACCTCTCTCGAAGACCATAACTTTACTCTTCCGCACAGTCACCTTTAGATTCCGTTTCTTACACACTCTCCCAAACTCATCCATTAAGCCTTGCAGCTCCCCTTCGTCTTCACTCAACAACACAGTATCATCTGCAAACAACAGTACAGGGAGTTTCCAAACACTACTCTATCTCACCAGGGCCACTCCAACATCCACTGCCCTACCTTGTATCTCTTTTATTACCCCATCCATGTACAGATTGAACAACCATGGAGACACGACACATCCCTGTTTCAACCCAACCTTCAAAGAGAAAAATTCACTCAGGTCACCATCCACACTGACTGCAGCCTTAGTGCCATCGTACATACTCTTCACAGCATTCAACAACTTCCCATCTACTCCCTATATTCTTAATACTTTCCACAATCCTTGTCTATCCACCCTGTCATATGCATTCTCCACATCCATGAAGGCCGCATACAACTTCTTTCCCTTCCCTAGAAACTTTTCCACTAAAGATCTAAGAATCTAGTTACTTACTTTTCCAAAAGCCCTCCATCTCAGTCCTATTCTTCGATTGATTTAACTGTCATGGACTGGGTCTGCCTGAACTGCCTGCCCAAGGAACATGTATTCCTCGACACATTCTAATTCTTCATCACCTTTTTTTACTGGATGGGAACAAGCATGTCTGTTAAACATAATATTCGTTTTCTTCACATTCATTTTCAAGCTTACCTTCAGACTCCCCCTGTTCAGGTCAACTACATTTTCTTGTAGTTCCGCCACTGATTCACTGTAGAGGACTATGTTTTCAGCAAATTTAGGGTTGTTCAGTCACTCAGTATTTATGTTCATGTCTTTGGCAACGGTGTAAGGGGACTAGTTGCCATATAAACTTATGCACTTTAAAAACCTGTTTTTATGAAGTGGTACTAGAGACTTCCCAGAGTACAATATGATGTATACTGTATTTGATTAATATAAAAAGTTGCAGATGTTGACAAAAGAATGTTATGGAATGACGTATGAGCGTAATACTGTGGTATTCCTCATTACAGCTGTGTCTAACCTTCCTTCCCCTCTCTCCCCCTTACTCCTCCTGATGTCTACCCCACCCCTCCCTCTCCCTCCTACCCCCTACTCACTTTCATGTCTCTCCACTTTCTCCACTCCCACCCTCTCTACCTTCATTCATTTATCCACGGCACTAACTCGATTGGGGCATCGCAATTCACTCTTGACTGTTTACTAAACCCAGTCTGCCCTATTCCCAATTGCTCGCTGTACTACCAACTATATCCAAAGTTTATTAATAATATTCCTTTCTGTTAGAGTCCCATTCTCACCCTCCTTGTCTCCTTTCCACTCATTTTGTTCCAGTTGTCTTTCTTTTCTCCACCGTTTGTTACTACCAACAGCCACAACGTATACAAACACTGAGGTCTCGTTCTTGTGATGTATTCCTTACCGGTGATAGTGAGCCTGGCAGTCGGTGGCTATTATTTCAGGATGCGAAATTAAACATACATTTGTACCCATTCCTCCTTTTCCTTGCCCTCTCTCATCCTTAAGAAAACGATCCCATTCCCCTCATTTTCTTCACTGATTCATGAAGCAGGCTCAAGAACCAATAAGGTTTCGAATTGCTGCATCATGTTTGGAGTAAAGAGTGGGAGAAAAAGGCTGTGGCATGGCAAGAAACTCTCGAATGTAGAGGAAGAAAAAGGTTACAGGAATAGACATGAAAGAGAGAAGAGTGCGGTTTATTACGTAGGTTACCGCCGTGGATAATATAATGCAGACAGAATGGGGAGAGTGAGGAGTGAACATGAAGGAGAGCGGGAGGGGGAAGGAGGGGAGGATGGAGAGGGATATTAGATGGGTACGAGGGAGAGAACGGAAATTTCATCATTCGACAACATTCATCTGTCGCCTTTTGCATATTTTTATGCAAATCAGATATAAAGAATATTGTATATTGGCCGGTTTCTAGCACTAATTCTTACAAACACGTCGTTAAAGCGTATAATAGCCTGTTGGCAACTACCGGTAGGTCCCACACTGGTGTCAGATAAAACAACCACATCACACGAGCAGGCTTGCAGCGAATTTGTGCTGAAGACTGTATATACCTCCTTGTTTAGGACCAGTTATACTGGTATTGTCTTGCTGTCCTTACAGAGAACATGTATAGCTCTGTGGGATAAAGTATTTCTTTGCACTATCAAGTAAAGACAGTGCATCCTTGTCATACTGCATAAACATAGATTCACTGACAATTCTGCAGTTTCCTCAACCGTCTTACCCTAAAAATAACCTGTAACACATCATAATTCTAATCACACTGTGCTGTGCTGTCAAATTTGATAACTGGGCACCGTCTGGCAAAGCATTAATGCACCGCTCCAACATCTCAAGATGTAAGAGGAAAAAGAGATGGGATGGGGAGCGCTGTCTGGTTCCACGGTCTTCCCGAATCCTTAACTTTGACAAAGCCTGGATAGGCTTCTGTGATGAAGGGTGACTATGATATATCTCTTCATAAAAATCGTCTAGCATTGGAAAGTATGGACTGTAATGGAAATAGGAATGTGAAATAATTTCAGTTAAATGAATTCTTCACCTCCCTTCTTCCCCCGCTCATCACACACACACACACACACACACACACACACACACACACACTGTAATATGAGAAATCGGCAATATTTGCGAGAATTGAGATTCCGGGTACATGAGCACTCTGACCGTAAAAGTTGGCATTAGTGGATAGGCTTGCTGCGCTATCTGAACGAGGCCCATCACCACAACCATCACGCCACTGGCAGATTAATCACATGACCTCGGCTCACATATTCACTCCCCATCTGACGGACACATTGGACTAGTTATCTCTTCTTGATTTTTTTTTATAATTTCATTCACAAAAACTTACTTGATGGCCTTTTTTTTCAGTAGTCTATCTTACAGTGTATTATGTGTGTGGTAGGCCATCCCTACAGTGCTGAGAGTGTACCTTATCAGTAATTGGATACTGATGAATATATGAGTATACCAGAGTACGGGTGTTCAGCTGGTACTGTTTTCAAGTGACATCGTTGCACACACACACACACACACACACACACACGTACGTTTGTTCCTGCAACACGTCCCTCCTGTGGTGGCCCCCTCCTCGCTGTCTGGTGAAGAATTAGTTCCATTTCTACTTTGGAGAATATCACACAGCCGAATGAAATAGTCTGATGTTGCCAAAATGAAATACAAAGGCACTATTTTTCAGTCTAAGCATAAATGAAGATGGCCTTTAACATATCTATTTAGGAAATACTTCGAAGTTCGTAGATCGCTGGAAAACTGGCAAGGCAAGTTTGCCCCCGGGAACCTAACTCCTCTCCTGGTCTGCTGATTGTGGCCTGACCCAACACCCATCCTAACACGCTGGCTTTGGGATGACTGCGGAGTTGTGGTGTGTTTGCGTGGGGGGGGGGAGGTGAAGAGGGGGTGTGCAAACATCCAATTTGCTACCTCCCTTAACGATAATTGTCTGGGTGGACTGCCGAGGTGGAACTGTTTAGCTTTTCATTAATTACTGTTTACACTGACCGAGGTAACCATAATCACACCAGGTGTGGGTTATCTGGTGCTTGGTGAGTTAGCACACAAATGTGATGTCATCAGAGAGTTCGAAAGTGATTCCTAATCACCTACAGATACAATGCTTTATCATTAACTCCTTTTAAGAAGGAGAGGGACACCTTCATGTCGTGTCACCGATATAATCTGGCGGATCTACTGCCTGATTATAAAACAACCATCATTTCCCTCCCTGTTTCCCGAAGGAAGGTTGATGAACTGCAGGAAAGAGGCAACTTCAACTTACCGTCTACTGTGTTCACGTTTCAGCTAAACCTGTGGATACAGTAGTTACTGCCTCTAGGTACAAAGAGTCTTTCATAATATAAATAAAATCGTCTGGCGGTAGCAGGATTATAAGAATACCGTCATCATGCTAAAGGGAGCCATTGGAGGCTGTTTCTAATTCCTCCACTACTAACATTCCATTAATAACAACTAAATCCTCTGACGGTGGTACTGATAATATAAAAAGATGCCTTCCTACTAAAAATGGTTAATCATACCAACCAGGCGCCTCTGAGCCATGAGTTTCAGTGTGATGTTTATACCTTGTTTGGAGTAGGACCACTGCATTTTTGGAGGAATAATTAAAGTGCATGTAAGTGCAAGAGTATATCGGTATAATCAGACATATCTGATTCCTTGTGTTAAATTATATTCTAGTTTTAGGATAACTGTAGTCAGTGGCTTAGATACGGTGAGTATGAGGAGGCCTGTCTCCCCCCTCCCCCCCTCAGATAAACCCTCGCACTTCAACTGAATTTTAGATTAAACAAACACACGTACATATTGGGCCTAGTACCCCATACACCTTGGCCCCACCTTGGTTCTACCCCTTATTTGTGAAGAGTGTATACAACACTGACTGTCCTCTGTGTCCTTGTTTCTGACTTATGTTCTGAGATCTGGCTTGTTTTTCCTCTGAATATTCTCCCTCACAAGTCCTTTTTCTTGCATTGTGAGGAAGACTGACTGTATATAAACTTTTCACATCAGAGATCTCCTGAAAGCTGAACAAAATTATCTGGTGGTATCAATAGTTTATATGAGAGACATTCTGACTGTGAGATGTTACTGAGGGTTTTTGTATCCCTTTCACTAGTACAGGTCTGTGTCAAGCCGGAAGCTACCGTAATTGCTAAACGGTGAAAAGATAAAAATACCTAATCGCATTGAAGTGGTTAATGTGAACAGAGGTAGTAAAAAGGATATAATGAAAAATTTCCTTGCAGAGTCCGCTAGCAGAGAAAGAAGGAATTATGAACTAAAATATTCTGAAACTTTATTATCCCTTTTGTATTACACGTAAATGCAAACCATTTACTTGTTTATATTTAGGACAAATTTAGGACAAAGACACAATGCAATGTAAAGGGCAAATGAAGAAATATTCAGATCATCGCAGTGAAAGAGGAAATTAACTGATGATGTAAGAAGCATGAAGGAGATGGGGAAAATTATAAGAGGATTATATGATGCTGGTGGGGAGAGGGTAAGTGAAAGATGAAGAGGAAGAAAACAGGGAGAAAAGAGAAAAAAGAAAAGTGAGAATAAACAGAAAAGATGATGTAACTGAAGAAAATTGAGAGAGAGAGAGAGAGAGAGAGAGAGAGAGAGAGAGAGAGAGAGAGAGAGGTATAGAATCAAGGAGAGGAGAGAACAGAGTGACTTCGTAATATTATGCTTGTACAGTCATGAGCAATAATATCTTTATCCCCAAGCGTGAGAGAAATCGAAGGCAAAACTGGAGCAAACCCAGGCCACCGAACATTGCCTGTTCAGCAGTATAATATTGCTTTATTACGTCAGAGGCTTACTACCTTACCCTCAACATCTCTCACACCAGCATTAGCCATTATGCAGAAGGTAAAAGGCATATGCATTTATTATCTTGTTATTTTGTAGGAAAATAATATAATTATACTGCAGAACATAACAGGGATATGAAAGTGGAATGCTGAAAGAAAACATACATTAGAACAGTAATATAAGTAATATTAATTATGGCATTCAGCTCACATATATACAGTATATATATATATATATATATATATATATATATATATATATATATATAGATAGATATATAGATAGATAGATAGATAGATAGATAGATAGATAGACATAGATTGATTGATTGATTGATAGATAGATAGATAGATAAAGAGATATAGATATATATCAGGTATATATCAGGTGGTAGGTGGGGCTCTCATCATCCACGCACTCAATGTCGTGCTGCTTTGGGTATCTGCCCATTCCTCTCCTCCTTCCTTCCTCTTCTGCCTTTCTTTCCTTCATTCTTTCCTCCTCCTTCTCCCTACGAGTGACTTTACACTCCCTTCTCTGTCTTTCTTTCCTTCACTCTTTCTTCTTCCTTCTGCCTATGGATGACTCTACACCGAGTGACAAGTCAAATGGTTTCTTATACTCCAGGAAACCATTTCTACTCTGGGTGGTAACCATATAACCAAATTATGGCGCCTGATGGTCTAGTGGGTATATAAAGTGCTCCAGTCGGACTGAGCCGGTGCAGGTTCATATCCAAGGAATGGTTGGGGTTTATTGCTCACGTAATGCCACTCAGGGATGAGAGAGGCTGATCACTCATCTTAAATGTCAAATCCAACATACCTAGCTCTGGGCTCCTATGCTCCTCATGGGGCGACATAGGATTGGATGATGGTTGGATATATATATATATATATATATATATATATATATATATATATATATATATATATATATATATATATATATATATATATATATATATATATATATATATATATATATATATATATATATATATATATATATATATATATATATATATATATATATATATATATATATATGCCACACTATAATCTCACATCCATATGTGAGATTATAGTGTGGCATGAAAATGAAAAGTCACGAGTGACTGAAGTGGAGATGGGACTGCTGAGGAATGTGTGTGGAGTACAGAGAGTGGATAGGATACGAAATAATGTGATTCGTGAAAGACGCTGAGTGAGGAAGTCTGTGGCCATCAGAATAGACAAGTGTGTACTGAGATTGTATGGTCATGTGGAGAGAATGGATAACAATCGAGTGGTGAAAAAGGGATATCTGAACGAATTTGAAGGAAGAAGAAAGGGAGGTAGGCCAAGGAGAAGGTGGAGGGATACGGTGGAAGAGTATTTGAGGAAGAGAGGTTTGGAAGTCGGTGAGGCTAGGGAACTGACAAGAGATCGAGCTGGCTGGATGAATGTTGGAGAAGTGC
Organism: Coenobita brevimanus; assembly: GCF_032717465.1. Taxonomy (NCBI): domain Eukaryota; kingdom Metazoa; phylum Arthropoda; class Malacostraca; order Decapoda; family Coenobitidae; genus Coenobita; species Coenobita brevimanus. The sequence continues at coordinate 23,638,307 of NC_137000.1, read as the reverse complement.
ATGATCAGGGATTTGGCACCCCACTTTAACGTGACGGTGTCCTGACAGACTCTATCTCATAGAGAGAGAGAGAGAGAGAGAGAGAGAGAGAGAGAGAGAGAGAGAGAGAGAGAGAGAGAGGTAAAAACTGAACAGCCATGGGAACATTAGGCAACCATGTCTCACGTCAACAATGGTCTTGAACATTCACTTATATGCTCGCGTTCCCTTATGAGTACGTACGCTTCACTACCTTCGTAAAAGCTCTTGACGGTACTTAGCAGTTTACCATCTACACTACAGAACCTTCCACAATCACCCTTTGTTTACCTTGTCGTACGCTTTTTGTAGATCCATAAACATCGTAATTACTTCATAGTTCTTCTCACAAACGTTCACCTCTATCTGTCACCTTGAAAATACTTGATCCATAAATCATCTACCACATCCAAAACTACCCTGTTCGTCAACCACCAGACATTCTGATATACCCATTACTTTGTGTGTGTGTGTGTGTGTGTGTGTGTGTGTGTGTGTGTAAACCCCATTATCCCGTCAACTACATAAATAATCAGGATTTATCCTTAAAATAAATTTGTAGTTACCGGTATCTAGTAAGAAATGTCAGTTACGAAAACTTTTCTTTTTTCATGCGTGTAATGGTTCATCGTCGAAACTAGAGATAATGTAGAAAATGTTAATTATCTATAGTATTCATACTTCCAGCATTTCTTTTAAACCATATATACAGTATATGAGTAACTATAATCTGAAGCCACTACAACTAGAAAAAGTAATAAGCAAACAAACTGTTATCCTATCGTTCCCGTTTCCAAATAATATAATATTACCCACGTTGCTTTAGCTTCGTCATTATAGGATGCTCGATACCAATACCTTCGACCGAAAACAGTTCACAGAATCCCAGGATGCCATTCAAACTTTAGCAAGTACAGATATGCATCTAGTAGTTTTATAAGACTCTTGTTACCACACTTCATATGCCCATTACATTTTCTTCATCTGTCCATATTATTTTCCTACAAAATAACAAGATAATAAATGCATGTGCCTTTAAACTTTTATTGCTGGTGTGAGAGATGTTGAGGCTCAGGTGAGTATGCCTTTGATGTAATAAAGCAATAGTACACTCACACTGCTGATCCGGCAATGTTCACTGGCTTGGACTTGCTCCACTGCCATCGATTTATCTCACGCTTGGGGGTAAAGATATTATTCCTCTCGACTGTACAGTTACGAACTATACCAGCAGCTCTTTGCATGTGACATACTGGTTCTGATTATGTTGATATGTTTGAAGTGAAGCATTTGATATTTACGCGGGAAAACCCGTAAGCGCTGTAAGCAAGATGGATCATCAACACGATACTACAGCCTGTCAGTGTAAACAGATTATTGCTCCTTATTTAGCAAATCTTCCAGCAAGACATATATCCCGGCAGCTTACCATCAAGTAAATGACAGTTAACGGATAGATAAGCGATATAAACTATGTAACTATGTATTTGATTCCGGAACCATTTGGGAAAGTGACTATAGGTATGACAGTGTGGAATGTATCTTGGTTTTTGGTTACGAGCTGAGAGAGTAAGAATCTGGTTCTTGCTTTCAGCTACAGCTAGACTCACAACAAATGGTTTCTCTTTACCTTAACCAACGCCCTTCATGCCATGGCTGGCTGTAGAAGTGTGAGACTGTCCATGTACTTTGTAGAGATGACAGTCTTTTGACACCTTAGCCCCAGCAGTAGAGAGTAGGGGGAAAAAAAAAAGAACAATCTCATCTGTCAGCAAAGTGGCTTAAAGTGATCAGACTTGTACAAGTATAAATATTTATTGCCCTTTTGGTAAAACTGTGGGGAGTGATCATCGCGGGTATCATGGTGACAAAATTGGGACACTTCGTACAACACCTATGAGTTCAGGATTGTACAGTTACAGCAATCATCTCACTTGTCACTTTTATGTGATATTTGGGGGACTGATAATTGTGGGTGTCATAGAGGAAAGACGGGGACACTTTGCAAAACACCTGGGTCAGTTGCTACGGAACAGCGTTGGTGGAACTTCAGACCTGTTATTTCCATTATCTAGTTAGTCTTTCTTTCACGTGGCGAAAATGCGTGACAAAAAAAAAAAAAATGTGTATCTCAAAAACTTACTGAGTGAAGACTAATCGTACTGCCACCAAACACCAGTAAACCTTTCGTCTCACTCATTAACGCCTCTCAGGGTAAGGAAAGTACTGTACAAATCTGAAACAGGAGAGTTTTGATTAAACTTTCCTAGTAGCTGTAAGAGTCGTAAGCAGAATCTCGAAAAAAAAAAAAATGCCCAGTACTGTAATGAAGGAGGTACCGGCAACATTATATGACATTAAGGATATATATATATATATATATATATATATATATATATATATATATATATATATATATATATATATATATATATATATAGATAGATAGATAGATAGATAGATAGATATATAATCTCTCTCTCTCTCTCTCTCTCTCTCTCTCTCTCTCTCTCTCTATATATATATATATATATACACATATATATATATATATATATATATATATAGATATAGATATATATAGATAGATAGATAGATATGTATATCTATATGTATATATATATGTATATCTATATGTATATATATATATATGTATCTATCTATCTATGTATGTATCTATATATCTATGTATATATATATATATATATATATATATATATATATATATATATGGGGGGGGGGTTTCAAGAATACTCCCCAGTATCCCTGCTTGTCGTACAAGGCGACTAAAAGGATTGGCAGAGGGTTAGTGCCCCTCCCCGGAAAACAACTACCTAAAAAGACGAACAAGAAGCCTCGGACAAGGGCTAACCAACAGATGACGACCAAGGACCGAACAAAGGATATGATAATCGCATCATGGAATGTAAGAGGTGCGAATGATGAATTGAAAGAGAGAGAGAGAGATTGTCCAGGTGCTTGAGGGTACGAAAGTTGATGTATGTGGAGTAACTGAAACTAAAAGGAAAAGTGAGAGTGTGAGAGAATGGGAGTATGGATGGGGTATATGTGCAGCAGTAGGTGAGAATGAGAGGGCAAAAGAAGGAGTGTATATAGTTGTGAGTAAAAGATGAAAGAAGAATATAAGAGAGTATGGATCAGTTAGGTCAAGGATTATGCAAGTAAGAATGAAAGTTGGAATACAAATGTGGGCGATTGTGTGCGTGTATGCACCAACGCAAGATCGTGCAAGCAGAGTGAGAGAAGTGTTCTGGACAAATGTGGGAGTGTGCATGGAAAAGTTTGGAAGGAATGAGAGTGTTTTTGATCGGTGATATGAATGGTAAAGTAGGGAATGTGAAGGTGGATGGAATAGTTGGTGAGTGGGGTGTGCCTGCTGAGATAGATGAGAATGGCAGTGCGTTAATGGACATTTGTGTTGGGAGGGGTTTGGTGACAGCCAATACCCTCTTCAGGCACAAAATGATCCACAGGTATACATGGCGAGTGATGAGAAGGGTGGGTGGTGAACTGTATGAAAGGAAGACAATGATTGATTATGTGTGTGTGGATGAAAGGATGCGAAGATGTGTAATGGATGCAAGAGCTTATAGGGGTTGGGGGAGTGGACTTTCTGACCACTGCTTGGTGGTGGCCAGAATCAAGTTCCAAATAAGATGGAGAAATAGAAGAAGGCAAGGACAGGAGGAAGGAGTATTTGCAACGACAGTGGAAAGGTTACAAGAGGAGGTGGAAAAAGGAAGAATTGAAGAGAGAAGTGGAGGAACGATGAGGATAATATGAACTGGAGCAGATGGGGGACGTGGAAGGTGTGTGCAGGATATTCACAGAAGAAATATGTGCAGCATGTGATGTGGTGTGTGGAATGAAGAGAAGACAGAGGGGGGTGCAAGGAACAGCGTGGTGGAATGAAGAGGTGAGACAGGTTGTGGCACAAAAGAAGAAAGCATACAATGAATGGATGAGAAATAGGGGCGTGGAAGAAGTTGAGAGGCGGAAGAGAAAGTTATATGTAGAAAGAAAGAGAGCGGTGAAAAGATTAGTAAGAGAGAGTAAGAAGAGAGTGGATGAGGAATTTGGAAAGAATTTGAGTGTAAAGTGGAGGGACTGTTAGAAAATGTTCTGGAAAGAGGTGACGAGAGTAAGACAGGGTGGAAGTGAAGTTAGCAGGGGAGTGAAAGATAAAAATGGTATATCACTAGTGGAGAATGGAGAAAAAGTGAGCAGATGGAGGGAACACTTTAAGGAATTGTTGAACATAGAGAATGGAAGTAATGCGAGTATAAGTGGCTGGGGAATGGCTGAGAGAAGGAGAGAGGTGCGAAGACAGGAAGAAATCAGTAGGATAGAAGTTGTGGAAGCAATGAAGAAAGTTAAATTGGGGAAAGCCCCAGGAATTGATGGAGTGTGTGGTGAAATGCTGAAGCATGGGGAAGAGATAGAAGTAGAATGGATGTCGAAAATGTGCACATTGGTCTGGGAGGAAGGTAGATTCCCGGAGGATTGGAAGTCAGGTATAATTATTCCCTTGTTCAAAGGAAAAGGGGAAAAAGAAGTGTGTGGTAATCATAGGGGCATTTGTCTTCTTAGTATAATAGGAAAAGTGTATGGTAGGATACTTATAGACAGAGTTAGAGAAAGAACAGAGAAATTAGATGGAGAAGAACAGGGAGTCTTTAGGAAGGGAAGAGGTTGTGTAGATCAGATATTCATTCTTAGATCTTTAGTGGGAAAGTTTCAAGAGAAGGGAAAGAAGTTGTATACGGCTTTCATGGATTTGGAGAAAGCATATGACAGGGTCGATGTACAAGGATTGTGGAAAGTATTAAGAATATATGGAGTAGATGGGAAGTTGTTGAATGCTATGAAGAGTTTGCATGATGGTGCTAAGGCTGCAGTGCGTGTGGATGGTGAACTGAGTGAAATTTTCTCTTTGAAGGTTGGGTTGAAACAGGGATGTGTCATGTCTCCATGGTTGTTCAATCTGTACATGGATGAGGTAATAAAAGAGGTACAAGGTAGGGTAGTGGATCTTGGAGTGGCGCTGGTGAGAGAGGGTAGTGTTTGGAAACTCCCTGTACTGTTGTTTGCAGATGATGCCGTGTTGTTGAATGAAGACGAAGGGGAGCTGTAAAGCTTGGTGGATGAGTTTGGGAGAGTGTGTAAGAAACGGAATCTAAAGGTGAATGTAGGGAAGAGTAAAATGATGGTCTTTGAGAGAGGTGAAGTCAGTGAATGTACAACGAGGTTGGATGGTTAGGAATTGGACAATGTGAGTACGTTTAAGTACTTGGGTAGTGTGATGAGTAAGGATGGAGGTTTGGAGGGTGAAGTGCTTGAAAGGGTACAGCAGGGAAGAAAGGTTGCTGGTTCCATGAAAGCAGTGATAAGAAACAGGGAAGTGAGCATGGAAATGAAAAAGTTACTACATGACAGTATTGTGATACCAACTCTAACGTATGGAAGTGAAGCTTGGACGTTGTTGGAAGGACACAAGTCAAGAGTGAGAGCAGTGGAAATGAGTTATTTAAGAGGAGCCTGTGGAGTCACATGGAGAGACAGGTTGTCGAATGAGGATATAAGGAGTGTTGTGGTGTGGATGTGGATGTGATAGGAAGCGTTATGAGGAATACACTGAGGTGGTTTAGCCATGTGGAGAGGATGGAGGGTGAAAGACTGAGGAAGAGAGTGTATGTAAATGAGGTGGAGGGGGGAGAGGGAGGGGGAGGCCGAGGATGAGATGGAGGGATGGGGTGGAGAGGTATATGAGAGAGGAGGAGTTGAGTTGGGAGCAGGGCAGTGAGATGGCGGGGGACACGGCGACGTGGAGACGATTTGTTTGTGGCCACCCTGAACGGGATTGAGGCGTCTGGCAATATATATATATATATATATATATCCATCCATCCATCCATTATCCAATCATACGTTGCCCCATAAGGAGCGTAGGAGGCATGGGCTAGGCAAGTTGGTTCTGACATTTAAGATGAGAGTGACCAACCTCACTCATCCCTGAGTGGCATTATGTGAGCAATAAACCCCAACCACCCCTTGGATAAGAACCTTCACCGACTCAAACCTATTGGAACGCAATAATTACCCATTAAACCACGAGCCAAAATTTGGTTACATGGTTACCACCCAGCGTAGTAAATGGTTTCCTGGTGTACAGGAAACCATTTAGCTTATCACTCAGTGTAGAGTCACCTACAGGCAGAAGGAAGAGGAAAGAACGAAGGAAAGAAAGACAGAAGTGGGAGTGTAAAGTCACCAGTAGGCAGAAGGACGAGGAAAGAATAAAAGAGAAAAAGACAGAAGAGGATGGAAGGAAAGAAGGATGAAGGAGAGGAAATGGCAGACACCCGAGAGCAGCACTACATCGAGTGAGTGGATGGTAAGCGTCCCCATCCACTCATATATATACATATATATATATATATATATATATATATATATATATATATATATATATATATATATATATATATATATTCTCCTTTCGGCTCTCCCCTTAGGGATCACCACAGCGGATCACCCGTCTCCATCTTACTGTCTTCTGCATCTTCTTCTCTTTCACCTACCACCCGCATGTCCTCCTTCACTACATCCATAAACCTTCTCTTTGGCCTTCCTCTCTTTCTTCTTGGTAACTCCATTTCCAGCATCCTCCTCCCGACATACTACTCATCCCTCCTCCTCTCATGACCAAACCATCTCAGTCTCGCCTCTCGAGCTTTGTCCCCAAACTGACTTGCGTGCACTGTTCCTCTAATATGTTCATTTCTAATTATGTCCAACCTCGTCACTCCTAGTGAAAAACGCAACATCTTCAATTCTGCTACCTCCAACTGTGCCTCCTGTCTTTTTGTCAGTGGTACTGTCTCCATTCCGTACAACATGGCTGGCCTTACTACAGTCTTATAAACTTTCCCTTTCATTTCTGCAGAGACCGTTCTCTCACAGATCACTCCTGTATATATATATATATATATATATATATATATATATATATATATAGGTAGATAGATATATATATAGGTAGATAGATAGATATATGGTAGGTAGGTATGGATATATGTATTAATATATATATATATATGCGGAGAGAGAGAGAGAGAGAGAGAGAGGGGGGGGGAGAGAGCGAGACTGAAACACTAGTCGAACAAGGCGGTACTCCTGAGGTGGATGGCCAGCTGGTGACAGGGAGAGCTGGAGCTCCCTTTTCACCGGCCTTCAAGACTTGATTCTATCTCCTTTTTCTGAACATTTTCAGTGCTTTCATTTACACAGAGAGTAGGTCAGCATGATCTCTTAATACCTCTACCCTCAATTGTCTACACCAAACTACATGCACATAAGATATCACACTTTCTATTTCCATTCCCTTTAGCAATGGTCGCTGCATTGAAATCAGCAGACGAGGTGGTATCTCGGATTGCCACCACCGGCAGGGTAGGGCTGGCGGCACTGGGTCATCCCGGTTGCCATCAAGCGTCAGTGCCGGCAACGACTGTTGCAAATTCCATTCATGCTCCTCAGTGAAGAAGTGCAGGTACGGCCTTATTATTCACCAGTAGCCGTGGTCTCAATTCCAACTTGAATTCAGTTCATTTTTTTCCTACAGTCCATAACCCCATTAGCCCTGTTCCTGACAGAACCCCAAATCTCTCCCTCTACCGAAATATTTCCAATTTGTTTTCCTGGTTACCATCTCCTCACAAACCTCCGTAACAAGAGTGGCACCTGTTGTTATATCAAATCGGAATATGCAGTAGACATTGTTTTAAACTTCAATTGATTTTGATTACTCACTGTATAAACTAAATTATCTAAATATTACCAGATATATCTGTGCAGTCTATCGTTCCCCCAATGTTTCTTCAGAACCCAGTGTATTTGATTCCATATCCACACAGTTGAGTAACTTTAACCTTGCCCTTAGCACCGAAATTACCATTTTGGATGATTTTAACGCACGTAATGTTGAATGGTTATTGCATTCTGCCTGGACTGACGATGCTGGTCTAGAGTGCGAGTTGTTTGCAGAATTGCTTAATGTCACACAGTTGGTAAAGCAACCAACCAGAATACCAGATAAGCCTGCCCATAATGCATATCTCTTAGATCTATTCCTGACAAATAATCCAGATCAGTACAGGATAGAGGTACTGTCACCACTTGGATCCTCTGACCAAAATCTCATCAAACCCTCATTAGTCAGCTGCCCCAAACCTCCGCGTTCAGAACCTGTCAGGGTGACCCGATGGTGCTTTGACTGGGCAAACTGGGATGGATTTAGAAATTATCTTGCTGACATTCCATGGCAGTCTTCCCTTGCGATGTCATTTCTACCCAATCCTACATTAATGACTTAATAAGAGCTGGTATGGATTTATTCATATTAAGTCATCAGTTCACTATAAGCTCAAACTCTCCAAAGTGGTTTGATAGCAACTTTGCCAGAGCAACGGCCCAGAAATCATTAGCATATAACTCGTACTTAAAATCAAAAGCATCTAAATCACTCTGTCAATCTAAAACTGTTTGAAACCATGCAAAAGCTGTAATAAATCTCGCTAAATCATACTTTCTTCAAAATCAAACATCAAAACTACTTAACAACCCAAATGACAACAGAATATTCTGGTCAACTTTCAGTTGAGTATATCATTACAAACGGTATCATTACAAATGACCCACGTGGGAAAGCGAATATCTTTGCCAGTACATTTGCCAGAAATTCTACCGTGGAGGAAGTCAGCCAGGATGTCCCAGTACTAGAACTTGATCCTCCCGAAATTGTTCCACTTAAAATACAGACAAGGTACGTAAAATCCATCTTAGACAATTTACCAACCAACAAAGCTCCAGGCTCAGATGGAATTCCTCCCATTGCTTTGAAAAAGTGCTCCTCAGAACTTGCCTCTGTTCTAAATAATTCATACTACTGTATGCATATGTACTTCTTCATTCCCTAATTCCTGGAAAGAAGCCAATTTCCACCCAATTCCAAAGAAAGGAAGTTCCTGTGACCCCTCTGATTACAGACTATTAGCTATGACATCTTCTCATGGTAAAGTATTGGAAATTGTAATTAATAAACACATAGTTAAACACCTTGAATCCAACAACTTAAGTAGTGATAGACAATATGGTTTGTGTCACGAAAGATCCACCACTGACATACTTAATTTCCTGACTCATACCATCCATCAATCATTTGGCCAACATTGGAGACTCTCATGCAGTAACCCTTGATATTTCTAATGCTTTCAACAGAGCGTGGCACCGTTCCCTGTTGTTCAAACTCCCTTGTTATGGACTAACGTCTTTTGTTCCTCTGTTTTCCTCATATCTCAGTGACAGAAAAGAAAGAGTAAAAGTAGATTATTAAATAATCTACTTTTACTCTTTCTTAACTGAATGGAAATTGGAATAGAAATTTTATATTCCAATTTCCATTCAGTTAATGCCGGAGTGCCACAAGGATCAGTTCTGGCACCAACTCTATTCCTGGTTCATATTAATGATCTCTTATCTGTCACCCACAATCTCATCCTTTCATATGGAAATGACTCAACACTTCACAGTTCGTTCATACTCAAACATCCAACTACAAAATTAAATATCTCTTGCTCTCAACTCAGTACAGCCATCTCCATAAATCAAGACTTATCTAAGATCAATGAATGGGGACAAAATCACCTTGTCTCATTTAATGCTAGTAAAACCAAATATATACAGTTTACTAATAGACAGATATTGCCAGATTCGCACATTACCTTCAGTGTTACTAATATTCCCATCTCCAGAAGTATTGAAATTCTCGGTGTTTCATATAACAATGTCCTCAGCTGGACCTCTCATGTCAGATCACTTGCTAAAACAGTTTCAGAGAAACTTGGATTGTTGTACAGAGTCCGTAACTTCTTCACTAACTAGTAGTTAGCTGTAATTTATAAGAGTCATATGCACTCTCAGCTCGAATATTGCTCACCCTTGTGGAACGGTTGTGGAGAGGTTGCACTAAAGCAGCAAGACAAAATTCAGAACAAAATTGTTGGAATTATTAATAACCCTGCTATTATAAATAAACTACCTCCCCTACAAGTAAGAAGGAATGTTGCCTCCCTTGCATTATTTTACAGATATTTTTATGGCAAATGCTCAGAAGAAGTTGCGTCAATTGTGCCACCTCTCCATGCCTTCCCTCGTGCTACACGGGCATCTGGTAGTGCTCATGACTGGAATGTCGCCCAGCCATATTGCAGAACTTCTGCCTATCAGAATTATTTCATTCCCAGAACTGCATCTCTCTGGAAATGGCTTCCCCAGAGTTGTTTCCCCCCAAACTTCAACCCACAGATGTTCAAGTCCAACTGTCACAGTTATTTTATGAATGGAAAATGCCAGTAATCTGGTGTATTAATTATTTCTTTTTTATTCATCTGTTTTTTCTTCCCCTGTTCTTTTATTTAAATCCTGCTCAATGTGTAATTCACCGGGTCGGTCAGGATCACTTGATGGTCGTGATCGTCAGCTTTTACCCTCCCGGAAGGGAGCTGAGAGCTCATATAGTCCGATCTAAGGGCAAGGCTGTGACCTTCACACACGCACACACCCGTCCCCTTGCTCAAGGGGGACAGTAACCTCCCACTTCGTCAGTGAAACTTTTCGCAACCTGAGCGAGGCGCGAACTCCCGTCCACCAGTTGGCAAGCGAGAGCGTTACCACTGTGTGTGTGTGTGTGTGTGTGTGTGTGTGTGTGTGTGTGTGTGTGTGTGTGTGTGTGTGCACGTGTGTGTGTGTGTGTGTGTGTGTGTGTGTGTGTGTGTGTGTGTGTGTGAATGTGTGTGTGTGTGTGAATGTGTGTGTGTGTGTGTGTGTGTGTGTGTGTGTGTGTGTGTGTGTGTGTGTGTGTGTGTGTGTGTGTGAATGTGTGTGTGTGTGTGTGTGTGTGTGTGTGTGTGTGTGTGTGTGTGTGTGTGTGTGTGTGTGTGTGTGTGTGTGTGTGTGTGTGTGTGTGTGTGTGTGTGTGTGTGTGTGTGTGTGTGTGTGTGTGTGTGTGTGTGTGTGTGTGTGTGTGTGTGTGTGTGTGTGTGTGTGTGTGTGTGTGTGTGTGTGTGTGTGTGTGTGTGTGTGTGTGTGTGTCTGTGTGTGTGTGTGTGTGTGTGTGTGTATGTGTGTGTGTGTGTGTGTGTGTGTGTGTGTGTGTGTGTGTGTGTGTGTGCGTGTGTGTCTGTGTGTGTATCTATGTGTGTGTCTGTGTGTGTATCTGTGTGTGTGTCTGTGTGTGTGTGTCTGTGTGTGTGTCCGTGTGTACACAATAGGTCAAACAGTGCTTATCCGATTTTAAACGAATCTTGTGGAGGGGCAGCGCAAGAGAAAACCTGATAACCTATTGTTTCTAAGAACGATAGAACAAAGGTCGTTGCTATTGGGTTAGGCTAAATGTTGATCTAATAAGGTCAACGTAATCTTTTTTTTATCCTGTTTCGACCAATTTTGGTGGACGGTTTCCGGTAACGCAAGGAAAAAGGTGTTCGATTTTGAGAACAATCTGTGCAAAGATGAGGGTCACAGGGCAAGGTCAAAGTTCGACCCGTGTGCCTGTACGGCAAAAGTTTTGATCCAGTTTGATCCAGACTTGTTGAATGGACTAAGGATCAGTCAAGGGACAGACCTATTCTTTCTGAGAATAATAGGACAACTGTCAGAGTTACATGGCAAGGTCACATTAAACATTCCCATCAAACTTTGTAAAATTATTTAGGAACAGGCACTGATGGAAGGAATTGATTTCAACAACAGTCAGAGGTCAAAGTCATAAGGAATGGTTAAAATTCTACGTCGCAGAAGAAAGTGAAAAATAGTTTTGCACTTATTTAGCCCAGATTGGTAGAAGGGTTAAACGTCGTGAAAGAATGAAGTTCTTCGATTTCTGAGCAGTCAGTCGAAGGTCATTTCATAGGGCAAGGACAAATGTTCTCTTAAACTAATTGGTGGGCGCGAGTGTTGCAGTCTGTGAGTATTCCTTTTTTGTTTATATATAACTTTTCGTTTTTGTCATATAACTTTTAATTTTGGGGGGATAAAGTTGCCAATATCAGGTGCTGGCGTGATATGCATAACGTACCCCTATAAAATGAATGTGGGAGAACTGAAACTACACACCATCATCTCGAGTGGATTGCATCTGTGGTTCGCCCCGATGTTATCAGCCAGGTACGTCCGTCATACAGATGTTCTGATTCACATCAGGTCCTATAGCTCTCTAACAACAGCAACAACAACTACTACAGCTATTATTATTACTACTACTACCACCAACCTTTAATGAAACGGCCTCACTACTGTACAGTGTACTATATGCAAGGAGAAGGGGGGGAGCAGTTCATCAGTTCCCGTGTTATATAATTTTATGGTTAATCATGTCCATTTTTTTTTTTTTAATCTTCGCCTATCCTTTCTCTCTCTCTCTCTCTCTCTCTCTCTCTCTCTCTCTCTCTCTCTCTCTCTCTCTCTCTCTCTCCTTGGTTCGTTTATTCCAGTTACAAAGAAACACGATCACGATTATTACTGCGGGGAAGCAAGGGAAGTGGAGGTAAACGTTCAGGGGTGGAGCAGAGGAGCTGATGTGAGTGGCAGATAGTGCAGGGCGTGATCGATATATTAAGATACCACAGCTTGAGTATTTTCTTTTTTATCTATAAGTGGTGTGGGTCGTGATCACGGGGTGCATAGAGAGGGTTTGGATCAGAGGGAGAGATAAGAGACAAAGAATGATGATTATTTTTAAATAGGTCTCTCTCTCTCTCTCTCTCTCTCTCTCTCTCTCTCCTTTACCTACCTCCCCTTTATCCCCCCACTTCATATCTCCACTTTCTCCCTTGTTTAGTCCTGTTTTGTTTTCCCAGTTTATATATTTTGCTTCTTGTCCCTTCTTCCTCCATCGCGTCTCTGGCGTTCCGGGCATGGTGAGAGCGGAAAATGCCGAGCTGACCATACATGAAAGGGCTTTTATCCAGCAGATGGGTTTACCTGCACTTTAACGGGAACCGATGGTATGGAGGCTGCAGGAAAAGGAGGAAGTTGAGAGAGCGATGTGTAGAAGAGGCAAGAGGAGAGAAGAGACAGGAAAATGGGAAGTGTGATAGGGCAGAGAGAGTAACGGGTGGAAAGGTGATTATTTAGATGAATTACATAATGTTTTTTATGAGCATAAAGAGGAAAAGGAAGAGAGAGATGTTGGTGATTCAAGTGAAAAAAAAAATTGGGGAGCGAGAAAGAGAAACCTGATGACAGTGAAAAGGGAAACGGTAAAGATGGGAATTGAAAGAGTGAAAGGAAGACTTTTCAGAAGATAAGGGAAAGAGAGGACATAATGGCAGAGTGAACAAAGAGTGGACAGCTATTTCTTAGGACACGATACCAAGTGTCGGTTGTTGAGATTACTTTGGCACATTATTTATCGCTCTGTTTTCACCATTCTTCCTTGAGGCTCTGCCATCACTCAGTAAACTCACACACACACACACACACACACACACACACACACACACACACAGTCGCCGATACTGATAATCTCTTGCATGTCCCTCTAGCAAATGTGGCTCAAAGTATCCAAATGATGACGTGTGAGGGCTGTATATGATCCTTGTGATGCTATATAAGTGAACTATTGAACCTCAGCAATGATCTTCCTGTCTCATGTCCAGAGCTGATACGTGAAATATAGAAAGGATGACTTTGATTTCTCCCCAGTTGTCTGATACTTTTAATATATTCTTCTTCTTGTCGGTCCGACACAAAAACCACAATCTTACTAGTACCACAACCACTGTCATGATACAATTACAACCACAACAAATATAAACCACAACCACAGTAATAGTACAGCCACATCAACAAGTAATAATACAATCAAAGCCACAGTAATGATACAGCCACAACCAGAGTAAATATTCAACCACAACCAGTCATGATACTACAACCACAGTAATTTTACAACCACAACCACAGTAATAATAGAACCACAACCACAGTAATGATTTAATCACAACCACAATAATAACACAACCACAAGCAGTCATGATAATACAACCACAGTAATGATACAATCACAACCACAGTAATAATACAGCCACAACCACAGTCATGATATCATCACAATACAACCACAACCAATCATAATACAACTACAACCACAGTAATGATACAACCACAACCACATTAATAATACAACCACAACCACAGTCATGATTTAACGACAACCACATTCATTATACAACTACAATCACAGTCACATCACCTTAACCACAGTCATAACCATGGTAATGGTACAACTACAGCCACTACCAACACCCCCCACCCATTAACTGCCACCACAAATAACCTCATATTAAGTAGATAAGAAAAATCGGATAACAGGAATTCTAAACAAGAGTTGAGTAATGTTCAACGTTTTGACTCTGTCATCTTACCACAGGTACAAGTAATAAAGCAAGTGTCATGTCTAGCTCATTACCACTGAGACTGTGCCGTCATAACATGTCCTTCGCGTCACCTCCACCAGCATCATTTATGTCACTATCATTATCGCTGACCATCAACGACTCCTAACTTCTTGCAGCGAACATTACTGCACAAAATATGGCGGCTTGAGACCCTGTTACGAGGCAAGGGGCATTACTGTCCGTATAAGTTACGACTTAGATGGCGACGCGACTGTCCCGCGTCTGAGAGGGGTTGAGGTCCTTACCCAGCGAACCTAGTATCAGTGCTGGCTGGAAATATTGAAGCCTGGTGACTCAGGGCAGCGTTATTTACATATAAATACGAATGTGAAGGCAGGTGATCCGCCGACACATAAAAATGGAAATGAGACTGTGTCTGCTGGAGTCCAAGTAAGCAGTGGCATGTAGGTGTATCGCATCCTGTCCCTGTGCTGTGTTGTACTAGTTATATAGGCCATATAGAGTGCTTACGAGACTAGGATAAATAGTCGGCAACCATGAGAGGGCGATTATTTAGTTGCTTTACTTATGCTGATTAGTGTAAGTACAGACAGAAAGACAGACAGATAAACACTCTCTCTCTCTCTCTCTCTCTCTCTCTCTCTCTCTCTCTCTTCACGCGCACACACAAACTCTCTCTCTTCACTCGCACACACAAACTCTCTCTCTTCACGCGCACACACAAACTCTCTTCACGTTCACACACAAACTCTCTTCACGCGCACATACAAACTCTCTCTCTCTCTCTCTCTCTCTCTCTCTCCTCACATACACACACACACACACACACACACACACACACACTCACAGACACAGATACAGACACACACACAAAAACACAAGTTTACAGATGTCAGTAAAAAACACACACACACACACACAGACACACGTCGCTTACATATGAAAATAAATATCCATTCATTATGTACTTCACCTTCCGTCAATATTTGTAAGGTGAACCCCACGTAGTGCAAGAGTATCCGTCCCATGGATTCGTTCACAACACATTACTGAGGAGAGGAAATCACCAAGTGGATCACATTATGGCAACATAATAAGTGGGATGTCGATTTTTTTTTTAGAACAGTCTTGTTCATTTCAAGCCATATATTCGCGACCCATGGTAACCTCTGTATTCCATTTTTGTTGTTGTTGTTGTTGTTGTACAAATGATGAAGAGGGGAAAGGAAAACTAACTAAATTTAGAACAATAATACATACACCACACCACATGTGTCCTAAGTTCACACAAAATTCTTCAATAGTTAAACTTGAACTGATGTAAATTGAAGTTTGGTGGAAACTAATCAAGGGAAGCGAGCCCCAAAGAGAGGTAGTTTGGGGACTAAAGGAATGATACTGATACGAAAATTTTCAGCATTATGGCAGAGTGACAGCCAAGTCATCAGAGCTACCAGATGCTCGAGTAGCACAGGGGAAGGGGTGGAGAGGTGGCACATTGGATGCAAAACTTCGTCTGGGCATATGTCATAATGTCATAAGGGTAACCGTAAAGTATTTGAAAGGAGACAGCATTTCTTCTTGTTTGTAGGGGAGGTAGTTTGTAATTGCTCGGCTATTTAATTGTCCTATAGTTTTGTTTTGAAAATTGTCCGGTTATTTTAGTGCAACGTCTCCACATCCACTCGACGAGGGACAGCAATATTCGAGCTAAGAGCGCACATGATCCGTGTGAAGTATAGCTAACTCTTTGCTAGTGATGAAGTTACGGATTCTGTACAATAATTCAGATTTCTCTAAGACGGTTTTAGCAAGCAATCTAACGTGCAATGTCCAACTGAGGGTACAGTTAAGCAAAACACCAAGAAGTCAATACTGTTGTTTTGAGGGTACTGTAGGAATCAGGCAATATCTGTCTATTAGTAAACTGGACATATTTAGTTTACCTAGCATTAAATGAAAAAATTATTTTGTCCCCATTCAGTGATCTTCGACAAGTCTTAATATATGGAGATTGCTATATTGAGTTGGGAGTTAAAGATATCAAATTCTGTGAAAGTGTGGTTAAGTGTAAGGAACTGTGAACCGTTGAGGCATCCGCAGGTAAGTGAGTGGTATTATGGGTGATAGACAAGAGATCATTAATATGAATGTGGAACTGTGTTGGAGCCAGAACCGATTCTTCCCGCACACCAGCATTAATTGAGTTGAAATTGGAATATACATCATATATCTTTATTATGATCTTTCTGCTGCAGATATATGAGATCAGTGGGACATAAAATGTTAGAGAGTTTGGATAACGAGGAACGGTGCCACAGGAATATTAAATGCTACTGCATGGGTTTCTCCATGTTAGTTAATTGACTGGTGGATTGAATGAGTAATGAGACTGAGTGTGTCAACGGTGTAGCTTTAGTGGCAAAAACCACACCGTCTATCACCATCTAGGTTGTCGAATTCAAAATTTTCACCTCCGCCAACGAAGTTGGAGGAGGTAATGTATTCACCAATGTTCGTCTGTTTGTCCACACTATATCTCCAAAAGTTCTCAATGAATTTCAATGGAATTTTGTGGAAGGATGGGCCATGGGCCATGTAAGAATTGAATAAATTTTGGGGCGGATCCGGATCGAGAACCGGATCCTATGTATCCCGCACAATATCCAAACGTTCTTGATGAATTTCAATAAATTTTTGTGGAAGAGTGAGCCATGGGTCAAGGAACAATTTCTTAAATTTTGGGTTGGATGCGGATCTTATGTATTCCACATAATATCTTCATGGATCCGGAACCGGATCCTTTTTAATGGCAATGGCATTGGCGGAGGTATGCGCTCTCTGTGTGCTTTCTAGTTTACAATGTACTTATTAATGAGTCTCAAATACCTTACCAAGAGAAGATATGATACGTATGCACAGTCTGAATAATTTAGGTAGAAAAGGAATAACTAATGGAAAACATTTGTTCCAAATCAATGGAAGAAATTCCATCTGGACCTGGAGCTTTGTTGGTTGGTAAAGTGTTAAGGATTGATTTTTACAAGTCTCGTCCGTATTTTTAGTGGAGTAATTTGAGGAGAGTCAAATTCTAGTACAAGAACGTTATGACTGACTTCCTTTAAAGTAGAATTTCTGGCACATACTGGCGAGATCGTTAGCTTTTCCTCCGTAGTCATATAAAAATGTTTCTGTCTGATGATTTTAGTGAGGGAATGGGTGATGACTTATTAAAGTTGCTAATGAATGAAAGCTGCCCAGAATATTCTACTGTCATTTGCATTATCTGATATTTTGGATGGTTGGTTGCGATGAAAGTTTGATTTGTTGCGCTTTATTACTGCTTTTGCGTGTTTCTAGCAATTCCAGTGTGACTGGAGGATTAGGTAATGTTTTACCTTAATTTCGAGTTAATATGCTAAAGACTTTTGGGTGTTGCTCTGCCACAGCTGCACTCGAACCGTTTGCTGGAGTCTAATCTTTTAGTGAATTATTGGCTGGGTATGAATAATTCCGTATCAACATGTTTTAAATAATTAATGTGGGACTGGGTAGAACTGATGTTAGTGGAGAAGGGAGGCTGGGATGGAATGTCAGCTAGATAATTTCTCTATCTCATTTTGCCCTAAAAAAAACTGTCACCTAGTCATCCTGACTGGTTCGGATCTGGGATATCTGGGTCAACTGACGAATGAGGCTTTAATGAGATTGCGGTAGGAGGTGCCTTGCGGTGACAGTACCTGTCTTGTATTGTCCTGCATTTATCAGGAATATGTCCGTAAGATAGTTGTGGTCAAGACTATCTGGTATTCTGTTTGGTTGTTTTACCTATTGTGTAAGATTAAAACATTCTAAAAACAGCTTGCATTCTAGATCTGTATGGTCAGTTCTCACAGAATGCTTGAACCATTCTACATTACTGACGCTAAAATCACCCAACACGGTAATTTCAGTAGTATGGGTGAGGTCAGTTTTGGTCAACTGTGTGAGACTATGGAGTCAACCACGTTGGGTTCTGGTGAAGCTACAGGAAACGATAAACTATACTGACAGGCTATGTGTGGTTACATTACAGTAGTTTAGTTTATACAGTGAGTAATCATAATTAATAGAAATAAAGATGATGACATGATACTGTCAAACTGCATATTGAGTTACAAGTGCCACCTTTATTACGAAAGTTACTAAGGAGATGGTAGCCAGGACATTGTATAAGGATAAGTAAGTGGAGAAAGAAATCTGGGTTTCTTTCAGGAGTAGCGCTAGAGGGAATATGAATTCAGGGAACAGATTTCAAACTGGCACTAAGACCACGTGTGCTGGTAAAATATAAGGCTGAACCCGCACTTCTCCGCTGAGGAGCATGATTTGTGATTGCAATACCGCTGCTAGCACAGTCGCATGATGACGACCAGGAAAGCCCTGTGCCACCCTGTCGGTGGTGGCACTCCAAGGTACAACCGTGTTTCCTCTTAATACTGCAGCGGAAATTGTTAAAGGGGGATGGAAAAGAAGGTGTGATATCTAATGTGCATGTAGTGTGGTGTAGACAGTTGGAGGTAAATGTTTAGGAGAGTATGTTGGCCTACCCTCTGTGTTAATGACAATACTAAAAATGTTCGGCAAAGGAGATGGTCAGGGACAGGTCCTGTGGACGGATGAAACGGGATCTCCAGCTCTTCCTGCCACCAGCTCGCCATCTACCTCGGGAGTACCGCCCTGTTCGACTGATGTTACGACCTACTCTCTGAGTGAACTTCATTTCAGCTCCAGTCTCTGTCTGTGTCCTGAGCGTGCGTATGTGAGTTTGCTCTGTGCATGCGTTGTGAGTGAGCCCTATCTTTGTGTACAAATTTGCTTCCAGTTCACACACGACTGCGCCCTGTGCGTGCACATAATAGTTTCTCCTGTGCGTGGGTGTGTGGCTGTCTCCTGTGTGTGCGTGGGTAAGTGTGAGGATGTTCGCGTGCCTATTTAAGTTCTACTGCATGTATATAATTGTAGATTCTACGAGTGGTTGTGTTGCCCTCATTTCCAGCTTTAGTATACATCTACATTTACTAATGCGTGCATGTCTCTTGATGTAACAGGTGGCTGGTAACCGATAACTTGGGAGATAAAAAATGACATTCTACAAGCTTAGGAACTAGACATGCAAATATTCACTTTTAGGCAGTGTAGTCAGCCACAATCATTATTTTAAGTAAAAGTCCAGTCGGAGCTCCACAGGCACACAGCATCTATTAATACGCTTGTTACATTTTTATATACAAACGGCATGGTGGGTAGGTTTTGGAGAGTGTGTAAGAATCGCAATCTAAAGGTGAATGTAAGGAGGAGTAAAGTTATGGTCTTCGAGAGAAGTGAAGTCAGTGAACGTACAGTTAGACTGGATGAGGAGGAAATGGAAAATGTGAGTGCGTTTAAGTACTTGGGTAGTGTGATGAGTAAGGATGGAAGTTTAGAGGGTGAAGTGCTTGAAAGGGTGCAACAGGGAAGAAAGGTTGCTGGTTCCTTGAAAGCAGTGATAAGAAACAGGGAAGTGAGCATGGAAGTGAAAAAGCTACTACAAGACAGTATTGTGATACCAACTCTAACGTATGGAAGTGAAGCTTGGGCCTTGTTGGAGGGACAGAAGTCAAGAGTGAGAGCAGTGGAAATGAGTTACAGTATTTGAGAGGAGCATGTGGAGTCACATGAAGAGACAGACTGACAAATGAGAAACTGAAGAAGCGTTGTGGTGTGGATGTGGATGTAATAGGAAGCGTTAGGAGAAACACACAGAGGTGGTTTGGTCATGTGGAGAGGATGGAGAGTGAGAGACTGACGAGGAGAGTGCATGTGAGTGAAGTGGAAGGGGGGAGAGGGAGGAGGAGGCCAAGGATGAGATGGAGGGATGGAGTGGAGAGGTATATGAGAGAGGGGGTGTGTTAGCTGGAAGCGGGGCAATGAAATGGCAGGGGACAGGGTGACACGGAGGCGATTTGTTTGTGGCCGACCCTTGCGGGATTAAGGCGTCTGGCAATAGATAGATAGATAGATGTATCCTTGGGGTTGGGAGAGATAGTAGACCTGCTGCCCATGTCTTACATGCATGCTGTTAAGGGAGGGAGCAGAGTGGATCGGGAATCGATAAGCCTTAAAAGTCTGTCCCAAAGAAGGTGATAAAAACATCGGATCTGGAGCCGCTACCTGCTTAAGGTTTCCATCTGCCAAGTTGGAATGGATATGTCGAATGCTGGAGGAGAAGGAAGATTGTTTATGCAGTAAACCCTCGATATAATGAACTAGCTGGGGGAAAAGGCTGACAATAAAGCCGGTAATCTGATATATATAACCGTTGTTATAGTGAGCCAGGTTCAAATGATAGTAATCTTGTTCGGTGGATATATATCAATAGCCGAACATCTTAATCCTGCAAAAAATTGGCATAAACAAACCATCTCCATGTTAGCCTGTCCTCACCGTCTCCATGTTAGCCTGTCCTGAGGCCATTTGTTTGTCCACCCTCCAACTCACACCCCCTTCCTCTCTCGCAGATTCTCTCTCCAACCAAACCCTTCATTTCATCTTTAACCTTCGCTTTCTGCTTCCCCCCTCCAAATCACTTACATGCATCCTATTAATCAGCCTCTCATTATCCACCCTTTCCACCTAGCCAAACCGTCTCAGATTATACTTCCTAATGTTTTTACCTAAGTCCACATCATCTCCATGACATTTCACTTCTTCACGTGTCTGTCTCTCTATGTAACAGTGCATACTCTATTGAAACAATTCATTTCTGCTGCTCACAGTTTTCACTTGTGTCCTTACAACATGGTCCATGGTTCAGTTGCATACGTTAGAGCAAGAATCACAACAATGTCATGCGCAAATTGTTTATGTTCATACTAACTTCCTTATTCCCTACAGTCACTTTCAGTGAACTGACAACCTTACTTCCCTGCTGTAGCTTTCATGCATTTCATCCAATAAACTTCCATCCTTATTCATTACACTCACATTCTCCATTTAATGGCCATCCGGTCTCTCAGTGCAGTCTGTGACTACATATCTCTTCAAAGACCATAACTTTACTTTTAATCCGGATTTTCCACCTTCCATTTGAGGCAACAGAACTTAATTTTTTAGGGCTTTTTAAATTAATCTTGTCCTGCAGAATATGACCCAACTTTACTGTCAGTCGTACAGGCTGATAACCCATCTCTTATCAAAATTTTAGCTCAGTTTCTATGACTGATTAAACACGCAAAAGACAGTTTTGGTCAAGTTATATGTTAGTTTACTCTGACATAGTAAATGATAACCTCAAAATAATATGTACAAACATGAATCTCTTCGGTCGTGATTTCCATTACACTGATGCATTATTATTATGATGATGATGATGATGATTATTATTATTATTATTATTTTAATAATGGTGGGAAGGTAGCGTTAATATTTAAAAGAAGCTGAATATAGTTTTCAAGGTAGTAATCATATTTCGGAGGTAATTTCGGCATTGTTAGTGAAATGTCGAATTCTCTCAGTTGTCGAAAAGGGTTGAAGCCATCAAAGATTTGCTTTTGGAAAGTGTGTTTGTTGCTTACTTCTGTTTTTTCCCCAGAGATGTTCTGTTTTGAGCCATGTAGCACTGGGTAAAATACATCGTTATATCTCAACCGAACGATCATATTGTGACATGAATTGAGAAACCTATATTTTACATAGGAAAAATAATCCAGTATATTACCCTATGCCGGGCACTGAACCCGGGACTCTCAGTAAAGAGCGAGGCAGGAATCCACTACACCACGACTATACATTTGAAATAGATTAAAAGCATCTAGTTGCCAGAGTGCCAGTGGGTTCTCTCACCTTCTTCAGGCCCACAGTGGAGGTGGAGGGACATTGGTTACAAGATTGTGACAATGTGAGAGGCCTGTTATCTGGCTGTGGTGTAGTGGATTGCTGCATGGGTTTCACTTGAGAGAGCCGGGTTCGATTCCCTACATAGTGGTAATATACTGGATGACTTTTCCTGTGTAAAGTACAGGTTTCTCAATTCATTCTGACCTGCCGTAAGTCCCTGTGGTAGATTAAAAGCGTCTACTGTACCTGCAAGAGTGCCAGGGGGTTCTCTCACCCTCTTCAGGCCCGCAATGGGGACGGAGAGACACTGGTTACAAGATTGGGACAGTGTGACCGAACTTTTACCTGGTCGTGGCGTAGTGGATTCCTGCCTGGCTCTCACCTGAGAGTCCCGGGTTCGATTTCCGGCATAGTGGTAATATATTGCATATGGTGACCTATTGAAACCATGGCCGAAGAAGAGTTGCAAGCGAATTTCCGTTTCATTAGTCTTCTCACTTTCTGTTTGACTACACAGATGCATCAACTTTGCACTATATATTTAAATTCAACCAATTTGTTTGGCAGTTACATGACACTCGCACATTCTATATAAACGCACAACTGAAGCATTTCAATGATGACACAGAAGATAATATACACTATATATATATATATATATATATATATATATATATATATATATATATACACTATATATATACACTATATATATATATATATATATATATATATATACACTATATATATATATATATATATATATATATATATATATATATATATATATATATATATATATATATATATATATATATATATATATATATATATATATATATATATATATATATATATATATATATATATATATATATATATATATACACACACACACACACACACACGCACACACAAGAATGTTTGTCTGTCTGCCCTCTACGGAAATCGAGGAGGATGCATACTGAACTATCTAAACTGTTGTAACAGGTGTTGCTTATGACGAATTTAACTGTATGCATTACAGGTGCGAAAGTTGTGACGCTGATGGCCAGGATTAAAACTAACCAGAAATAAAGTCCACGTGGTGGAGACATTATAGCCAGTTACTGTAGATTTTTTTTTTTTTTTTCCTACAACCATATCTCTGTTAGTTACGAGTCTGATGGTTGGACGTATTTTTCGGGTGGGGAGGCAGCGTTGAGTGGATGGGTGGGTGTGGTATGGCAGGGTGGGTTGGTAAGTGGGTGGGCAGGATGAGTACATGAGTGAGTTGGGAAGGTACACTCCCCTTCCATCTCTTGCGTAGAGCACAAAGGAGTACAAAAGAAAGCAAACAGTAACAGACCTACTGGTCCTTTTGTGTCTGAATGGTACAGGGAAGGTCATCTATATAACAATGATCCGATGTCTGTATGTTTGTTTGTTACCGTAACACAGCAAAAACGGCGCAATGTAGCGCATTTTTTTTTTTTAGAGCAAGGTACCGTTAAAATGCTCTAACTTGAAGAATAAAACATTTTCCAGTCCAACCGGTCAACCGGTTCCCGAGATATGACTCATTTTTGGCCTTTTGCTTCAACTCTAGTAAATGCTTTTAGTGGAGGGGATGGGTTCGTCCGTGGTCCGGCACTGAAATTACCAGCATGACAAGAGAGAAGAGTGACGTGTTTGTTGTATTATCACTCTATTGTTGTATTATCACTCTATCGCCTCTCCTTCCTCCCTCCTATACACCTAAAATTGTATACCATAATGCCATAGTAAAATTCAGTACAACAGCAAACACTACTATCCTCTCTCTCTCTCTCTCTCTCTCTCTCTCTCTCTCTCCGTACAACTATCTGTCTACCTATATATATATATATATATATATATATATATATATATATATATATATCCATCATCCAATCCTACGGTGCCCCATGAGGAGCGTAGGAGCCCGTGGCTAGACAAGTTGGTCCTGACATTTAAGATGAGAGTGACCAGCCTCACTCATCCCTGAGTGGCATTACATGAGCAATAACCCCAACCATCCCTTTGATATAAACTTTCACCGACTCTATCCGACTGAAGCACCGCAATTACCCACTAAACCAACAAGTGCCATAATTTGGTTATATGATTACCACCTAGCGTAATAAATGGTTTCCTGGTGTACAGGAAACCATTTGGCTTGTCACTCAGTGTAGAGTCACCCGTAGGCAGAAGGATGAGGAAAGAATGAAGTAAAGAAAGACAGAAGAGGAAGGATGGAAAGGAGGGAGGAAAGGAAAAGGCAGACACCCGAGAGCAGCACTACAATGAGTGAGTGGATGGTGAGCGCCCTCACCTACCACATACATATATATATATATATATATATATATATATATATATATATATATATATATATATATAGATAGATAGATAGATAGATAGATAGATAGATAGATATAGATATAGATAGATAGATAGATAGATAGATATTTTATATATATATATTTATATATATATATATATATATATATATATATATATTCATCATCATAATCATCCAATCCTACGTTGCCCCATGAGGAGCGTAGGAGCCCGGGGCTAGGCAGTTGGTCCTGACATTTAAGATGAGAGTGACCAACCTCACTCATCCCTGAGTAGCATTACTTGAACAATAAACCCCAACAATCCCTTGGATATAAACCTTCACTGGCTCAATCCGATTGGAGCACAATAATTACCCACTAAACCACCAGGCGCCAAAATTTGGTTATATGGTTACCACCCAGCGTAGTAAATAGTTTCCTGGTGTACAGGAAACCATTTGGCTTGTCACTCAGTGTAGAGTCACCCATAGGCAGAAGAAAG
Source organism: Coenobita brevimanus (assembly GCF_032717465.1). Classification (NCBI taxonomy): domain Eukaryota; kingdom Metazoa; phylum Arthropoda; class Malacostraca; order Decapoda; family Coenobitidae; genus Coenobita; species Coenobita brevimanus. The sequence goes on along the minus strand of NC_137000.1, from coordinate 23,613,090 downwards.
AGGAAAGAATGAGGGAATGAAAGACAGCAGAGGGAGTGTAAAGTCACCCATAGGCAGAAGGACGAGGAAAGAATGAAGGAAAGAAAGATAGAAGATGGAAGGAAAGAAGGATGGAGGAGAGGACAGGGCAGAGACCCGAGAGCAGCACTACATTGAGTGTGGATGGTGAGCGCCCCTACCTACCACACATATATATATATATATATATATATATATATATATATATATATATATATATATATATATATATATATATATATTATATACAGTATACCTCTTTTGTACAGTGGTAGAGTGTGCGTTTTCGTACACGGGTGAACCAGTGTTCGCGCCCTGCCAGAGTAATAAACTTTGGGAGTGTTCACCTGGCCACATACTACTTTGGCGGACATAAGGGGCGCTGTGGTTGAACCAGTGTCGCATACTGTAAAGTATTTTTGCACCCAGTCGGCGCGCGTTGGCCGATTACACTTGGTTCACAGACTACACACACATCCAAAGCAACTCCAACACTACAATTACACTTACAAGCACTTCTCACCCTACATACAATCTCTACCAGACAGCCGAAGCCACTTCGTAGAGATACATTGGCTGTATCGTCCCGACTTCGGTCAGGATAGGGCGGTCCTGCAGTGGATACTCAAACGGCTGATAATGATGATGATGATATACATATCTCTATATCTACTGAAAAAAGAAAAGAAAAATCGTCGAGACAAGAATTAAGCGAGAGGACAGCAGTTTGGCTTGTTAGGTTTGTCCGTTAGTACTTGAATTTAACATTCTTGGCTATGGAAAAAAAAAAAAAAAAAGCTGATAATGGAGATGAGAGGAGACATATTTTAAACCTGACTAGCACCGATGATGCAATGCTGCTTGTTGGAAGTGAAGCAAATCTTTGTTGGCTAGTTAAAGTTTTTGAATATTAATGAGTAGCAAGGTATCAATTATTATAAATAAGAAGAATAAAACAATTATTAACAAACGTGACACACAGTGTTTTACTTTGGTAAACAAAGACCTGGTAGTAGTTGTGTAAGAGATAATGCATGAACAGGTAAAGAGCTGAGAAAAAGGAGGGAAGGGTGGGCCATGGGAGCTCGTTGGAGCTACGAAGCCCTTTACAAACAACAGAGATGCAAGTTCAGGAGCTGCATAAAGACTGCATGAAGATGTAATAATGCTTACTTCAACTTCTGGGTGCGAGACTTTGGAATGACATTTGTATTGAGAGAGAGAGAGAGAGAGAGAGAGAGAGAGAGAGGACGCTCTTAGGGAATGTATGCGGGTTGCATTAGACAGGTTAAATATGACCTGTAGAAAATCTTAACAAATATAGAATATGTACTGTAAGTCTAGGAGGCATTTGCCTTCTTAGTATACTAGGAAAAGAGTATGGTAGGATACTTGTTGACAGAGGAAAATAACAGAGGAATTATTAGTGAAGATCAGAGAGGTTATAGGAAGGGAAGAGGTTGCGTAGATCAGATATTTGTTCTTAGGTCGTTCATCTTAACTGTCAGGACTATCTTGCCTAGCTCCGGGCTCCTACGCTCCTCATGGGACAACGTAGGATTGGATGATGGATGGTTGGATGGAGGTCTTTCGTGTAAAAGTTTCTAGAGAAAGGAAAGAAGTTGTATGCAGAAAGCATATGAATGGAAGGATTGACAAGGAAAGTGGAATTATTGAGAAAATATGGCGTAAATAAAAATGTGTTATATGCCGTGAACAGTATGCATGAGGGGGCTAAGGCTGCAGTGCGTGTGGATAGCGAATTGAGTGAATTTTTCTATTTTAATGTTAGACTGCAACAGGGATGTGTCATGTCTCCATCATTGTTCAGTCAGTATATGGGTGGGGTTATATAAGAGATACAAGGTAGGGCAACGGATGTTGGAGCGGCTTAACTGAGAGAGGGCAACATTTGGAAACTCCCTGTGCTGTTGTTTGCAGATGATACTGTATTGTTAAGTGAAGATGAAGGGGAACGGCAAGGCTTGGTGAATGAGTTTGGAAGAGTGTGTAAGAAATGGAGTCTAAAGGTGAATGTAGGGAAGAGTAAAGGTAGGGTATTCGAGAGAAATGAAGTCACTGACGGTTTAGTGAGGCTAAATAGTGAGAAAATTGGAAATGTGAGTGCATTAAGTACATGGGTAGTGTGATGAGTTAGGATGGAAGTTTGGAGGTTGAAGTACTTGAAATGGTACAGCAGGAAAGAAAGATTGCTAGTTCATTTAAGGCAGTGATAAGAAATAGGAAAGTAAAGATGGAAGTAAGTCACTGCTTGACTGTATTTTGATCCCCATTCTAACATATGGAAGCGATAATTCGACATTGCTAGAAGGACACAAGTCAAGTGTGAGAGCAGTGGAAATGAGTTATTTGAGAGGAGCATGTGGAGTTATATGGACAGACAGACGGACAATTAACGTGAAGGAGCGTTGTAGTGTGGATGTAAATGAGATAGAAAGCATTAGGAGAAAATACTGAGGTAGTTTGGCCATGTAGTGAGGATGGAAAATAAGAGACTAACTAGGTGTGTGAGTGAAGTGGAGGAGGAGAGAGGGAGGAGGAGACCGAGGATGAGGTGGAAGAATGGTGAAAAGAGGTATATGATAGAAGGAGGGAAGGGGTGTAAGTTAGGGATAATGCAGCAAAATAGCAGGGGAAAGGGCAACATAGATGCGATTTGTTAGTGCCCACCCCTTACGGGATTAAGGCGTCTGGCTATACGAGTAGCTACACAGGTAGATGATGTTTCTTCGTGTAGTTGGGACTGAGTGTTGTGTAAATGCATGAATTTGCAGAATATGTATTAAAATTTCTTGTTCCGTGTGCCAGTATACGTTAATTTTCTCACACTCGGAATAATTTCTCGTAATTGTTAATAATTTATTAAATGAATTAGTAAACTAATTTTATTAATCATTTTTGGAGGGAACAATTTGCGGACTTTTTGCCTCTGGTTCCTCTTCCTCGCATGAAAAAAAGCGTTCTTGATGCATAGATATCTTTAGTTGGTGACGAATCGTATGGCTTTGTCTCCTCTGTAGCTGAGATATTTGTGCTATGGAGACCACGTAGATCGTTGTCCAAGATCAGTAGCATCATTATTCTCACCAAGTATAGCTTTATTTTTTTTTTCCGGAGAGAGATAAAATCGTCTGATAGTGGTTAGGGCTATGTTTCTTTGTGCTATCCTTTGACTGATGTGTTGCATACAGCCATGCTACGGTAGATAGTTGGTTGTGCTGCATCATGCTGTCTTTTAGTTAATTGCGTCCAGTTTCCGTTCTTCCAGGCTATCCCTAATCATATCGTCATAAAATATTCTATGATGATGTTCTATTTCCTACAAAATCTGTCTAATCTGATCCCTTCTCATTTCACTGAAGATTCATATTCTTATAGGGAACCATATTATACAATCATATGTGTGGCTTTATTACTGTGTGTATGGGATATCCATAGATTTGCTGGCCTCAGGTGCGGGCATGTCTGCTGTGTACAGTGGAGTGTGAAAAATGTGGATGACAACCATGCATCCTTGAGTAACGAGACTTGATACAACAAAGACCGATGATGTTACCTAGATAACTGAAACAGTGTCGTGCGTTGGTAGCGAAAGCAGTATTTTGTGTTTTAATGTGATTCCGACAAGTCTTGCTGCGGTAGTTTGTACTGAATACCTTCCGTGCAGACTTTATGCAAATCCTTGTTGATGTCCCTTTGAATAGTGAAGCGATTCATGTTAGTAACTTCTTCTGTGGCAATAGCTATTGCTGACGTTGCACTTATACCACTTTGGGACTCATCGCGGCACAGAATGACGGTTGCTTTCTTAGTCACATTTTTACTTCAGATATAAACTTTTTGACTCATAATTTCTGGAAAAGTTTAGGGTAATATCCTGTGTTGAATATTACAGTCCCTTCAAGATTTCACGACTTATTTATTTTTCAACCAATCCTTTTCTTCCCACTCTTTTCGTTGCCCTTCCTACCTCCGGCTTTTCCTCTCACACCCTGTCTCTCTCTCCATAACTCTTGCCATCACTTTCCACCAACCGTTCTCCTTCCTATTTCTCCCTCTCTCTATTCCTTTTCCGCACCTTCAGTCACAATGAAATCCTATCAACGTCCACTTTCCCATTTTCTCCTGCACGATTAATCCTTACTTAGCCTTTATTAGCACAGAGTTGCAGTCGCAACGTGAGCTCCCAATCTTACAAGGCTCCAGCTCCTCAACATCCATGTAACACTGATCGAAATGTTAGTAGGCTACATCAGGCCTTCACGAGTGACCTGGGTTACGCAGAGTGGTCTTGCCATTGTTTATATATCTGTCTGTCTGTCAGGCAGAAAAAACAAAATCTTTCTTTTCTCTAAAGCTTAGAGTCTAAACAACCTCACCATCTGTCTGACTACGTTTCTCAGCATTTCCTCACCTCTCCCATCCTCTGCCCTTTCTTTCCTTGATGTCTTTCTCCTGAGCCACCTTCATTAACATTTCTATTATGCTAGGTGTTTTAAGGCCGACTTCTCGTCTTTAAAGCACCTGGCAATTGAGCCGGGGTCCTCTTTTCGAGACCGGAGCTAGAATGCACAACGAGAAGAGCAGGACACAAAAACTCTAGGCAACAACCTTACACGTATATTAACCAAATCACAACCTCTACACAATACAGTGTGTATTGCACACAATACACTATTAATGATCACTTGGGCTGGATGGACTATAGGGTCCTGACTGGTTAATGAATATCGCGCATGATACTGGAAGGACACTGTATGGTATAAAATAGTAACTTAATACACCAGTCTGAGTGCCCTATTAGTTATTACACAGTGATACAGGCACTAACACAACACTGTCTTACATCTGGGCACAAGAGTATGTTGAGTTGTCTGTTAGGGTACAAGTACTGCACTGCATGTGAGTTCTACAGGCACGGTAATCACTTTTACCTGAGCAGTCGCTTTTGCACTTGGTAGGGCGAGGGGTCCTGGTTATACCATGAGGACTGGGTGATTGCCAGGTGTCGGCCAGGTGAAGGAGGGTTCCCGTCAGGTGTCCCTTCTCTCAAGAGCCACAGGACGACCCTCAGCGGTGATATCATTAGTCGGGGCTGTGGTCGGGCATGGAGAGGGGCCTGCTGGGGTGGTCTGGTCCTCCGGGCTGGAACCAAACAGGCTGAGCAGGCGCTCTTGCTTGAGCCTACTCTGGGAAGAGGGTTGCCTGGAGCTGGAGAGGGTGCACCCCAGGGGAGTGGGGGCACCTCAGGGAGTCTGGTGTCTGCGGTCTCCCTCCGCTGGGCCACCATCAGGGTAGGGCTGCGGCGTCGCCTTGGGCAGGAATCCATCAGGTGGTTGCCTCCCACCGGTACCGACTGGATAGCACACACTCCCAGGGGCAGCACAGGGTTGTGCCACACTGTCTCCAGGCCAAGGGGATCCTCCTGGAGGCTGCATCGGGGAAGAAGAGCAGGGGGAGGGCAGCTTGTTCCATCCCTCTTCTGCAGGCGCAGCTGGGGGTTGTCATCGGTGCCCTGCAGAGAGGAGTGACGTGCAGTCGAGGTGCGGGAGGAGGCCATCACCTGCCTGCTGGTGTGGCTGAAGGCCATCACCGGTGTCGTACTCCCGTTGGCAGCTACGGGAGGAGAGAGGATGTACTCTTCAACCTTCTCTCCCCAGATGCGGCTGGAGGCCGTCACTGGTTCCTGTTGGATGGGAGGGGGAAGGAGCAGCACCCGAGCGGATGGAGGCCGTCTCTGTTTGGGAGCGACTGAGGCCGTCTCCTTTTAGTGAGTGGTTGAGGTCGTCTCCGTTCGTGAGCGGCTGCAGCCGTCTCGTTTTTGGTGAGAAGCCGTCTCATTTTTTGGTGAGCAGTGGAGGCTGTCTCCCTTTTGTGAGCGGCCGAGGCCGTCTCCTTTTGTGTGCGGCTGGAGGCCGTCACAGGGGTGCTGCTCGGGACTAGAGCTTTAGTCCCACCCCAAACCTGTCGAGGGCAAGTCCGGTTAAGAGGTACAGCCCCAGGACTGAAATCTTCCCGCTTGTTCTGTTGGGGGCAATACAGGCGCGGGATCATAGGGGACATATGTCACTCTAGCCGGAACGACCCACGCTCGTTACCAATCCCTCCCTGGTTTCCTCCTGGGGTGGGGATCGCGATGTGTTGGTGGTGGTTCGCCACGTCAGGTATTTCAATTTCCTTTCTCCATCTTGTCTCGTCCTAATTTTCCGCTTCATGATCTACTTTTTACAATCTTCCAGTCCTTTAATTTCCCCCATTTAACACAGATTTCTTAATAATATCTCCATCCTTGACCTCTTTTCCCAAGCCTCTCTGTCCTTCATTCATTTCATCCACTAACTTGGTAAGTCATATTCAATCCACCTTTGTAATTTTTTTCCTTGTTTATTTTCTCGATTTTACCCTTTAAATGCGAAAGGACTTTCGTTTCCATAAACTCGTTAGAGGCTCATCGGCAGAGAAGCGATGACGTAATTTTTGTAAAGAGGTTAATGGGGACAGTTTATATTCCCCTAGTCCGAGAGACATTCCTCAAGTTAGTTAGATTTGTTTGCAGGATGTCAGAATAAAATAAAGAAGTTTTCACAGTGAAAAGATAAACTGCCTGATCTTTTAACTCTTGCACATTCCAAATCATCCCGGCTTAATATATATATATATATATATATATATATATATATATATATATATATATATATATATATATATATATATATATATATATATATATATATATGGAGCCTCTGTGGTACTGTGGTAAAGTGTGCATTTTGCATGCTGGTGAGCGCGGGTTTGCCTCCCGCCAGAGTTGTAAAAACTTTGGGAAGCGTTCACCAAGCCACTTGCTACTTTGGTGGACACAAGGGGTGCTGTGGTTGAACCAGTGTCAGATACTAGTATGCCTGCACCCAATCGGCTTAAGGCGGGCCGATTACACTTGGTTCACAGACTATACACACATCCAAAGCCACTACAACACTACAGTCACACCAACAAGCACCTCTCACCCTACATACAGTCTCTACCAGACAGCCTAAGCCACTTGGTAGAGATACATTGGCTGTATCGTCCCTGCTTCGGTTGCGATAGGCCGGTCCTGCAGTGGACCTCAACGGCTGATGAGATGATGATGATATCTATCTATCTATCTATCTATCTATATATATATATATATATATATATATATATATATATATATATATATATATGTGTGTGTGTGTGTGTGTGTGTGTGTGTGTGTGTGTGTGTGTGTGTGAGTGAGTGTGTGTCTTTTCTTCATCCTTCCCCCTTCCAATTCCTCTCCACTTCGCACAGTTCAACCATAATTTTCTTCCCTTCTCTCCCCGCACTTCCTTCCCACTCATTTCTTCCATTACTTCTAATCTCTTTCTCTCTTCTCTATTATCTCTGCCTCCTTTCTCTCTTATCCCTGTCTCCCTTCTCTCTTATTTCTGTCTCCCATTTCTCTTACTTCTTTCTCCCTTCCCTCACATCTCTTCCTCCCTTCCTGTTCATCTACTCTTCTCCTTTTCATTCCTTTTTCCGTTCAAACTCATGTACAGACGTTGGAATAAGTTCGTTTCATTTTCCGTGGACTAAAGTGTTTGTAACACTGCTCGATGGAGAGGTATCCCCTCCTCCTCCCCTCCTCATAGTCCCACACTCCCACCCAACCCCCCCACTTGTCTCTCCGACCCCATGACTCCACCCGGTACCCTCCATACTCTCGCTCACAGCCAGCTAGGGGTTTCTGTACTTCAAGCACCATCTAAATTACGTGTAGTCCGAACAACTAATAAAGGAATAGTACAGTATATATCATAAACCAAGTTAGGAAAAGGTTTACTACACTGTGTGTGTGTGTGTGTGTGTGTGTGTGTGTGTGTGTGTGTGTGTGTGTGTGTGTGCGCGTGAGAGAGAGAGAGAGAGAGAGAGAGAGAGAGAGAGAGAGAGAGAGAGAGAGAGAGAGAGAGAGAGAGAGAGAGAGACTTGGAATGGTGAGAACAATCAGGAGAATTACTGATTAAAAAAAAAAAAGTGAGTGAGGAGAAACTGAATCAGAGAAGAGGAAAATACGCAGGTGAAAAAAATGAACAATGTTATAGAAGTGACATAGGGACACACACACACACACACACACACACACACACAAACGCACACTTTCTGAATATTTGTCGACCTATCTGTCTGTGCCTGTCTGTGTACTGCCCTCCCCCCCCTCCTCTCTCTCTCTGGATCCTTTGTCTCATCCCCAGTGTCCTTTTCCCTCCTTCCCCTTTCTTTATAGCTATCTGCTCAGTCCCTACCTTCCTCCTTCTCTCTTTCCTTTCCTTCGTCTGTCTCCCCCTCTGTCACTCCCTCCTTACCTCGCTTCCTTCTCCCTCCCTATGTCACAACTTTGTCTTACTTTTTTTCATCTGTTACATGTGTTACCTTTTTTCTTCCATTACTCTCTTCGTGTTTCGTTTCTTGTACTAAATCCATTTCCTCCACAGCTTTCTTCTCCCAGTAATAACTGCATGCTCCTTTTTCCCTCTCCTCTCTCCGTCTCTCCCTGTCACCCGAAATCTCTTCTTTCATTCCGCTCTTCCCACTGTCTTTCCCTCCCTTCCTCCTTCCCTCTCCCTCCCTCCCTCTCCTTCCCCTTGTCTTCCCTTCTTACCATTCCCCTCCTCTTTCTTGCCCTAAAAATTAACCTATTTTGTTCCCACCCATAATCTCTACTTTCTCTCCGCAAATTTCTCTAATTTCTCTGTTTCTCTCCCTCCCTTTTTACTTGAATGTCATTCGTTCTACTCAGCCTCAATGCTTTCGTCTTATCCTGCTTAGTTCTTTCCCTGCGTCCTTGCCAGAAAAACACACTTTCTTCCTCCTCCTTGTTACCTTGTCTCCTTTTCTAATTTTTCTCATTATCGTTCTCAGTATTCCGCTCCGTTGCTCTCTTTCCCACTTTCTCCTTTTGTTATCCCTGTGTCTGTGTTTGCTCCGTTCCGATTTTCTCTCAGCTGTCTCCCCTTTTGTTTCTAATTCCCTGTCTCCCTGCCTTTCTTTTCACATCTCTCATTTCTCATTCCTTTTCACACTGCTTGTATCTCATTTCACCTCTCACTGTCTCTTCTTCTTACTCTGTCTCTTAACTCTCGTTGTTCTCTCCTTGCCTCTCCCCTTTTTATTTTCTCCGTAACTGCCCTCTCATTTCACATTTTTCCACTCGCTCTCCCTCTCCGCCTGTTGCTCCCTGTCTTTTAACTCTTTCTCTCTCTCTCTCTCTCTCTCTCTCTCTCTCTCTCTCTCACACACACACACACACACACAGTGTAGTAAACCTTTTCCTAACTTGGTTTATGATATATACTGTACTATTCCTTTATTAGTTGTTCGGACTACACGTAATTTAGATGGTGCTTGAAGTACAGAAACCCCTAGCTGGCTGTGAGCGAGAGTATGGAGGGTACCGGGTGGAGTCATGGGGTCGGAGAGACAAGTGGGGGGGGTTGGGTGGGAGTGTGGGACTATGAGGAGGGGAGGAGGAGGGGATACCTCTCCATCGAGCAGTGTTACAAACAAGGAAAAGGAAACGGACTTATTCCGACGTCTGTACCTTCTTTGATACTGTCTCTGTTACCCCTCTAGCTCGTTCGTCTCTTTTTTTTCAGTTCCGGGGAATTCTTTCCCCGTCTTTTTTTTTTTCCTTTCCTAAATTTCTTTCCCGTTTTAAGTTTCGCCCCTTTCCAACTTATTCATACTCTGCAGTCTTTATCTTGTATTGTCAATCTCGGTTTCGTTAAATCAAGTTTCAATTCACTGGCACAATCTTTTCTCAAATCATAGTGTCCACTTAACTCATCTCCTATCTATAGCCAGATGCCTTACTGCCGTAAGGGGTGGCTACAGACAAATCGCCTCCATGTCGTCCTATCCCCAGCCATTTCGTCCCCCTCCCCCCAGCTCAAACCCCTTCTCTCTCATATACCTCTCCACTCCATCCGTCCATCTCATCCTCGGTCTCCCCCTCCCTCTGCCCCCTCCTCAACCTTACTCACATACACTCATCTCGTTAGTCTCTCGCTCTCCATCCTATCCACGTGGCCAAACCACCTCAGTGTATTTCTCCTTACGCTTTCTATCACATCCACATCCACACCACAACAATCCTTCACTTCCTCATTTGTCAGTCTGTCTCTCCATGTAACTCCACATGCTCCTCTCAGATAACTCATTTCCACTGTTCTCACTCTTGATTTGTGTCCCTCCAACAAGGTCCAAGTTTCACTTCCATACGTTAGAGTTGGTAGCACAATACTATCATGCAGCGACTTTTTTACTTCCATGTTCACTACTTTATTGCTTATCGCTGTTTTCAGAGAACCAGCAACCTTTCTTCCTTGTTGTGCCCTTTCAAGCATTTCACCCTCCAAACTTCCATCCTCACTCATCATACTACACAAGTACTAAAATGCACTCACATTTTCCACCTCCTCATCATCCAGTCTTACTGTTCATTCAGTGACTTCACTTCCCTAGAAGGCCATAACTTTACTCTTCCCTACATTCACCTTTAGATTCCGTTTCTTACACACTCTCCCAAACTCATTCACCAAGCCTTGAAATTCCCTTTCTTCTTCACTTAACAATGAAGTATCATCTGCAAGCTACAGCTAAGCTATACAAACATGAATAGTTGGTCGCCAGATCTCGTTCTTATCTCTTTTTAAGCCCATTTTGTGTGTGTGTTCTTACCTAATTCTTACCTAATTGTATCTTTACACGAATGAGTCAAGCTCGTACTGTCCCGTGTCTTAAACCACATTTATCGTACATATCCTTAAATTTGTGAATTGTTTTGGCACACACTATTGTGCATTCCATTGATCAATTGCTCTGTCTGGGAAACTGAATTTCCTTACGTCTTTATCACCTCTCTTCTTATGCAGTTTTCTGCAGTGTCCTCTTGCTGATGCTTCTCCATATGTTAAGTAATCATTTATGTCTATTTTCTCCTTCCCTGATATGCACTTATATAGCATTATCATGTCACCTCTTTTCCTTCTCTCCTGTAGTGTTGGTAGATTCAGTTTATTTAGTCTTTCTTCGTAGCTTAGGTCCCTTAAGCTTGGTATCTATCTTGTAGCGGCCCTTTGAACTTTTTCAATCTTGTCTATGTGTTTTTTGAGATGAGGACTTCAGACTACTGATGCATATTCCAGGGTTGGTCTAATGAATGATGTTATTATCCTTCTTAGCATGTCTTCATTTATGTATGTGAATGCTATTCTCATATTTGCAAGCAGTGTATACATGTTCCGTACCTTCTCGCTGATGTGGTCAGCCGGAGATAGTCTGTTATTGATAATCACACCTAGGTCCTTCTCTCTTTCTGATGTGTATAGGGTTTTATTTCCTAACTTATAATCCCAATTGGGTCTTTTTCCACTTTTACCAAACTTGATTACATGACACTTGTCCACATTGAATTCCATTTGCCATGTATCACTCCATTCATGAAGTTTATTTAATTCTTCTTGTAGCTCTTTACAAGAGTCTGTTAGTAATTCTCCTTTGTATTTTTGCATTATCTGCAAACATATTCAGATAGCTCTCATTTCCAGTGTTAGTGTTTATATCATTTATATACACTAAAAACATGATTGGTGCCAGCACTGAACCCTGTGGTACTCCACTAGTCACTTCTTTCCATGATGAGTAGTTTCCTCTTAGTACTGTTCTCATTTCTCTTTTTATGAGAAAATCTTGCATCCAACAAAACAGTTTGCCTCGAATTCCTCCTTGATGGTACAGTTTCCATAAAAGTCTTTGGTGTGGTACTGTGTCAAATGCTTTCTTGAAATCTAAATAGATACTGTCCACCCATCCTTCTCTTTCCTGTATTGTGTTTGTTACTCTGTCATAGTAGCTCAACAGATTAGTAACACATGATTTTTCTTTTCCGAAACCAAACTGTCTTTCTGTTATCATACTGTGTTCTTCTAGATGATTTACCCAAGCTGTGTGTGTGTGTGTGTGTGTGTGTGTGTGTGTGTGTGTGTGTGTGTGTGTGTGTGTGTCAGAGAGAGAGAGAGAGAGAGGTAGGCCGGAAGGTTTCGCTCTGAAGCTAATCTAATATTGTGCTGTGCATTAATAAGCCACAAAAACACAGACCCTCAGAACGGTGCCATCAAACGGGGGGGAAAAAAAAAAGGAAAAATATTTTCACAACAGGTACAGTAGATGATCAAAAGTACAAAAAATCCAAGACAGGAGGATCAGACAAATTTCAGACTTCCACTGAAAACGCCTTGGCACCATTGTAACAAATGCTCTTGCAGAAATTTATCACTTTTCGACTCACAGCCATCATCCTCATACTGAATCTAGGAATACCTTCCACAAAATCCTCATCAAATAGTCCATTATTGCTGCTTAGCACTGCATCCGAAATCATGGAAAGGATAATCTTGAAGGACATAACCCCCACGTCTCTGTACCCGACTTCTAATGTGGATTCCAACCCATGCACTGAACCACAACCCTCCCCTCCAAATTAACTCAGTTCATCCTCGATGGCTTCAACAAGAAACAACCACCATTAGAAATCACTCTAGCAGCAAAAGACATAAAAAAAGAGATTTTGGCACAATGTCAAGACACATCTTATTATGTAAAAGTTTAGACAAATATGAGAGATGATAATAAAAACAATTTGTCAGCTTCCTCCGGGCAGAAAATCCCCGGGATTCTACCATAAACAAGGTTCTAAATTCCGAACGTTTTTCTCCAATGTCTTACACGGCTCAGTCCTTTCTCTTTCATTTATTAATATTTTTCTCCAAAATTTGCTGACCCTTCTCTCTTCAGTATCAATACTGTCCTATGCCAATGACGTCACAGCACTCCAAAATTCAGTAATAAGCAGCCCAGCTCCAACGTAACCTATATGCAATAAAACGTTGGCTCAAGCACAACTGAATGCCTCCCCGTAACACCTGCAAGTTTCCCTCTTTAACCAACTACTTACAATGGAAAAACACCCCAAAATTCTAGAACTTACTTTAACACATACATAATCTTTTCTCAGCACACAAGTAATATCAGTGCAAAAGTATTTCTCATACTCGAACTGTATGCTCTAACGTCACTCACAGTCACTACCTCTGGACAACGGAAATAATCTCTTGAAACTGTTTACAAGCAATTTATAACAACAGCAAATTATGCTAACTCAAGCTGGTACCAATCTTAACTAACACAAACATGGAGAAATTTCAAAAACACAAAACAAAATATTGAGAATAATAACAGGATGCACTAAGACTGCAAAATTTCAGTCATCTATATCAAGAAACAGGAATACGAGTACTTCAGATAAAGAACCACATGAATATGAGAGATGCACAGTTCATCGCTTCAAGATCGATCCCACTTGTAGTTTCATAATGTATCACTCTCCTCCACAAAGAGTAAAAATCAAACAACCGACAAAACTCTGCTCAGAGTATCTCAGCAAAATCTCTCTTTCCCCACGTATCACTACACTTCTCAGTCAAATAAATACTTAGTAACAACAGGAATCCAAAACCTTCAACTAAACAACATCCTTCACGAAGCACTACAGACGTCCACCTCTCAGAAGTAAGATCTAGAGACAAGTACCAGGTCTGTGCACTCACAAGTAGACAGCTGAAAGCAGGGTGAGAACTGTGCTCAAACTGGTGACGTCGCGCTTCCTTACTCCTCTCTCTCTCTCACTCAGACCTGGTATCTCTCCATTCCTCTGTCCCATCACAAAACTGTGCACGCATTGCTTATGAATCCCAGTAATTTAATCTCGTTATATAATTTATTGGTACACTGAATGCTATACTTTTTCACCCGAAGCAGTGTACGATTATTTCTACACATATAAGCTGTACTTCGTGCTGTGATATCAACTATAACTTGTTTACCTATGTTAATGGGAAATGCAGGGAAATGGTCAGGGAAAATTCATGTCTCCTGCCAACCCTAAAACTCAGTGCACACTGAGATTCCTAGTATGCTGTGGTCTACTGTCATTATCATACAGTTCAGCTGGCAGATTGTGTGTTAATTTAATCCTACTTTTTCATTTTACCTCCACTGCTTTTGACACATTAATCCTCATTATTACCATGATTCTAATGAACATGCAACAACGAATAACATCTGTAATTACCCTCATTTGGCAAGGAATCATATGTAACTCTTAGAGACGAGTGTCTGCACATTTCTTTTTCCTGGTCTAAGGGAATTTGTGTGTCTGTGTGTGTGTGTGTGTGTGTGTGTGTGTGTGTGTGTCCGACTCTGGGCATAGGCTTCACAGCCTGCTCCCAAGGCCCAGCAGTCCTCCTACGTACCATACATCTCTACATGTCACCACTTCGGCGCTAACACCCACCGTCCATACTGAATACATGCTAGGGCTGTCTCATGCAAGACTGGTGTATTGATATTAGCGGGGGTATTTTTACATGTCGGCGGGTCTTCTGGTAGGTTGGTAAAGTCTGCTTTTTAATCAATTCAAATCCTTAAACCGTTCCCTGCCCCAGCGGGGATTGAACCTGGGTCTGGTAGGACTGCAGACAACCTCTCTACCGACTGAGCCACCGCCTTGAAATTTACAAGAAATTCAAGGCTAGGTTTCAATAATTATCTTTTCACCAGCTAATTGTATCAGTCCATGAGTTTTCTCCTTCTGGTACTCTGCAGCCAAGGTAATCATAATGTAGGACATTTACGCACTGCGCAACTACTAAAACATGATGGCAGGTGGCAATCGTAATAGTGATAGTTGGTGATGGTGTTAGGTGGTGATGATAATGATGGTATGGTCGGTGATGGCACACAATTGTTGGTAGTAGTGATAATGGTGGTAGCTGGCTGAGGTGGTAATGGTGGTAGTTAGTGATGGCAGTAATGGTGGTAGTTGGTGGTGGTAGTGCTGGTGGCAGTTGGTGATGGTAGTAGTGGTGGTAGTTGGTGATACAAGTAATGGTGGTAGTTGGTGGTGGTAGTAATGGTGGTAGGTGGTGATGGTATTGCTGGTGGTAGTTGGTGATGGTACTGTAGTACAGGTGGTAACTGGTGATAGTAAAACTACACTCAGGTAGTGGTAGTTGGTGATGGTAGTGCTGGTGGTAGTTGGCAGTGGTAGTAATGATGGTAGTTTGTGGAGGTGGTACTGGTGGTAGTAATGGTGGTGATTGTGATGGTGGTAGTTGATGGAGGGAGCAATGGTGATAAATGGTGGTGGTAATGATAATGGTGGTTGTAATTTTACAGGTGTTAATTGTGGAAGGTGGCACTAGTGGTGGTTATGATAAATAGTTGGTGGTAGTATAGAGGAGGTGGTAGCGGAGGTAATTGATGGTAGTAGTAACAGTGGTAGTTAGTGATTGTTGAATGCTGGTAGTTTGTGGTGGTAGTAATGGTGGTACTTATAATAGTGACAGCGGTGGTAGTAATGATTGTAGTTGGTGATTATTGTAATCGTGGTAGCTGGCGGTGGTAGCTGTGATAGTAATTGGTGGTGGTGGTAATAGGGGTATTAATGATGGTAGTTGGTGGTAACTGTAATCGTGGTAACTGGTGGTAGTAGTAATGGTGGTAACTGGTGGTGGTGACAATAGTGGTAGGCAGTGGTGGTAGTTAATGGTGGTAGTTGGTTGTGGTAATAGTAATGGTGGTAGTTAGTGGTGATGTCAATTGTGGTACGTAATGATGGTAGTTGATGCAGATAATTATAGAAGTGGTAATTCTGACTGAGACAGTAATAGGATGTGGTAGGCACGACGGTAGTTGTTACGACGTGATGGTGTACTGTAGACTGTGACTGCAGTTGCATAATCTGAGAACAGCGCAGAATCTGAGCTTTACTGTCTCTCAGGCTGTATAAAACAAGTAAGAAAAGTGTGCACACACACCCGACCTTTCCCTTCAGGACATATGAATGCGATGAGTATGTGAAAGTAGGTTAGGAGAGCTTGACGTCACCGCACAGCAGGCACCCATTGTTTCTCTCCCATGGGCAGTCCTGTTAGAGCTATAAAAAACTCATTCAGAAGATACCCTACCCATAGAGACACGAATACAACTCGTTAGATTACTATGCGATCACCATCTTTTGTACTACAACTCACAAAAATCCAACCTTGCGCACATCGCACTGCAGGCTGTCTACACAATAACACTCTTACTCGTCTCATGTACAATCAAAGGCAAAAGTCGTGTCCTGAAATTTAATGAAAACATCTGGTGAAAGGCTAAAGCTTTGCTACGTTCTGCTTTGCGTCATAGGGACGGTTGGTAGCACTGACATGAGTCACCACTTGCTCCAGGTGACGAGCTTGTGGGTGCGAGCATGTTTTTCATAACTAAGCAAAATAAATATACAGATGTGTTTCCCGACTCCTAATTTTACTATATATATATATATATATATATATATATAGAGAGAGAGAGAGAGAGAGAGAGAGAGAGAGAGAGAGAGAGAGAGACTAAATTATATATATATACAAGTACAATATATATAGATAGACAGATAGATAAATAGGTAGATAGACATGTACTATATATATATATATATATATATATATATATATTTATTTATTTATTTATATATATATATATATATATATATATATATATTTATTTATTTATTTATTTATATTTATATTTATATTTAGGGTGTTGAGAAAAATCGAACTTTCAGGAATTTGAAGGGCAAAGTGCTTATTCAGTTCCACTACTGGTGGGAACTACACCATACTTTGCAATTTTTTTTGGCCTTCTCAAACCCATGCCTCATTTCAACGCAAATTGCAATGCAAGTGGTAACTCTTGCCTTGATCGCAGCAGGGCTTGACGTGAGGGGGAACTCACGTTGTCTGTTGGATCTCTCCACTCTGTTCAGAAGGAATCAAGGACTGAGATCACTGAAAAGATAAAAAAAGACTTCCAGCCACAAACACCCTTGATTCTCCATTTTGATGGAAAGCTCTTGCCCAACATCGATGGTAGCGGCTGCAGTGATCGCCTGGCGATTGTTGTAACAGGGATTGGTACGGAGAAGATCCTGGCGATCCCTAAGATTCCTGCTGGAACTTGCGAAACAATGGGAGCGGTAGTGCTAAGGACTCTAGATGAATGGCCAGAAATGAAGCCCTAGATTGCAGGGCTCTGTTTTGATACTGCAGCGTCTAACACCGGGCTTCACAGCGGAGCATGCTTTGTCGCTGAAAGAGGTCTCCAAGTCCCACTGTTGTTCTTGGCATGCAGGCACCACATGTGTGAACTCATAGTGACAGGGATCTTTGACCTCTTTATCTCTTCTTCTGGTCCTGAAATTCCTCTCTTCGGTCGATTCAAAGAGTTGTGGAATAAAATTGACACAGATTTCTTCGATCTCTACGATGATGACCTAGATGAAAAATCTCAGTCGTGGATTGCCAACAGAGTCGAGGACAATGAACACTTCATACTCAGCCACATAGATTGTGCGCAACCCCGTGATGACTACCTTGAGCTAATCCAGCTGTCTTTGGCTTTCCTTGGCAAGAAGTCCACATGGATGACCTTTCACCGTGCAGGTGCCTATCACAGAGCATGTTGGATGGCCAGAGGCCTACAATGTCTCAAGATCTTCCTTTTCAGAAATCAACTGAAGGATGCAGCCTCCTTCCCCTTCACATGGCATCAAAAGGAGGCCATCAAACCCATCTGCGTCTTCCTCGTCACCATCTATGTGATGCACTGGTTTGAAGCCCCAGATGCTTTCGACACTCCAGTCAATGACCTCAGTCTCCTGAGGAAGATTGAAGAATTCAAAGAGGTGGATGCTGTTGTAGCAAAGAAGGCACTGGACAAAGTCAAAAGCCCCCACTTGTACCTCAGTGAGGACCTGGCTCCACTAGCCACGTATTCTGACAAAGTCTTTGCTGAAGAAAAGCAGAAAATGCTGAGAAATATGGCCACAGCATTGCCGAGGAAGAAGAGTTTGCGCCGTTTGAACATGAAGACGATTGATAAGGCATCAGATTGTAGAATCTCTAAGTTTGTCACCCAGAAATCGATAAACCTCTCCCAATGTTTGAAGCTGGATACTCCAACAAGCATCTATGACCTCTGCCCCATTTCTGATGTCATGGCGCACCTCAAAATGGTCATAGACGCTGCTGAGCGGGCAGTCAAACAGGCAATGGACTACAACAGTGGTCTGACGAAGAATGAAGAAGAACGACAGCTGATCTTCCACGTTGCGCAGCACCACAGAGCCCTCTACGGCTACGTTTATACTGTCATCTCATCAGCTGCCGATAATTATGAAGTTTGGGGAAGTCAGGCTAGCCACCACCACCACCACCACCAAGAACAACAACAACTACACTACTACTACTACTACTACTACTACTACTACTACTACTGCCACTACTACTACTACTACTATATCACTCACTTATATTAAACCTACATTTTTCATATCGATACATCCCATTCATGTCCCATTAGGTCCTAGGGTTGCTGAATGTGAGGTTTTGCTGGAATGTTACTTTGTCTACAGCCCTCCGCCTATCAGCTCATAGTGGCAATGATATTATGCCTGAACCCCAGGACTTCCCTATAATTAACCTTTCAAAAATGTCTAGTTCCCTTCATTCTAATGGATCTAAGCCCCAGTTTGTTATTGAAACTGGGCTATTTGCCAGTGCTTAACCGATTAGGTCCCAGGGTGGCTGTGCGTGATATGTTGCTGGAAGAATACTTAGCATTTTGCCCTCCACCAGTCGGCTGATAGTCTCGAAGCCCATAGGTCCTAATTTTCGTGTTCTTTCGATTACTAACCTTACGAAAATGCCTTGTTTCGTACATTCTAAGGGATTGACGTTCCAATGGGATATCATCATCATCATCATCATCATCATCATCATCCGGACCTCCTTTCCCACCCTAGGGCAGGATGAGAAGTAGCAACGTCCAGACAGCCCAAGTTCGCCCATGCCAATGGGCCACGCTTCCATTCATTCATCAATCAAGCCCATGGAATCCTGGTGCTATCTGATACGCTAAAAACTTTCGCCACATTCTGGAGCTTCACATAAG
Organism: Coenobita brevimanus; assembly: GCF_032717465.1. Lineage (NCBI taxonomy): Eukaryota > Metazoa > Arthropoda > Malacostraca > Decapoda > Coenobitidae > Coenobita > Coenobita brevimanus. The sequence continues at coordinate 23,593,938 of NC_137000.1, read as the reverse complement.
CATATCCGATAGAGTCAATCCGAACGCTGTCACGTTAAAAAGGGGTGCCAAATCCCTGATCATGCACTTCTCACAACATGCACCCAGCCAGCTCGATCTCTTATCAGTCCCCTACCCTCACCGACTTCCACACCTATCTTCCTCAGCAGTCTCAGCTCCACTGCTCTTACTCTTGACTTTTCATTTTCATGCCACACCATAGTCTCACACCCATACGTTAAAGTTGGCACTAACACTCCCTCATGTAAGCCTCGTGAAGCTGCAGCACTGAAGCCTCTGTTTCTTATCAAGGCCTTCATTGCACCAGCCACTTTTCTTCCTAGTGTCACTCTACTTTCAACTTCTTTTGCACATTTTCCTCTCTTTTCTATCACTGTACCCAAGTATTTGAACTCTCTCACCAAATCCAGTTTCTCTCCATTCACTGTGACGTCACACTGGGAGTCACCTTCTCTCTCAATAACCATCACTTTACTCTTCTCTACATTTACTCTCAAGGCACGACGCTCACAGACATCAGCAAAACTCTGCACTAGCCTACCAAGTTCTTGCCCGGTACTTGCAAGCAGTACTGCATCATCAACATACAGCAAATTTGAGATATTCCATCTATCACCATTCATGACCAACGCCATCCCTCTCTCCATTACTCGTGTTTATACTTCTCTCATCACCCTATCCATATGTATATTGAACAACCATGGGGACATCACACAATCTTGTCGCACGCCCACACCGATCGTGAACCACTCACTTAGATGCCCATTAACCCTTACACATGCTTCGGTGCCATCATAAAAACTATTGACAGCACCTAGCAGCTTACCATCTACACCATACATGCGCAGAACTTTCCACAATCTCTCTCTGTCTACTTTGTCTTATGCTTTTTCTAGATCCATGAATGCCATAAACACCTTATGGCCCTTCTCACAAGCCTTCTCTGCTATCTGTCGCACTGCAAATACTTGATCCACACATCGTTTGCCACTCCTATAGCCACCCTATTCACCATTCACTAGGACTTCTCTCGTACTTTATAATAATTCTTCCTTATACCTTCCCTACCACGCTAAATAAATTTATGCCACGATGATTCTTGCACTCACTTCACTTACCTTTATTTCTGTACAGGGGTACAATCACAGCCTTTTTCCACTCTGCTGGCACAGTTTCACTCATCCATGCCTTCTTACATATCTCCAACAAGCACATCATTCCACTCTCTCCACTACACTTAATCACCTCTGCATACACCTCATCAACCCCAGCTGCTTTCCAATTTTTCAGCCGCTTCACGGAGTTCTTCACTTGTACGAGTGTCACGTTTCCTGGCACTGCATTCCTTCACTGCCCACACTCCAAACCAATCATGTTTGCAGCCGCTCAGCTTTCTTTATTCCCATTCATCAGGATTTCAAAATATTCTTTCCATTTGGTTCTTACTTCATCCCCATGGGTAAATAATCTACCACTTACTTCCTTCACACTTTAGCATTTCTTTCCGCTGTCACTTCTACATTTCCGAACTTCTTCCCAGAATACTTCCTATTTTCTTCCTATATCATCATTTACTTCCCTTTTCCTCTTCACTAGTCTCTTTATGTGCTTCTTGCTCTCATTATATTCAGTTCTTGTTTCAGCTGAACACTTGTTCTGTTACCACTCTAGCCACTTCTTCCTCTTTTCCTCCACTGCTCTCTAAACCTCTTCTTCCCACCATGCCGCACTTTTCTTCCTTGTTGTTACTTTTGCCACACCACACACCGCTCTAGCATTCCTAACTAAGCAATCACTATATTCATTCCATAGGCTGTCCAAAATCCATTTCATTCAAATTCATCGATTCCAGTGGGATATACAATGATGATATTCGTGTACAACAAAACTATTGTAATTCAAAGCAAAATATAGGCTACAGTGACTTCAAACTCAGTGTTAATTGATAGACTGATAAATTAACGTTTCGTTTCGTTTATAATGGCTTCAGCATGATTGCATGTGTCGGCCTAGGTCACCTAATGACGGCTTTCCATGCTACTCGATTTCTAGCAGCTTCCCTAGTTAGTCCTTTATCGCTGAGTCCATGACCTTATTCCTGGCTTTTTTCGCTCTGCCTCCCGTACCCTCAACTTTCACACCTCACCCTTTGCACCCAGTTGGCATTTTCCATCCATTCCATATGCACAAACCTCTAACCCTTCACATTACAACGCTAATGCATTCAATTTTCACCCTACCCCTTAGTGTTTCAGTTAGTAGGGAGTAGACTGTAGCACCAGCTGAGCAGGGCGGTGCCCCTAAGGTGGATGGAATGCTGATGAAGGAGAGCTGGAGCTCTCGTTTCATTAGCCCTCGAGACTACGTTCTGACCATCCCCCTTCGCTGAACTTATTCAGTGTTTCAGTAACAGAGAGTAGGCCAACATGATCTTCATTACAACTATTAACACCAAACTAAGTGCACATTATACACAACACTTCCTATTCGAATTGAAAATAAAAATGGCGTCTCACCACAAGCCATCGGAGTCCCCAGAGAGGGGAGGAGGACCATGAAAGTCCCCACCATTCGTCCCTATCAGTCCCTCGTTTCTGCAACACGGCCTTTCCTCAAACTTTCTCTTTGTTGAACACCACCTTACCTCTTGTAATCCTTGCCTTCTCTTCCTCACAAAGACTCAGCTGTGTGAGGCAACTTGCAGCAAACCTTCCTCTGTATCCTCCTACTTTCTGAATACTCATTTCAAAGCCAAAGGTGGCTGTTGTGTAGGCTATATGTAAGCAACAACATACCTTGCTCTCGAATTCCTGAACTGGAATCTTCTGAATTGTCTACTCTCTGACATCGGCTTTCCTGTCATTCTCTGACTAAATATATTTATGCTGTTTACTTATCTCCAAATTCTACTGACAATAAAAAATTCTCCGACTCTCTTACTTCTAAGATGGAATACATCCTGTCAATTTCTCCGTTCTCTGAAATCTCCATTTAAGGTGATTTCAGCGATCACCACCTTTGGCTCTCCTCTCCTTTCACTGGTCCACCTGGTGAACAAGCCTACATCTTTTCTTTCAATAATGACACAGAGTAGCTTGCACAGCACCCTATCCATATCCCTGACCGCCTTGGAGAGAGTTCCAACATATTTGTCATTTTCCTTACAACTAATCCTTCTGCTTACACTAGTAAATTTTTCTCTCTGTTGGGCTTCTCCGATCAGTCTCATTACCTTAACCTGTTCTGTCGCCCTAGTACAGCCTGTGGACCCTCTCAGAAGTGGTGGCTGTGGCACTTTGCAGCTGCTGAGTGGGAGGCCCTCAGGCAATACTTCTTTGATTTTCTCTGGAATGATTATTGCTTCCATGGCCGAGAGTCATCTGAGTGTGCCACGCGCATTACGGAGGTTATTCTCTCGGGCATGGAAGCATTCATTCCTTTCTCATATCTTGTGGCTAAAGAAAAGAAAAACATGGTTTAATCACGTTTGTTCTAATGCTGTCCACACCATAGAGAAGGCCTACAAAATCTACCAGAGCCAAACTACCCATAAATCTCATGTCTTTTATGTTTCTGCCTGGAATCGAGCTCAGTGAATTCTTCGCTCTGCTAATAACAATTTCATTCGTACTAAATGCTCTGAACTCTCCAACTCAAATTCTTCCTGCTCCTTTTGGCACCTTGCCAAAAACCTTCCTAACAACTTTACCTTATCATCCTTACCTCCTCTCTTAAACCCTGATGGCTCTGTAGCTTTTTTTTTTTTTTTTTTTCCTGCTGATAAAGTAGAACTCTTTGCTCAGACTTTCTCCTCCAGTTCCATCTTAGACGATTCCGGTGCTGTTCCCTTCATCACTTCGCTCCTCTTACTTCCTCACGGCTGACATTCAAATTTCATCAACTGATGCATATTCTGACATCACTGGCCTCAATACTCACCAGGCATATGGGTCTGATGATGTCCCTCCTGCTGTCCTCAAGGACTGTGCTTCTGAGTTTACACCCTGCCCAGGTAAACTCTTTTGCTTTTGTCTGTCAGCTTGTTCCTTTCATTTTTGCTGGAAGTATGTTCTCATTCGGCATGTCGCAAAGAAGGATGACCATTCTCAGCCCTTTAACTGTCGCTCAGTTTCTTTAACATCCAGTATTTCAAAAGTTTTTCATCCTATTAAAAAAAAAAAAATACGAAGCACCTTTCCTATCAAAACCTTCTTTCTGATCGTCAGTATGGCTTCCACCAGACACTCCACTGACAATCTTCTCACCTACCTTTCAGACTCCTGGTCATCCGCCTTTAGGGACTGGCGAAAATATTGCCATTGCACCTGCCATCTCAAAGGCTTTCGATTGAGTCTGGCATAAGTCTTTTCCAAACTGCCCACTTACGGTTTCTACCCTTCCATCTGTGCCTGCATCTCTAGCTTCTTTTCTGGTTGTTCTATAGCTGTTGTTGTAGACAGCCACCGTTCTCCTCCTAGAGCTATCAAAAGTGGTGTTTCTCAGGGTACTGTCCTATCACCAATTCTCACCTTTCAATTAATCGGTGACCTTCTAATCTGTGTATCTAACCCTATCCACTCATATGCTGATGACTCCGCCCTACCCGCAGTGTCCACCTCTGTAGTTACTTCAACAATGAGGGCACACCTAATGTCTGAATTTACTCATAACTCTGATTGTGGTAAAAGTATTTTTCTTGTTCTTAATTCATCAAAAACTCAGCTCCAACACCTCTCCACTCGACAAACGTGTCCACAGGAGGATCCTCTAAATTTTACCAATATCAACTCAATCCTGCGTCATCTTTAAATATAGCCTACTGGGAGTTTCATTATCTCGGGATTTATCTTGGAAAGATCATAATACCTCTCTTGAAAATCTGCTCCCAAGAGATTTCGTGTGCTAAGCCGACTCCATGCCTTCTTTACCCCTGCACAGTTGTTTACTTTATACACGGGTTTTATTCGCCCAAGTGTAGAATACAACTCTCTTATGTGGGAAAGCTCCCTACAAACAGCTCTTCTCAACAAAGTGGAATCAAAGCCATTTAGCCTCTCTCCTCCTACTGGCTCCTTTCAACCTCTGTCTCTGCCACACTGTTGCATCCTTATCTCTTTTCTGACGCTACTTGTATGGTCACTGCTCCTCTGAACTGTTTGCTTGCGTTCCCCCACCAATACGTCGCATTGCACCAGTCTAACAAGCTCTCATCCCTTTGCCAAGTCTCAAATGCAACAGTTAACCGTTACTCCCAGTCCATCACATAAGCAACAGGTCGACTGTGGAACTTTCTAACTCTGTATTACCTACTGCCTATGATCTCGAGTCTTTCAAACGCAGTGTGTCCAGACATCTCAAAATGAACGGATCATGAATTTGGCTCTCTGTTATCTTGCTTTTGTTTTTTCTTGGAGAGAACAGTCTTTCATGTTTCTGGCTCTTGGTTCATTCTTCTTTGCATAAGAAAAGAAATAGCATTTCTAACCCTCCAGGCCTGTCATTCACGGACACACTATACATTTGTCTAATCATTATCATCTCTATACGTTTGAGTCGACGAATATCCTCTTCCTTTACTGCCCAGTTCTCACCATCGTACAGCATTACACTCTTAACACATTGTCACGGGGATTTTAAGATAAATGCAATATTAAAAGATAATTTTCAGTAATACTGAAGAGCAGGGACAATGAATTGTCTTGTTAAAATCAAGCAATGATTACTTTATGCTGCCTAACTTCGCCGATTCTCTCAGGACGAGAATTTATAAACTTTCTCAACAGTACACAGCAGAGACTAATTACTTACAAATGCTGTTTATTAGTACTGTTAGCCTCTGGAGAAAGTGACTTCACCCTTGACAATCAATAAGTAATACTATTAATGATATCAGGTTCTTGCTGATGCATTAACTCCTAAATGGCACAGCGGATTTTAAGCTTAATACAACAAGACTGGCCTAAGTACCAGTTACGAATAGCAAAGCGTTTATGCAAGCTAGGAGCTATAAGGAAAATAAGCTTAGTATGGAGAAATGAAACACGAGTTTACATTACATTAAGCTCGAGGAAAAGAACTGTTAAATTTATTGATTACAAAGTGATAAATTTACGTTACATTTCAAAATGAATTCAAACTAAGGAGATTGCACTCGCTCACTCACTCTAAAGCTAAACTCTTAAACCTAGGAAAACGAAAAGAAATACTGGTCAAAGAGTGGACTAAGCAGATGACTGGGCGTCGTTACTGGAAGGACACTGCACTCACTTAAGTCTCGCCAATCACACTACTGTAGGTGGGAATACAGCGGCAGTGGGAACTGCGTCGTAGGAAGGACACTACCACACACTATCTACTTCCGTGGCGCTCAAACCTTGACTGACTAACTCATAGGAAAGAGGCAAGTGCTGTGGCCGCCTTACTAACGGCTAGAATGAGCGAAACATGCCCAAAATAAATCGCTCAGTGGAAGCGCTACTGTCTTGCACAAAGACGATCATTTATGACACATTGGAAAATTGTCTGAAAAATACTCCTGACCGAGTGAGCGGTAACAGAACGATAAACTGGGATTCCACCAGAGTTCGCGGTTTCCCAAAAAAGCCAATGTCACTAGCCAGCTCGTGACATTACGCCCCATCAAAAGTTGAAATTTTTTGCCATATACATACATATAAATCCCAACTCAGTCACCCAAGATTCACACTGTGGTGTGTGTGTGCTATCCTGCTACAGGAGAAAGTCGCAGTCGCCAGTGAGCGAAAAAAAAAAAAAACTCGTATTTACGTTAATAGAAGCAAGCTTGAGGGAAAAACTCCATGTCGACAGTGAAAAATCCCGTACTCAGGTCAAACTGAGCGAAAAGTTCGCTACATTTATGTTAACAACTAATTGTTATGTAGCGTAATGTATGTAATACACAATGTAAGTGTGACAGTTGTGGTGTAACTGTACCTACATGTAAAATCATGTAATACAAATTTATAGTAAATAATGACAACGAGGCAGAAGAGAAGAGGCAGCAGCATGCGACAGGGACAACCATCTAATCTGCACAGCAATGCTGCACCCACCAGCTGCACCTGCGAAAACAATCAAGGTGGAGCATCAAAAGTATCATTTCTCTCTCTCTGCCCAGCAATCAGTACTTATGTTACAAAAAGTACACTATTTACATTATTAACCAGGAAACAGGCATGAGGGTTCTTAGCGGGGGAACTCTAACCTGGCATGCACCTCGCTCGACATGCGGCACACCTGGATGGCATGTGAGGGAATAGCACCTTAACAACATCCCATCACCCCGTTTAGGGGGAGCTCTAACCTGGCATCCACCTCGCTCAACATGCGGCACACCCGGCTGGCATGTGAGGGAACAGCACCTTAACAACATCCCATCACCCAGTCCCCAGAAGCTGGCATGAGGGTTCAACATGCGGCGCACCCGGCCGGCATGTGAGGGAACAGCACCTTAACAACATCCCATCACCCAGTTTATTGGTTAAACCCTAAACTTAATTAGCGAAAACACTGGGCGTTTGTGCAGGACATCAAACGCTGTGATTCACTAAATTAACCAGGGAACGTGGTCATGAACGAAAAGACTGGGCGTCTGTGCAGGACATCAAACACTCCGATTCGCTATTTTTTTTTTTTTATGTGTCCGACTCTGGGCATAGGCTTCACAGCCTGCAATTAAGGCCCAGCAGTCCTCCCACATACCATACACCTCTACATGTCACGACTTTGGCGCCAACACCCACCGTCCATATTGAACACATGCTAGGGCTGTCCCATACAGGACTGGTGTATTGGTATTAGCGGGGGTATTTTTACGACATGTTGGCGGGTCTTCTGGTAGATCAGTAAAGCCTGATTTATTGAAACCCAGTTTACTGGTTAACTAACTCTACGTTTACGAATAATGACAGGAAGCTGAGAATCGCTACATAATCTCGGGCAGGTCACGTTTTAACACCCACCGTGGGTGTGAACACTCGTGTGGATATTGTGCATTCTCCGGGAATCCTCAGAGAGGCCCACAGCTCGAGACGTTCCACAAGGTAATTCATACACAGCCTCGGACTGTCTCTGCAGGGTTCTCAAACTTCCCCCTTAACTTATGGTATACATGTATGTACAGGCCCTGGACATACTGTGTCCTGTGGGGCCAACGGGCGAGACGTTCGCAATTACTGGTACACTTTTAACTGGGAACCAGGCTGGTCCTTGGATTATTCAAATCTCTGAGGACGCCTATCTTACGGAACCCAGCATACAACAGTTGCCCATGCTAGTCAGCAGTTAGAAGGCGAGACTTCAGGTCTGCACCTACGTTATCACTTCCCTTGATGTATCTCACAACAAGGTTAAACTGCTGTAAATACAGTGTTCAGCGTGTCAATCTTGCATTAGCCGTCTTGGTCATGCTAAAACTAGTGAGTGGCATATGATCAGTTTCCAGAGTGAATGATGCCCCAAATAAATAATAATAATATTTTTTAACACCATCATCCATGGCCAAGAGTTCCTTCTCAACAGTACTGTAATTCCTCTCGGCGAGTTTTAGCCTACGGCTGTGGTATGCCACTGGGAAGATTCCACCTTCCGATTCCTACATCAATACGGCACCTACTCCATCTTGTGAAGCATCAGTGCGCAGTATGAAAGGTTTGTTGGAATCAGGCAACTGCAAGATAGGCTCCTTGCACAACATGTTCTTAAGAGCGATAAAAGATCTCTCTTGCACTTCTCCCCATTTAATGGTGTTTGGAGCATATTTCCGTAGCACCTCGTACAACGGTTGGGAAATGAGAGCAAAGTTGGGGATAAAACTCCTATAATATCCCACTAGGCCAAGGAATGCCCTAACCTGTTTCTTGGTCACGGGTCTGGGGGCTTCTCTAACCTTCCTGATCTTGTTACCCTGACACCTGCAGTGACTGCTGCCAACAATATGTCCGAGGAACTCCACCTCACTGTGAGCAATCTGACATTTGCTAGGCTTCACAGTCATGTTGAAACTCTAGAGTCTACTGAAGACAATTTCCAAGAGTCTGAGGTGCTCCTCCAACATGGCAGAATGAACGAGGACATCAGCAACGAACATCTCTACTCCTACTATACCATGGAGCACTTGTCTCATGGCACAATTGAATACTGCTGGGGAATTAGTAAGTCCAAATGGGAGGACTTTATACTGGTACAACCCACTAGGAGTAGCAAAGGCAGTGAACTGACGGCTCTCGGGGTGAAGGGGAATCTGGAAGAATCCCTTCACCAAATCGAGCTTCGTAAAATATCGTGACCCTGGCAGCTTGGAGAAGATGGCAATGTGGTCACCCATCGGCTCAGCATCCACTTTGGTGATTGCATTGAGCCTTCTATAGTCGCCACAAATCCTGACTCCACCATCTTTCTTGCAAACTACTACCATTGGACTGCAGTAAGGAGATGAGGACTTTTCAATAATACCTGCAGTCTCCATGTCGGCAATTTCGTTGTCTACTGTGCTCAGTAGTCGCATGGGAATCGGATATGGCTTAACCTTTACGGGAGTATCGCTGGTCAACTCAATCTTGTGACAATCAACCTTTGCAAGTCTAGGTTGGTCAGAGAAGACATCAGCATACTGACAGAGCAGTGACCTTATGGCATTCTGATCACCTAATGCTAAGTCAGCATTAAGTAAAACATCTCCGACAGTCTCTTCCTGACAGGACTGAGTGGTTAAGGGCTCATCATCATGGTCATCAGCTGGGATCACCGCGGCTGCCCCGGTTTCTTCCAGTGGCTGGTCACTATCATCAGCTACTCATAGGCCAGTCTCCTCCGGGTCTGACTCATGATAAGCCTTCAACATGTTAATGTGGAACCTTTTGCGAAGATTCCCCATTTGAATTATGTAGCTGAGGTCTGAAATGCGCTCTACTACATCAAATGGACCCTTCCACTGCGCCAACAACTTGTTCTGGGCAGTGGGGAGTAACACCAGGCACTTATCACCTGGACTAAACTTAAGTTTTGCCTTCTTATCATAATAGGCTTCTGAACTTCACGCGCCTTGATCAATTCTTCCTTAGCTAACTCGCATGTCGACTGGAGGCGGTCAGCTAGATCAAGGACGTACGTGTAGGTGGTCTTGACTTCAGGGTCAGGTTCTTCATCGTCCCACAACTCGAGAAGGACTTGAAGTGGTCCACGGACCGATCTTCCATACACCAGTTCAAAGGGTGAGAACTTCAAGGAGTGCTGTGGGGCTTCTCGATAAGCAAACAGAAGAGGAGCAATGAACTGCGGCCATTCCTTTGGCTGTTTGGTGGCCATGCACTTTAACATCTTCTTGAGAGTCCCATTGAACCTCTCACATAGCCCGTTACACATGGGATGATAAGGCGTAGTTCGCAGGCCTCGGATGGACAACAACCTGAATGCTTAGTTCATCATTGCAGAGGCGAACTGCAAACCCCGGTCGCTTAAGACCTCTTTGGGGATACCTACGCGACGAAACACTTCCATCAATGCCTCAGCAACAGTGATGGCCTCTATATTCTTAAGGGCCACGGCTTCAGGCCACCTTGTCCTGAAATCAACAATAGTGAGGATATACTTTGGTCCATCACTTGCCCTAGGAGAGATTGGCCCAACAATGTCAACTGCTACTCTCTCGAACGGTTCAGAGATTACAGGCATTGGTTTCAGTTGCGCAGGACGGACACGTCGCCGGTCAGTGGTGCGCTGACATCACAGGAAGCACAAGCCTTTTTATACCCTGTCCCATTCCTGGACAGAAAAAGTCAGCATGGATGCGGTCAGAGGTTTTCTGTTGGCCCATGTGACCTCCCATGACTGAAAAATGACCCAATTCGAACACTGCCCGGCGATACTTCGTGGGAACGACGAACTGCAGTCGAACCTCGCCCTGGGGTGTTCGTGACTCACGGTACAGCCGTCCTCGCTTGCGAAGGAACCTGGCTTGACCTCCCCGTGAATACTTAATCACTTTACCCTCCAGCTTCTTATGCACTGAGGCAAGTGTCAGGTCAGACTGTTGTTCTTGGACAACATCTTGACTACGAATCAAATCTTGCAGCGTTGCGATGGTCAACGAGGTGACACGATTCGGAGCCTTGGCCATGGCTCGTGTTACTGCAACAGCCGAAGTCTGAGTAGCAACATCTACGGCGCAACTGTTTTTGACGCCCAGTATGTTGCCGATAATGAGGTCAAACAAGGGTTCTGGCATGACAACAGCAGCTGTCAAGCCAGTGTAGAAAGGAGATGCCACCTGGATACGTGCCTCAGGGAACAATCTCAGTGACCCATCAATAAGTCTAACTTGGATCTACTTACCCGTGTACTCGTCGGGCCGAACTAAACTTTGTTTGACAGAGCAACCTGAGGAACCATTATCTCTCAGGTTATTTACAGAAACACCTCCCGCAAACCCTGGCTGAACAAGAAAGGCAGTGTTACTGGTGGAAGGGTCTGAGGAGGTAGCAGCCAGTCATTGGTGAGACTGCGGAACAAACGATGCAGCAAATGTGGTGGCATGAGAACTTGGTACCTGAGGGGTCGTGCTCACCATCTGAGGAGCTGGAGCATTGACCACCTGTGGAGGAGGATTCACTGTCGTTGGGGAACTAGTGAACTGCAAAGTACCTGTACTGGTGGGGTTGGCACCACTGTACGCTTGTTGTGGCAAAAGGGCTGCATTTGCATCCTGCCTCCGATACACTAAAGTCGACTGTCCTGACTGAGGGTTACGTGGTTTGTCCTTGCCCTGCTGCTGCTTGAAATACCGGTACTGCTGCTGGTTAGGGTTCTGTTTATCGTACCGCTTCCACTCAGGTTTCTGAGTGTTTTGCCCCTGGTCCTTCTTCTGCGGTTTTGGACCTTGGCCATTATTCTGAGAACGGCCTTGTTGCTGGGGTTCAGTCTGAGACGGTTTCCCAGATTTATCAGGTTTCCTGTTCCAGGTATACTGCTTGCGAGTTTGATACCCGTATGCAGTAAAGAATGTGTCAGCTTTCTTCACCATTTGGCTGGCATCTCTTACCTGGCAGATCTTAAGCTGAGCCATAAGTTCAGTAGGCCACGACTTTTCTAGCTGCGTGCGCAGCATAAGGTCAATTATCCCCTCATGCATGGAAGGAGTTTCATCTTTCTCCATCCACTCATCTAAGTAAGCAGTAAGCCGATCAAGAAACTGAACGGCAGTCTCTTTATCCTGTAAATGCACACTCATGAACTGACTCTTGGTGTCGTCAACTGTGAAACCGTACGCTTTGACGAGTGCGGCCTTCATCATCTCATACGTGAGATTGTCTCCATGAATTCTGTGGAGAATATCGAGGGCAGGGCCCTCAAACAGGCTAAGAAGCTGAAGCCGCTTAGCTGCATCATCCAGCTGGTAAAGTTGAGCCATGTCTTCAAAGCGAGCTATGTATGGCTCGATTTGCTCGCCATCTTTGTTTGATGTGTGGGGTTGCCATAACATGTGCAGGGAGAATGCTCGTGGAGCTTGGGCCAACTGCACCAGATGTGTCTGAAGCCAAGGAATCTCGCTTGAGCTTCAGCACTTCAAGTTCATGTTTTTTGCATGCTTCTCGCTCGGCACGTTCGTGTTCTCGTTCTCTCTCGCGTTGTTCACGCTCATATTCGCATTGTTCTCGCTCGTATTTGCGCTGTTCTCGCTCGTGTTCGCGTTGGATTCTACGCTTGTCACGAGCATCTTTCTCACGTTCCTGCTCGTAATTAAACCGTGAGAGGACGTAGCTTTGAATTTTTCTGGGTCAGTGAGGCCCATATCTTTAGCTTCCTGTACATAGACATTGGCTGCCATGATGCTAGCTCAATCTAAATAACTAGCGACTCAGTACTGACTGCGATTTTTTTTTTTTGCAAAGAGAAATGCCAATAATCAAAAATAAAGAATATAGGCACAGGTTAGTGGTGACCAGTTTTATGTAAACTGGTAAAGAAAGAAAATTAAACAAACAACTGACTGTCAAAACTATTATGTAAATTAATAAAAATGAATCAATAATCACCAGTAAGGTACTGCCTATAGACTTCAATGATAAATACCTAAGTATGAACGAGTGAGTATTATCACGTGAATAGCTTTAGATGTAGGAGTTAATATCCTGGAATGAGGTCGCCAATTGTCACGGGGTTTTTATGATAAATGCAATATTAAAAGGTAATTTTCAGTAATACTGAAGAGCAGGGACAATGAATTGTCTTGTTAAAATCAAGCAATGATTACTTTATGCTGGCTAACTTCGCCGATTCTCTCAGGACGAGAATTTATAAACTTTCTTAACAGTACACAGCAGAGACTAATTACTTACAAATGCTGTTTATTAGTACTGTTAGCCTCTGGAGAAAGTGACTTCACCCTTGACAATCAATAAGTAATACTATTAATGATATCAGGTTCTTGCTGATGCATTAACTGCTAGATGGCACAGTGGATTTTAAGCTTAATACAACAAGACTGGCCTAAGTACCAGTTATGAATAGCAAAGCGTTTATGCAAGCTAGGAGCTATAAGGGAAATAAGCTTAGTATGGAGAAATGAAACACGAGTTTACATTACGTTAAGCTCGAGGAAAAGAACTGTTGAATTTATTGATTACAAAGGAATAAATTTACATCACATTTCAAAATGAATTCAAACTAAGGAGATCGCACTCGCCCACTCACTCAAAAGCTAAACTCTTAAACCTAGGAAAACGAAAAGAAATACTGGTCAAAGAGTGGACTAAGCAGATGACTGGGCGTCGTTACTGGAAGGATACTGCACTCGCTTAAGTCTCTCGCCAATCACACTACTGTAGGTGGGAATACAGTGGCGATGGGAACTGCGTCATAGGAAGGACACTACCACACACTACCTACTTCCGTGGCGCTCAAACCTTCACTGACTAACTCGTGGGAAAGAGGCAAGTGCTGTGGCTGCCTTACTAACAGCTAGAATGAGTGAAACATGCCCAAAATAAATCGCTCAGCGGAAGCGCTAATGTCTTGCACAAAGACAATCATTTATGACACATTGGAAAATTGTCTGAAAAACACTCCCGACCGAGTGAGCGGTTAACTGAACGATAAACTGGGATTCCACTAGAGTTCACGGTTTCCCAAAAAAGCCAATGTCACTAGCCGAATCGTGACACACATGTTGCATACATGGATCCCATAGCACGAAGGGAGAGCCCTCGCAGTGTCAGAAGATGCAACAGCTCTCTGAATTTCCTCCTCCAACCACTGTTTACCCTAATCACAGAGCTATCTCCGGTTCCACCTCCAGCACATAACATGTCCCCGAAATAAAAAAATAAATTCATCCACTCATAAGACTCTTCAGCAAGGGCAGTCCTTTCTTGCCTCTCAGTCTCTGTATGCACCTCCTTACACATAACACCCACGATATCAGCATTATATTCCACATAATTAACTAACATTACACACACACACACACACACACACACACACACATGTATTTCCTGCTGCCTATGATCTCCAGTCTTTCAAACGCAGTGTGTCCAGGCATCTCGAAATGATCGGATCTTGAATTTAGCTCTATTGTACGAGTATTTTGTTTTTCTCTTGGAGGGAACTGTTATTGCTGGCTCATGGCCTTTGGTTCCTTCTTCCTCGCATAAAATAAATATATATATATATATATATATATATATATATATATATATATATATATATATATATCCATCCATCCATCATCCAATCCAACATTGCGCCATGAGGAGCGTAGGAACCCGGGGCCAGGCAGTTGGTCCCGACATTTAAGATGAGAGTGACTAGCCTCACTCATCCCTGAGTGGCATTACATGAGCAGTCAACCCCAACCATCCCTTGGATATAAACGTTCACTGGCTCAATCCGATTGAAGTGCAATAAGTACCCACTAAACCCCCAGGCGCCAAAATTTGGTTATATGGTTACCACCCAGCGTAGTACATGGTTTCCTGGTGCACAGGAAACCATTTGGCTTGTCACTCAGTGTAGAGTCACCCACAGGCTGAAAGAAGTGGAAAGAATGAAGGAAAGAAAGGCAGAAGAGGGAGTGTAAATTCACACGTAGGCAGAAGGACAAGGAAAGAATGAAGGAAAGAAAGACGGAAGAGAATGGAAGGAAAGAAGGATGGAGAGGAAAGGGCAGACACCCGAGAGCAGCACTACACTGAGTGAGTGGACGGTGAGCGCCCCACCTACCACAATATATATATATATATATATATATATGTCACGAATCAATTCGCGACATTTCCTTTTTGTGAGAAGCCACGAACTATTAGTGGAAAACTCACTGTGTATCGCTCAGTTAACCGTTTCTCTCTCCATTTCGGGGTATACTTTTCAAATCATTCGTCACCGTTTTCAGGAGTGACCGATTTGATGCACGTCACTAAGTGCGCTACTGAGCGATACTATTGTTTCTTTATCGTTCACCTCTGCTTGCCTAAACCGTTAGCCACGCCTTCTGGTAGCTTGTGCGTCCTGCCTGTACATTATTTGAATTCAGTCTTGTGTTTGCTGTGACGGAGAAAGGTTCTGTGCTCAACAAGTTGGAGAGGTCAGCTAGCACCCCAAGCTCCACTAGTTCAGTAATCCCAGTACTCCCACCTTAGTGGTGATACATAGCATTCATCGACTGGTATTTCTTTTGTGTATTTTGTACAGTAGTTTTAAGAGCTTAGTTAAGGTGTTTTTCCTAGGCGTAAGTATTTAGCTTTTGAGTGAGTGAGTGAGTGCGTCTCATTTAATTTGAATTGTAACGTTAAATTTATTTTTTTTGATTAATAAATTTAACAGTTCTTTTCTTTGAGCTTAATGTAAGTAAACTCTTGTTTCATTTCTCCATAATTAAGCTTATTTCCCATATAGCTCCTAGCTTGCATAAACGTTTGCTTTCATAACTGGTACTTAGACCAGTCTTGTTGTATTAACTTAAAATCCGTTGTGCCAGGAGTTAATGCATCAGCAAGAACCTGATGTTATTATTATTAGTATTAGTTATTTATTGTCAGGGGTGATGTAACTTTCTCCAGAGGCTAACAGTACAGTAATTCAGCAATTGTGAGTAATTAGTCTCTGCTGTGTACTGTTGAGAAAGTTTATAAATTCTCGTTCTCAGAGAATCGTGCTAAGCCAACGTAAAGTAATCGTTGCTTGATGTAGCAAGACAACCATTGTCTCTGCTCTTCAATATTATTGAATATAAATATCAATTTAAATAATATTTAAGCATTTATTCCAAAATTACCGAGATATTATAAAAACCCCGTGACAATTGGCGACCTCATTCCAGGATATTAACTCCTAGCTCTAAAGCTATTCACGAGATAGTGCTCACTCATTCATATTTAGGTATTTATTATTAAAGTTTATAGGCACAAGTTTACTGGTGGTTACCGTTGATTTAGCAAGTGAATTTTTGCTTTATTAATCAATAGAGTACTTAACTCTAGTTTATTCTTGGTAACGCCACACGATTTTATTCGCTCCTGGGTAGCCGCCGTACCCATTGTGTTAATTATTGAGAGTTCTTAGTCATTTACATTTTTGATTTATTCTTTGCCAGTTAACTGGATTAGACTGGTCACCACTAGCTTGTGTCTGTACTCTTTACTTGTGTTTATTAGTATTCGTCGCTAAGCAGTCAGTACTCAATTTCGGTTTTGCTTAATAAATTAGCGCCATGGCTACTACTGTATTTTTACAGGAAGCCAAAGATATGGGTCTTTCGGACCCAACCGAAATTAAAGAGTATATACTCTCACGGCATAATCAGGAGCAGCAGCGCGAGAATGATGCCCGTGAAGAGCGTAAGATTCAGCGCGAATACGAGCGAGAACAGCGCGAATACGAGCGAGAACAGCGCGAACACGAGCAGAAACAACGCGAGCTCGAGTTAGAAAAAGAGCGACAACAGCGCGAACACGAGCGAGAACAGCGCGAATACGAGCGTGAACAACGCGAGCGAGAACGAGAGCACGAACGTGCCGAACGTGAGGCACGTGAAAAACACGAATATGAAATGATGAAGCTCAAGCGAGATTCCTTGGCTTCAGATACATCTGGTGCAGTTGGTCCAAGCTCCACGAGCGTTCTTCCTGCACATGTCCTGGCGACCCCACGCATCAAGCTTCCTTCATACAAGGAAAGCGAGCGAATCGAGCCGTACATAGCTCGTTTTGAGGACATGGTAGACATGTATCAACTGGATGAGGCAGCTAAGCGGATCCAATTTCTTAGCTTATTTGAGGGCCCTGCCCTCGATATTCTCCACAGAATTCGTGGAGACAATCTCACATATGAGATGATGAAAGCTGCACTCATTAAGGCGTATGGTCTCACAGTAGACGACGCCAAAGTTCAGTTCATGCGAGCTCGTCTCCAAGACAAGGAGACAGCTGTTCAGTTCCTTGATCGTCTCACAGCTTACTTAAATGAGTGGATGGAGAAAGATGAAACTCCTTCCACGCGTGAGGGGATAATTGACCTTATGCTGCGTACACAGCTAGAGAGGTCGTGGCCTGCTGAGCTCATAGCACAGCTTAAGATCTGCCAGGTGAAAGATGCCAGCCAAATGGCAGAGAAGGCTGACGCATTCTTTACTGCATACGGGTATCAAGCTCGTAAGCAAAACACCTGGAGCAGAAAAGATACTGCCAAGTCTGGGAAGCCTTCTCAGACTGAATCCCAGCAACAAGGTCATTCTCAGAGTAATGGCCAAGGTCCAAAACCGCAGTGGAAGGACCAGGGGCAAAACACTCAGAAACCTGAGTGGAAGAGGTACAACAAGTACCCTAACCAGCAGCAGTATCAGCCACGCAACCAACCGTCGAGACAAACTTTTTCACCACCAGCTCAAAAGAGGCAGGAAGCGAATGCAGCCTTCATTCCTCAGCAGCAGCCTGGTGGTCACGTCCCTACCAGTGTGGGTACTTCCCCACAGTTCACTAGTCCCACAGTGACAGTGAACCCCCCTCCACAGATGGCCAATGTTCCATCTTCCCAATATAACCCTCAAGGCACAATGTTTGCCACATCAATTCAGCAGCCTCATGAGTGGCTAGCTGCTTCCTCCACAGGCCCTCCCACAGGTGACAGTACCTTCCTTGTTCAGCCAGGGTTTGTGGGAGACATTCCTGTGAAGGTCCTGAGAGACAATGGTTCCTCAGGTTGCTCTGTTAAGCAGAGTTTAGTTCGGCCTGAGCAGTATACAGGTCGACAGATCCATGCAAAGCTTATTGATGGATCAGTGAGATTGTTCCCTGAGGCATGTATCCAGGTGGCATCTCCATTTTATACTGGTACGACACTTGCAGTTGTCATGCCAGAGCCTCTATTTGACTTTATAGTAGGCAATATTAATGGAGTCAAGGATAGTTGCTCCGATGACGCTACTCAGACTTCGGCTGCTGCGGTAACACGAGCCATGACTGAGGCTCCAGACTGTGTCACCCCAGTGATCATTGAATCGCCGCAAGATCTGATGCGTAGTCAACTTGTTGTACAAGGACAACATTCTGACCCGACACTTGCTGCCGTGCGGAACAAACAAAAGGGTCGAGTGATTAAGTATTCACGGGGAGGTCGAGCCAAGTTCCTTCGCAAACAAGGACGGCTCTACCGTGAGTCACGAACACCCAAGGGCGAGGTTCGACTCCAGTTTGTCGTTCCCGCCAAGTACCGCCTAGCAGTGTTACAATGGGGTCATTGTTCAGCCTCAGGAGGTCACCTGGGCAAAAGGAAGACCCAGGGCCGTATCCGAGCTGACTTTTTCTGGCCAGGGATGGGACGGGACATAGATAGTTTTGTCCGTTCCTGTAGTGTGTGTCAAAGTATCACCACTAATCAGGGACATGCCCTTCCTGTGCCATTTGTAACCACACCCGTAATCTCTGAGTCAGTTGAGAGACAGGGTAGTGGTGAAGTGGGTGCAGATCAGATGTCTCGCCCATTGGCCCCACAGGACACAGCATGTCCAGGGCCTGTACATACATATTATGTACCGTAGGTTAAGGGGAAAGTTGAGAGGCGACTTGAGGCTATGGAAGACCCAAGTTTGCACAAGGATTCTCAGCTTCCCGGTACTAATATAAGTATTGTATTGTAGGTTAAGGGGGAAGTTCGAGAGAGAACTCCGCAGAGGCAACTTGAGGCTATGGAAGACCCAAGTTTGCACAAGGATTCTCAGCTTCCCGGTACTAATATAAGTATTGTAGTTAAGAAGGAAGTGAGAATTCCGCAGAGGCGACTTGAGGCTATGGAAGACCCAAGTTTGCACAAGGATTCCCAGCTCCCCGATATTAATATAAGAACTGTAGGTTAAGGCACAGGTTGAGGACCCGTGTGCAGTTCGAGGCTATGGAAGACCCGAGTTTGCACAGGGATTCTCAACTTGTCGAAACATAATCGTGTGCTATAATTAATGGCGACCTCGAATGTACTGATTGCTAGGCAGAGAGAGTAATTGTACGTAATAAGAATTTTGTCTCATTGACACTTTTGATGCTCCACCTCAATTGGTTTTGCAGGTTCAGCAATGGGTGTAGCAGTTTTGCTGTGCGGACCAGCTGATCATCTGCCGCACGCTGCTGCCTCTTCTCCTCTGCCTTCGTCGTCGCCATATTATTTACTGTGTCATTTTACACGTAGGTACAGTTACACTACAACTGTCACACCTACACCGTGTATTACATACACCACGCTACACAACAATTAGTTGTCAGTGTAAATGTAGCGAATTTTCGCTCAGTTTGACCTGAGTACAGGATTTTCACCGTCGTCACGGAGTTTTTCCCTCAAGCTTGCTTCTATTAACGTAAATACGAGGTTTTTTCACTCACTGGCGACTACGATTTTCTCCTGTAGCTGGATAGCACACACACCACAGTGTGAATCTTGTGTGACTGAGTTAGGATTTATATGTATGTATATTGAAATCATTCTTCTGAAGGAAGAAAGATTTAATTTTCATGGGGCGTAATGTCACGAATCAATTCGCGACATTTCCTTTTTGTGAGAAGCCACGAACTATTAGTGGAAAACTCACTGTGTATCGCTCAGTTAACCGTTTCTCTCTCCATTTCGGGGTATACTTTTCAAATCATTCGTCACCGTTTTCAGGAGTGACCGATTTGATGCACGTCACTAAGTGCGCTACTGAGCGATACTATTGTTTCTTTATCGTTCACCTCTGCTTGCCTAAACCGTTAGCCACGCCTTCTGGTAGCTTGTGCGTCCTGCCTGTACATTATTTGAATTCAGTCTTGTGTTTGCTGTGACGGAGAAAGGTTCTGTGCTCAACAAGTTGGAGAGGTCAGCTAGCACCCCAAGCTCCACTAGTTCAGTAATCCCAGTACTCCCACCTTAGTGGTGATACATAGCATTCATCGACTGGTATTTCTTTTGTGTATTTTGTACAGTAGTTTTAAGAGCTTAGTTAAGGTGTTTTTCCTAGGCGTAAGTATTTAGCTTTTGAGTGAGTGAGTGAGTGCGTCTCATTTAATTTGAATTGTAACGTTAAATTTATTTTTTTTGATTAATAAATTTAACAGTTCTTTTCTTTGAGCTTAATGTAAGTAAACTCTTGTTTCATTTCTCCATAATTAAGCTTATTTCCCATATAGCTCCTAGCTTGCATAAACGTTTGCTTTCATAACTGGTACTTAGACCAGTCTTGTTGTATTAACTTAAAATCCGTTGTGCCAGGAGTTAATGCATCAGCAAGAACCTGATGTTATTATTATTAGTATTAGTTATTTATTGTCAGGGGTGATGTAACTTTCTCCAGAGGCTAACAGTACAGTAATTCAGCAATTGTGAGTAATTAGTCTCTGCTGTGTACTGTTGAGAAAGTTTATAAATTCTCGTTCTCAGAGAATCGTGCTAAGCCAACGTAAAGTAATCGTTGCTTGATGTAGCAAGACAACCATTGTCTCTGCTTTTCAATATTATTGAATATAAATATCAATTTAAATAATATTTAAGCATTTATTCCAAAATTACCGAGATATTATAAAAACCCCGTGACAATATATATATATATATATATATATATATATATATATATATATATATATATATATATAAAATACACACACACACACGCACACCTAGTACCTCTTTTATAATTCCATCCACATGCAAACTGAACAACCAAGGAGACATGACACATTCGTGATTCAGTCTAATACCCAGATCAGAGGACTCACATAATTAACCATCCACACGCACTGCAGTCCTAGCATCCTCATATATAATCTGCACACCATACAACAGCTTCTCATGTACTCCAACAGTTTTATTTATTTTTTAATTATAATAATCATATACTGTATATTTATATGTTAAATGTAAAATTAACTTAGATGGCTAGTGCGGACACCAATGCGACACACAGGTCGATATCATACTCAGTTACATATTTTCGTGCTTACTGTTTTACTGAGGAACTGCTTTGGAATTAGCAAGTTGCACCCCTCTTTGAGCACCCAGGACAATTGCAGGGGCCTGCCTAAGACCCAAGACGCCAAGGTGATCACCAGAGATATTTGCTGATATCTTTAGTTGAGTGTTTACAAATGCATTCAGATTCTTTATGAATAAGACAGGTCAAGTTCAGAAAGGGGTCTCTTTAGAACCTTTTTTGGTTCAGGGTCCACATTCAAAGTCTCTTAAGCAGTATCCATCAGTATTCATAAAGTACTTAAGCCATATTCACTCTGATTCTTACATTGGGAAGTTTGATAAATGCCTCAAGATGTTATGACAAGCCATATTATCAAAGTTTTTTTTAGATGAGAATTCTTATAAATACTTTAAGATTATCTTGGAGTAGAAGTATGCCTGCAGTTAAATTCACAAAGTGGACTCGTTTAAGTCCTTTTGCACTGTCTGGACCAAGAATCCCAAGGGTACGGCAGCAAACAGCTTGGCTGTTCTGGTTATGATTTTGTTTAGTCAATTATCAGTGCTCTAGAGTTCTGCCAGGTTGTTGCAGCACTTTGAGTGTTTCGATGATATCAGTTTAGGTACAGTGTAAGAGATGTGGCTGTGGCAGGTATGTCTGTAGCAACTGTGGCTGTGATAGACTGCGATAAGTGTGGCTGTGATAGGTATGACTGTAATAGGCGTGTCTGTGGTATGAGTGGCTGTGTGTGGATGTGGCAGGTGTGGCTCTGACAGCTGTGGCTCTGGAAGGTGAGGCTATGGTACCCTGTGATAGTGGCAGGTGTGGCTGTGATTGGTATGGCTGTGGCTATGACAGGTATTGGTTTTGTCTGTCGCAGGAGGAGCTGTGTAAGTTGACACCTTAACATGTTTCGCTGTGACTGACAGGTGCGACTGTGGCTGTGGCAGGTGTGGTTGTAGCAGGTGTATCTGTGGCAGGTGCAGTTGTAGCAGGTGTGGCTGTAGTTGGTGTGGGTGTTGCTATTTTGAGTGTAGCTGGGGAATGTTTGGGTGGCGTCGTTGAAGCTACTGGAAAGAGTCAGGAATATACAACAAGGACCACTCAAAGACTTTAACACCCGTTCCCACCAATCAGTATAAGAGTCGAACATGAGACTTGGCCCTGTGACCTTGACCTTCAATGACTGCATTCTAAATCGAACCAATTGCATCATGCATGACCCTTAAATGTTCCCCTTAATTTGGTTGAAATCGGATCAAAACTTCGAACTGACCTTGCTCTATGACTTTGACCTTTGACCTTTCCCTGTAACTTTGATCTTTGACTACTCTCAAAATCGAAGTCCCTTATTCTTGACGTGCCCTAAAACTTCCTTCAAGGTATTACATAAAAAGCTGTTTAAGTGACCTTACAGTAAGACCCAGATCTTTGAAGTTTGGTTCACAAAAACCATAGGTCAGCCCTCTTGGCTAATTATTAGTACTTTCGAATTAGATCAAAACTGTATTAGTTATTGTCTTCACACACACACACACACACACACACACACACACACACACACACACACACACACACACACACACTGGCAGCGATTTGATCCTGCTCTGTTACTTTGACTTTTAACTGGTTGTTTTTTAAAGCCAAATTCCTTCGGTCTCGTGCTACACTCAACTCTTCAGCCAAACTCTGGTCTAAATCAACCTAAAAGGATAAGCTGACCTTGCTACGTCAAATTTTGACCTAGCCCAATGACCTTGACCTTTTATCTGTTGTTATAAAATTATAAGTATAACCCTTGGTTGATTCAAAATTTCTATGGACTTCGGTTAAATTCAGCTAAAAACAATTTGAGTTATTTTTCACACACACACACACACACACACACACACACACACACACACACACACACACACACACACACACACACACACACACACACAGATAACACCAGCTTTGTTTTCCGAGTGTTGATGTAAAAAATAAGTCTTTTATGGAGTAGGCTTGTGATGTTCCTGACCCCATCTTCCACCATTTGCGGTGAATACGCCCTTTTTGTTCCTGTTACCTGAGTAGGCGAGATGCAGTTTGGGTTCCCATCTACTTTGCTACATAATTATATTAAAAGACTGAATTCTTTAGAGGAAAAGGTGTCATTAAATCATAATAAATCATCTACTGATATATGTATTATGAAAAATGCCGTTTTTCACCTGAAAGGTTTACAGAGCACAATATTAGATTCCTCATCACAATTTAGCCACAAGAAAATCTCTAGAATGGTGATGATTGTACAGACAGGGTGATTGTTCTCTTTATATTTCCTGTCCACCACCAGCCACAACACTGGTATTGTTCTTCATTCTTCTCTTTACACTTAATTCACTCGCTATTCCATCAGCCGTCTCAAACTGTCTTATCATCATAGTTATCATTTAGTTACCACCTGATTT
Source organism: Coenobita brevimanus (assembly GCF_032717465.1). Taxonomy (NCBI): domain Eukaryota; kingdom Metazoa; phylum Arthropoda; class Malacostraca; order Decapoda; family Coenobitidae; genus Coenobita; species Coenobita brevimanus. The sequence goes on along the minus strand of NC_137000.1, from coordinate 23,570,040 downwards.
TATCATATCGTCTGCTCTACTGAACCATACCCGGCTGAGCAGCCCGCCTCGTTACACAGTTAAAGGAGTGATGGATCGATGATGAGCCTGCCGAGATTGCAAGAAGGCACATCCTTCTTCCACCCTCTCATTATCCTTCAGACGATATTAGGGAGAGCTGAAGAGGGTGTGGACCTGTTGATACAATCACCAGACAATAATAGAGAAGGGGAACTGATAATAATGATAGGGTTCGATAAATGGACTGCTTGTAGTAGCGGAGAGAGAGAGAGAGAGAGATTATTAACAAAATTCACAGTATTTATCATTCACAGGATATAGATGCCGCATGAGGAAAGGTGGTTTGTCTAAGGGGAACTGATAATAATGAGGGTTCGAAAAATGGACTGATTGCAGAAGCGGAGAGAGAGAGAGAGAGAGACTGACACGTGATGGTCAAATCCATCATTGCCTCTTGACACACTGAGAGTCGGGTTGCTGCTCCATTCCCTCACCTATGCACTTTTCCGCTCTCTTTCATTTCTGTTTGATCTATATTTCTTCTTCGTGCTGATTTTTCTTTATTCAGCATCTCGTCATCCTCTTCGGTCATATGTTTACCTTACCCTTGATCAATACTGTATCCCCGTATATGATATGAATCCAGCAGAGTCGTACAGTGGGCAAAGACAAGGCTGAGAACAGAAGAGTGGCTGGTTCTATCTGTAATGAAAATGTAGGATAATTCTAGCGCGTGTCTGAGTGAGTGTGTAAGGGGAGTAAGGAGTTCGCAGTTATGGTTTGCACCTTGGACTGTCGTCAATTCCCTTCTGGTTAATAGATTGCCGTGGAAATTTGGGTATGGATTGCAGTGGGATTTGCTGTATGCACACAATGCGTCACTGAGTGCTGATAGCAAGGAGGGGCCGGCGGAAAAAAAAAAAACAAGACAGCGTTTTGAGGGTAATTATTCCGTGAAATTCTTAGTTAACGTCTATTTCTATCTTTTGCCAAAGCCATAATCCCATAAGGGGTGGCCGTTTGTTAGTTCTTTTACGGGGAGGGACACTAACCCTTCGCCACGCGGTTGTTGACATGTAGGGAACACGTATGGGTCGCTTATATGGTTACCACCCTGCATTGTAGCTAAATGGTTTCCTGGCTTACAGGAAGCCATTAGGCTTGTCATGCAATGTAACGACACCTAGAAAGGAAAGGAGAGTGCTAAAATGTGGCGGGAGAGATGAGCGAAATATGAAGAGAGGAGGGCAGAGACAGAAAAAAAAATGATAAAGATGTGGGAAGAAGTAGGCAGCACTACATCAACTGAGTGGATGATAGTTGCCACCACCTACCACAATTAAGTTAATGTGAAAACGAAAAAAACTAAGTTATGATTTTCGGTAAAAACAGTGTTGTATAGGTGCGTAGGGATGAATGGATTTAATGCAAGAAAAGAGTTGACAGTAGGGGCATATACAGTGTTTGTGCGTGTGGTGAGTGGTACTGTATATAATTAATAAATGCAAGCATGTATAAGGTAGATTTCAAGATGCAATCTGTTACAAATGTGCCACAATACACGGCAGATCATGTGTTTAGTCATGGCTAATCAATGTTACCGTGTACAAGGAATGAAATTCTGGTGTACATAGAGGAAATGTGATACTTGCATGACATGATGAGTGGCTCGAGGAGGTCGTCATATGCAAGATATACAAGTGATTGGAAGGTAGTTGATAAGTGTAAAATCTACTCCTCGGGCATTTTCCTTTTCCGATCCCCCTTTATCAAATTACGTTATCTCTGTATCTAACGTTCTTTTCATATTTTTCTACTATTTTTCCATTTATATCTTGCAGTATGTTCTCCAGCCCATCTCTCATGGATTTGTACTGTTTGTCATATCGCTCCACTACACCACTTCCCATTTGTACTTTGACCGTGGCTTTAGCTCGCTATATTTTCGTTTAACTATCATAATATTTCTTTACATATTTCATAATTCTTCTCCATCCTCAAGTCTTATAGCAGTAGTCTTTTAAATCTCTAATTTTCTCGCTTTACATTAGTACCGTATCATTTTCTTCCATCCTCTCCTACACATCTTTTCGTTCCCTCTCTCAGCCACTACTCGTACAGTCACGTGATTATCCTCGCATGCCATCCTGCTTACAAACTTTCCCCATCGAAACACTGGGTGCCCCGTGAGGAAAAGGCATAACTTAGGGCAGCGTTTCTTAACCTGGGGTGCTAGCACCCCCAGGGGGTGCTGAAATCAATTTTAGGGGGTGCTGGAAAATGCTGCATTATATTTTTTCTTACTGGATTTGCTTAGTATTGGCATCAATGATTTTTTATTTTTTTGAGACTATAAAATAAACTGCTAGGCAGTACTTCACTTTACTTTAACCCTGCAGCAGTGCAGCAACTGCAGTCCCAGTAACCAGATGTAGAGGGGTGCTGGACTGAGACCTTATTACAGGAGGGGTGCTGAGGTCGGAAAAGGTTAAGAAACGCTGACTTAGGGAAATGATGGATGAGTGAATTAAAAAAAAATGCTATTAAATATCGGTCAAAATCTTCAAGATTATAGGACTATTGTTATCGATGATCATATGGAGAAATTATGTGGAACACCATTTTCCCCTATAAGGGCATCAGTATTCGTAACTGCAGCTCCATAACTGTTGACATTGTACCCATGGTGATGTAACATTTTATGTATAGATTTCACTCATTTATCATTCCCCAAAGTTATGCCCTGAGCTCCCGAAACACCCCGTTTAAACCAAGTTTATTTTACCGATGATATATGGGAGGTCTACCACCAACTCACTTGATGTAGTGTTACGTACAGGTAACTATACTTAGTGACAAGCCAAATGATTTCTTTCAGACTAGGAAACAATATACTGGGTTAAATAAGAGCCGTGTAATCAAATGAAAGCCTGGTGGTCTAGTGGGTCTAGACGCTGCAACCAGATGGGGCTTATAAAGGTTATCACCTGAGGAATGGTTGGGGCTTATTGCTCACATAATGTCATTCAGAGTAGAACAATTAGGCACTCACCTTAAATCTCTGGACTAAGCAGCCTAGCCCGTGGCCCCTATTTTCCTGATAGGGCAGTAAAGGAATAGATTCTAGCTATATTAATGTTTCGCAACTTGGTACCCAAACCACACCTTCAGTAATTTGGTACCCATCCCACACCCTCAGTAACTTGGTACCCAACGCACACCCTCGTTAACTTGGTATCCAACCCACACCTTCATTTATATTATCCTTTCACTCCCTTACTTCCTCATCAGCCAGTTCTTTAATTCCCTCACAGACTCATGCATTTATGCAATATTTGCTTATCCAGTAATCAGGTTACTAGTATTTTTACTGGTTTAGTTGGTGGCTCATCCTCATGCATATTATGCATGACCGATTTGACTACCTTCTTCTTCAGACTCATCAGACAGCTCACTCGTTGCCATCTCTTTCATCAAACTACTTGATTCATCCCGTATTTAACCCATCGATACACTCAGAGGGCAATCCTCTTCTTTATATAACGACCCACGAACCGTACAGCCACTAACTCATATACATAATCCCCAACCCTGATGTTCGCTCACATCTGTTTACCTGGCCTCCCACTTACCTGCCTCTCTCATCACTCTTCAGCCCGCGTCGCCACCCACCCATCCTGGCTGACTGACCCTCCCAGCCTTTCATTAACCGAGGCCAATTTCCACAACCAATTTAACCGATTATTTATGATAAGAGGTTGAATAAGTATGGGCAGACAATCCCAGCCCTTCCTAATTTAGAGGTGCAACAGGATCACGAACGAGTCGGTGCATAGTTGCCCAGCAATTTTCCTTAAAGTCCAACAACCATGAATCCTGAGATCGGTGTGCTGTGGGTACCCACAGAGGCGCCTTAGTTGACTGGCAGAGAGTCCTTAGCGACGTGAGATGTGGTTTGATTCCTTGGATGGCGTGAGGAAGCGGTGAATAAGTTTTGTGTGAGAAGGGAGGAAGGACAATATTTGGTAAATAATGGTGATCGAAGCATGGGCAAACATTACACAGGTATACATTGAGAAAATTATTTCGATTATTTCATATGGATTTTATATATTTTTGGGCGCTGTTCAAAAGAAAATTAAAACAATTTTTCGCCATCACATAACATTTTTTTCACAAAACTCTTTTTTAGTTTTCAGTTATAGCTATTTTGCACTATAATTATTTACAGTACATATGGATATTTTATTGCAATGATAATATGTTTGAATTTGGTATTTTCTACTATAAAAATCCATGTTTAAAACAATACATTTTATTTGATGATAAGTCAGAATATGGCCGGAACACAATACAGTGATGAGTCATACCAGTCATGAGTGCAGCAAACATATCTCAGCCTGACTCCGGTGGTTGACTAGTGTGGTTGTAAATTACTTTCAGTGTTTTTTTTTTTTTCCGCAGCGATATTTATTGAAATAGTGGTGTTTTCTTGCAGAAGTAGTAATATTTACTTTTTTTCTCTTTACAGATAAATTAAAATTTTATTGTATAGAGGAAAACAAGTCAGCTGGGGAAAATAGGAATGTGGGGAGATAGGTATATGTGGAAACAGGTATATGTGGAAATAGGTATATGGGGAAATACGTATATGTGGAAGAGGTATATGTGGAAATAGGTATATGTGGAAATAGGTATATGGGGAAAGTTATATGGGGAAATAGGTATATGGGGAAATAGGTACATGGGGAAATAGGCATATGTGGAAATAGGTTTATTGGGAAACAGTTATATGGGGAAATAGGTACTGTATATGGGGAAACAGGTATATGGGGAAATAGGTATATGGGGAAATAGATATATGTGGAAATAGGTACTGTATATGGGGAAACAGGTATATGGGGTAATAGGTATATATATGGGGAATAGGTATATGTGGAAATAGGTATATGGGGAAATAGGCAAATGGGGAAATAAGTACATGGGGAAATAGGTATATGTAGCAATAGGTATATGGGGAAATAGGTATATGGGGAAATAGGCATATAGGTAAATAGGTGTATGGGGAAATAGGTATATGTGGAAATAGGTATATGGGGAAATAGATGTATGTGGAAATAGGTATATGTGGAAAGAGGTATATGTGGAAATAAGTATATGGGAAAATAGGTATATGTGGAAATAGGTATATGGGAAAATAGGTATATGTGGAAATATATATATGGGGAAATAGGTCTGTGGTAAAATAAGTCTATGGGGGAAAATAGATTCATAGGGAAGAATAAGTCGATGGGGAAAAGGGATCCTGGGGAGAATGTAGCTTTATAGACAAATTTGGTCTATGGGCAAAATAGGTTCTTGGAGGAAATTAGGTCCATGGGGGGGAAGATATGTCAGTGGAGGAAGATACTCGTAGGTTCATGGGGGAAATGGATCCATGGGGGAAAATGGGTCCAAGGGGGAAATAAGTCAGTGGAGGACAATGGGTTGAAAATTGGACTATGGGGGAAAATATGTGGCAAGATGACGACCTCTATGAAGAGTAGCCGGATATAGGTTTATGTGCTGGTAAACCAAAAACTGCCACGAACAAACAAAATTATAGTCAGAAAACACTGAGAAGCGATGTTACCACAGTCAATTTACCAGCACCACCACAACCATCATCACCTTTAATAACATTTTATCCTTACCACCATTATCATCAACATCATATAAACCAAATACCACTGCTATGAATAGGGAATGAATGATGCAAAAATAGGGTGATGGTAACAGTGAAAATAAGAAAATTTTGGCCTGAGTACTAAATGAAAATAGTTGTCACCTCCATTCACACTTCACACATAAGCCCGTTTCTGACACATCCCTAATGGGTCATCTCCCCAGCCACTCATTCTCTCCCATGAACATCTTATTGACCTGATTTCCTCCATGGACCTATTTTCCCACACTGACCCCTTTTTCCTTGTGAATCCATTTCCCACAGGGAGTATTTTCCTCCATGCAACTATTTTCCTCCGAAGACCTATTTCCCCATTGATCAATTTTTTACCCATGAACCTACTCTCTCATTGATGTATTTCTTCCCTGGACCATTTTATACCGTACTCAATTGACTTATTTCTTCGTATGAACCTATTTACTCCCATGGGCGTTTTCCCCATGAATCAATTTTCACCAAGGATCTATTTTCTCCCAAGGACCTATTTTCCCTCCATGGACCTCTTTTACATCACGTGACCTATTTTTCAATGGACCTATTTTCCCTCCACTGACCCATTTTCCCCATGGATCTATTAGCTCATCATGCCACACACCAAAGCATCAATTGGACCTATTTTCTCACATGAACCAATTTCCTCGTTTTTTTTTTTTTTTTTTTTTTTGCCAGTTCAATCTCTTTGCAGCTTGGCCCATATTCCCCCAAGAAAGTTTCCCTCATGGACCTGCTTTTCCATATGGACCTATTCCAACAATGGATCTATTCCCAGTGAATCAATTTTCCCTCACCTACCTACCCACCCACACACTCACCCAGTATAGTAAGTCCATCTGGCTTGTTCTACGGTTGGCCACACATCCACCCACTCATTCAAAAAGCCCACCCACACATCCATTAAGCCTTGGACCACATTCACGTGTCCAGTTCTTCCGACCACACAATCCCTCCCATCCACCCACCCTTCCCGCCTACTCACCCCATCCTACCCGCCCACCATCAAACTGCACATTACCTATTCATCCACTGGCCCCTACCTACCCTACAATCTACCCACCCTACGATACCCACCCGCCCACCTACCCCATCCCTCTCATTCACCTCACTCTGCCTGCCCGCCTAACCCACTTCACCCACCCACATTAGCCAATCCACTTGTCCACCCACCCTGCCTACCTCCCCCGACCAACAACCCGACCCTGCACATCCACCCACCAACCTACTCACCTGGCCACCAAACTTTAAACACCATAAGGTGACATGCAACTTCACACACACACACACACACACACACACACACACACACACACACACACACGGAGAAAATATAAAACCCGCTCTCGCTTTGTTAACGTGGGTGTAAAACATGTGTTTAGTGGTGACGTGACCACTTTACAAAGCCAAAGACTGGCACCTCTTTGTCTTCAATACCGTGTTTTATTAGGATTTTAAGACAAGAATATAATTCTACTTTACTGAGGAAGAGGTGTTATGGAGTGGATGCCAAGTTACAGTATTTTCGTACTGTGACGTTGATCTAACTGATACCGAATGTAAAAGAATAAAGAATTACTACAGTTTACTTCGGAGGAACTATTATCAGAATGGTTTCTGACAAAATAAAATACCCTAATATTTCGTAACAAGACTGTAAATATTAAATCATTTATATATATATATATATATATATATATATATATATATATATATATATATATATATATATATATATATCCCGACGCCCTAATCCCGCAAAGGGTGGCCGCAGACAAAACGCCTCCAAGTCACTCTGTCACCCACCATTTGACTACCCTCCCCCCAACTCACCCCCCCCTCCCTCATATACCTCTCAACTCCATCCCTCCACCTCATCCTCGGTCTACCCCTCCCTCCACCTCACCTACATACACCCTCTTAGTCAGTCTTTCATTCTCCATTCTCTCCACATGTCCAAACCACCTCAGTGTATTTCTCCTAATCTTCTCAACCACATCCACATCTACACCACAACGTTCCTTCACTTCTTCATTCGTCAACCTGTCCCTCCACGTCACTCCACATGCTCCTCTCAAGTAACTTATTTCCACTGCTCTCACTCTTGACTTGCTCCCCTCTTGCAAGGTCCACGCCTCGCTTCCATACGTCAGGGTAGGGATCACAATACCATCATGCAGTGACTTCTTAACTTCCATACTCACCTCCCTATTTCTCATCACTGCTTTCAGTGTACGAACAACCTTCCTTCCCTGCTGTACCCTTTCATGTACTTCATCCCCCAAAGTTCCATCCTTACTCATCACACTACCCAAGTACTTGAATGCACTCACATTCTCCATATCATCACCATCCAACCTCACTGCACACTCTGTGACTTCATTCCTCTCAAACACCATAAATTTACTTTTGTTTACATTAACTTTCAGCTTCCTCCTCCTACACACTGTCCCAAATTCATTCACCAAACCTTGCAACTCCCATTCATCTTCACTCAACAATACTGTGTCATCAGCAAACAGCAACACAGGAAGCTTCCAAATCTCACCCTCATTCATTAGGGCCAGCCCCACATCCACTGCCCTACCTTGCACCTCCTTTACAACCCCATCCATATATATACTAAACAGCCATGGAGACATCACACACCCCTGTTTCAGTCCCACATTGAGATCAAAGAACTCACTCAGCTCACAATCCACTCGCACCGTAGCCCTAGCTCCCTCGTACATACTCTTCACAGCACTCAACAATTTCCCCTCCACTCCATATATTCTTAATACCTTCCACATACCTTGCCTATCTATTCTGTCATAAGCTTTCTCCAAGTCCATGAAGGCAGCATACACTTTCTTTCCCTTCTCTAGATACTTTTCCACTAAACATCTTAGAACAAATATCTGGTCTATATATATATACCTTTTCTTTCTAACACGGAGCATGATTATTTAATTGAGTTTTTTTTTTTTTATTATGCAAGGAAAAAGGACCCAAAGGCCAGGAGCCCGCAAACCGTTCTTTCCAAGAAAAAATAAAAAACAATACAAAAGAGAACCAAATCCAAGATCCGTTCATTTTGAGATGCCCGGACACACTGCGTTTGAAAGACTGAAGATCATAGGAAGTAGGAAATACAGATAGAGGGAGACAGTTCCGGAGTTGACCTGTTGCATAAATGAAGGACTGGAAGTAACGGTAAACTCTTGCATTAGAGAGTTGGACAGAAAAGGGATGAGAGTTTGTTGCTAGACGGATGCTATGCGCCCGTCGTAGAGGTGGAGGGGTGCAAGCAGACAGTTCAGAGGTGCAGTGACCATTGAAGTAGCTATAGAAAAGACAAAAAGATGCAACAGTGCGGCGAGGAGACAGAGGTTGAAGGGAGCCGGTAAAAGGAGGAAGGTTAATGAGACGAAAAGCCTTTGAATCCACCCTATTGAGAAGAGCTGAATGTGGGGAGCCTTCTCACACATGAGACGGTGAATAAAAACCCACACTTGTAGACGAAGAATATAATTACCAAATAGTTTCGGTGGACACTGCCACCATCTTCATCGGTCAAGATAGTGAGAGGGAGTGACATACTGACTATACAAGGGTTCCTTTTTATGCGTGTGTGTGGAAGGATGGGGTAAAGGTGAGGTGGGGTGGGGTAGATTGTAAGCGGGGATTAACCCAAGGGGGATTTTGGGGGGGACATTACCTGACAGGTCAGGTGTAACTCCTATCTGACCTTACCTGTGTCGTAGCAGGAAGGGACATTTCCCCTAGGGAACTCAGTATAGGATCTAGCTTGTACATACCTTCACTAAGGTTGAAATTCTCGTATTTCTGGATACACATGGCTTCAATAATCTTTCGTTTCCGAAAGTCATGACTTCTATACAATAGATGGCTACCTTTCCAGTCAATTCTGTGGTTGGCTTCACAAACATGGTTAAATATTGCATTATTTAAATTATATGTTCTTATGGCATACTTGTGTTCCTTAATCCGTGTTTCCAAACTACGACCTGTTTCTCCTATGTAAACTAGTTCACAATCTTTGCAAGGAATTTTATATATGCCTGCTTCTGAACATGTTGTACATTTGTTCTTTACTAACATTGCTCTGATGGTGGAGGTATACCTAAGTGCTATATTTACATCACTACTGTAACCTATTAACTTTAACATATTCAAGTCTGCAACATAAGGCAAAGTGAGGATACGTTTCTTTTCTGTGGTGGGGTCTTTAGGTACGTAGTAAGATCGCCTAACTTGAAGGTATGCTTGCTTAATGAACCATTTGAGATACCTTAAGTTTTGGAAGATTTCCCAAATGAGATTATTTTCTTCTTGTATATGTTCTGGACTGCATATTCTATGGGCTCTAAGGAACACAAGTATGCCATAAGAACATGTAATTTAAATAATGCAATATTTAACCATGTTTGTGAAGCCAACCACAGAATTGACTGGAAAGGTAGCCATCTATTGTATAGAAGTCATGACTTTCGGAAACGAAAGATTATTGAAGCCATGTGTATCCAGAAATACGAGAATTTCAACCTTAGTGAAGGTATGTACAAGCTAGATCCTATAATGAGGTCCCTAGTGGAAATGTCCCTTCCTGCTACGACACAGGTAAGGTCAGATAGGAATTACACCTGACCTGTCAGGTAATGTCCCCCCCAAAATCCCCCTTGGGTTAATCCCCGCTTACAATCTACCCCACCCCACCTCACCTTTACCTCACCCTTCCACACACACACGCATAAAAAGGAACCCTTGTATAGTCAGTATGTCACTCCCTCTCACTATCTTGACCACTGAAGATGGTGGCAGTGTCCACCGAAACTGTTTGGTAATTATATTCTTCGTCTACTAGTGTGGGTTTTTATTCAACGTCTTTGATTATCACGCAAGAGTGATTCATCCAGTCACACATGAGAGTTGTACTTCACGCAGAGGCTAATAACACCCGTGTATAAAGTCAACACCTGTGCAGGGGTAAAGAAGGTACGGAGTCGGCTTAGCTCACCTAATTTCTTGGAAGCAGATTTTACAAAAGATGTAATATGATCTTTCCAAGATAAATCTCGGCAGAATGAAACCCCAAGTATGTTTAAGGATGATGCAGAATTGAGTTGGATATTATTAAACATTAGTGGGTACTCCTGGGGAGGACTCTGTCAAGTTGATAGGTGTAAGAACTGAGTTTTTGATGCATTAAAAACAACAAGATTACTTTTTCCCCAGTCAGAGATATGAGCCAAGTCGGACATTAGGTGTGCCATAGCCCCATCTATTGTTTACTGAAGTAACTGCTGGAATGGACGTTGCGGGAACAGAATGGAAAGGTGAAGGATGGAATCATCAGCGTATGAGTAAATAGGATTATATGTTCAGCTTAGAAGGTCATTGATGAATTAAAGGATGAGAGATAGGACACACCCCTGAGGAACACCACTATTGATAGATCTAGGAGAAGAACAATGACCGTCTACAACAGCAGCTATAGAACGACCAGAAATGAAGCTGTAGATGAGGGCAACCATAAGAGGGGAGTTTGGAAATTAAAGATATATGCCTGACTTGATCGAAAGCCTTTGAGATGTCAAGTGCAATGGCAAAGCTATCGCCAAAGTCCCGAAAGAAGGATGACCAGGTGTCTGAAAGGTAGGTGAAAAGATCACCAGTGGAGCGACCCTGATGGAACCCATACTGACGATCAGAGAGAAGGTTGTGATAGGAAAGATGCTTTAACATTTTCCTGCTACGAATAGATTAGAAAATTTTTGAGACACAGGATGTTAAAGCAATTAGACGATAGTTAGAGTGTTGGGAATGGTCACCCTTCTTTGGGACTGGCCGAATGAGAGCAAACTTCTAGCAAGAAGGAAAGGTACAAGTTGACAGACAAAGGTGAAAGTGTTTACCAAGGCAGGGTGTGAGCACAGAAGCACAGATCTTGAGGACAGCAGGAGCGACCCCATCAGGCCCATATGCCTCCTTAGTATTGAGGTTAGTGACGGTAGAAAATACATCATATGAAGAAATTTTAATGTCAGCCATGAGGAGGTCAGAGGGGGGAAGTGATGGGGGAACAGCTCTAGAATCGTCTAAGGTGGAAATGGAGGAGAAAGTCTGAGCGAAGAGATCTGCTTTATCAGCAGAAGAAATAGCTACAGAGTCATCAGAGTAGAAAAGGGGAGGGAAGGATGATGAGGTAAAGTTGTTAGAAAGGTTTTTGGCAATGTGCCAGAGGGAGCGGGAAGAATTTGAGTTGGAGAGTTGAGAGCATTTAGTACTGATGAAATTATTTTTAGCAGAGCAAAGAACAGACTTGGCACGATTCCGGGCAGAAAAAGTAAAAAAATGTGGTTCAGGGGTGGGTAGCCTCTTGTACCTTTTATAGGCCTTCTCCTTGTTGTGGACAGCATTAGAACAAGCGTGATTAAACCACGGCTTTTGTTGCATTGGTCAAAGGATATGAGAAAGGAATGTATGCTTCCATGCCCGAAAGAATAACCTCTGTTATGTGCATGACACACTGAGGGAAGCAATAATCATTCCAGGGAAAATCAAGGAAGTACTGCTGCCCAATCAGCAGCTCAATGTGCCACAACTAACGTTTCTTTGGAGGTTCTACAGGCCGTACTGGAGTGATAGGACAGGTTAAGGTAATAAGGTTGTGATCGGAGGGGTCCAAAAGAGGAGTAAGATTAACAGTGTAAGCAGAAGGATTAGTAGTAAGGAAGAGGTGAAGTATGTTGGATCTCTCTCCAAGACGGTCAGGGATAGGGGTAGGGAGCTGTAAAAGCTGCACTAGGTCATTAACAGTAGAAAAGATGTAGGCTTGTTCACCAGGTGGATCAGTAAAAGGAGATGACAGCCAAAAGTGGTAGTGAACATTGAACTCTCCTAGAATGGAGATTTCAGAGAAAAGAGAAATGGATAGGATGTGTTTCAACATAGAAGTAAGATAATCGAAGAATTTTTTATAGTCAGCAGAATTAGGGAATCAGTAAACAGCACAGATATATTTAGTCAGAGAATGACAGGAAAGCCGAAGCCAGAGAGTAGAGAATTCAGAAGAATCAAGTTCAGAAACACGAGAGCAAGATAAGTCACTGCGTACATATACACAACAGCCATCTTTGGCTTTGAAATGCATGAAGAGAAAGTAGGAGGATACAGAAAAAGGTTTGCTGTCAGTTGCCTCAGACAGCTGTGTCTCAGTTAAGAAGAGAAGGTGAGGTTTAAAGGAGGCGAGATGGTGCTCAATAGAGGGAAAGTTAGAGGAAAGGCCGCGAATGTTGCAGAAATGAAGACGCGAGTCAGACAGTGGTTCCAGGCAGCTCATTGTGTCGTCACCGGGAGTGGGGAGAATGGTGGTGGCGACTATCATCCACTCATTTGATGTAGTGCTGCCTACTTCTTCCTTCACCTTAATCATTCTTTTTCAGTGTTTGCCTTCTTCTCTTCCTATTTCTCCCATCTTTTCTGTTGCTTTTTAGTACTCTTCTTTCCTTTTCAAGTGGCTTTACAGTGAGTGACAAGCCTAAGGGTACGGTCACACCGAACGTGACTAGCGGGGCAACTTGAGCGGGGAGGGATGAGGCGACACGATAAAACACACTAAATATAGGGTGGCCACACTGAATGAGTGGGGAGGTTTGTCGCCCCGCTCACCCTCCACGCTCGTCACTACGCGATGCAGCATGTTCCAAAATGTCGCGCACTGCCTAGCGACACCCCACTCCCCAGACATTTGCATCATCATTCATTCATGCTAATACTGCATTTTGGGGCGGTTAGGTTCTGGTAATTATGTCTACTGAACACCCTGTTGAAGCCGTGTACCAGAGGAGAGCTATGTGGGATCCAAATGATCCACTCCACAAAAATACTGGAGTGTTGAAGAAACACAGGGAAGATATCTGAATAACTGCATACAAATGATAAATTATAATAGAGAAGTTGTCATACGATTGCTTAAGTAACGTTTGTTCCACGGTTGTTATAAAACGTATAAAAGACCATTAATGTCTAAAATTCATACTAGTATTTATTGCTCTATTCCCTTTGTTACACCGTAGGTCTAAAACTAATAAACAGAGAAGTGTATACACTATATGTATGTGTATATGTATACACGTAATGAACATCGACAGTTTTATTATTTATCAATACATAAATCTATGAAATATAATTCAGTAGGTAGTAAATTGTTCAACGGATATTTCACTATAGGCATGCTTCTGACTATCTGTTGCCCACAAGGTTGCCGCTTCCTATTTAGACACACATCGAGCTGACGCTCACCTCCCCGCTCATCGTTTGACATTACCTCCCAGCTTGTCGCGTTCGGTGTGGCCACAGCGTAATAGTTTCCTGTCAGCCAGGAAACTATTTACAACATTGGGTGGCAACCACAAAACCAACCCATGAGTGTTCCCTACGTGCCAACAAGTGGGTTGGCGGAGGGTTAGCGTCCCTCTCCATAGAATCACTAACCACACCTTATGGGAGCATGGCGTCTGGCTATAGATAGATATATAATGATTACCTGAACAAATGGGCTACAAATAACTGCTCCGATTCTTCGTAAGAACAGACTACAAGCAAATTTTAAGATGCCTCAATCGTTCCACTAAGATTTTTTTTATAACGCCTAAACACGGGTATGTTTTTCAGGAGCTATGGCTTGAGTGGGGTAAACAAATCTTGAAACTTGAATGACTATCAAGTATATATTTATAATGAATCTTACACCATTGTTGGTTCCTCGCTACCGGCGATTTGAAACAGCGGAATAAACGCCTGTTCGGCAGATGAGTTATTTGACAGGAGCACTTGGAGTTACGTGGAGAGAGAGCCAAGCAAATGAAGAAGTATAAGAGCATTGTGATGTTGAAGCGGGAGTCACTGAAAGCACTAAGATAAATACCCTGAGATAACTCGGTCATGTAGAAAGGATGGAGAATGAAAGAGTAACAAGGAGAGTGTATGTCAGTGTGGGGGGGAGGGATAGGGGGAAATAAAGGAGATGGGGGGACTGAGTGGAGAAGTGCATGGGAGAGCGTGGTGCGAGTTAAACAGCCAACTGGCAAAGGGCAGGGCGACATGGAGAAGTTTTGTCTTTTTTTTTTTTATGCAAGAAGGAAGGAACCAAAGGCCAGGAGCCGGCAAACCGTTCACTTCAAGAAAAAATAAAAACAATACAAAAGAGAGCCAAGTTCAAGATCAGTTCATTTTGAGATGCCTGAACACACTACGTGTGAAAGACTGGAGATCATAGGAAGAAGGAAATACAGAGGGAGACTGTTCCAGAGTTGACCTGATGCATAAATGAAGGACTGGGAGTAACGGTTAACTCTTGCATTAGACAGTTGGGCAGAAAAGGGATGAGAGTTTGTTGCTAGACGGGTGCTACGCACCCGTCGAAGAGGTGGAGGGATGCAAGCAGACAGTTCAAAGGAGCAGCGACCATTGAAGTAGCGATGGAAAAGAGATAAAGATGCAACAGTGTAGCAAAGAGACAGAGGTTGAAGGGAGCCAGTAAGAAGAGGAGAGTTGATGAGACAAAAAGCCTTTGACTCCACCCTATTGAGAAGAGCTGTATGTGGGGAGCCTCCCCACAAATGAGAGTTGTATTCTTAACATGGGCAGATAAAACTCATGTATAAATTCAACAACTGTGCAAGGGTGAAGAAGGTATGGAGTCGACTTAGCACACCTAATCTCTTGAAAGCAGATTTTACAAGAGATGCAATATGATCTTTCCAAGATAAGTCCCGAATGAATGAAACCCCAAGCAAGTTCAAGGATGATGCAGGATTGAGCTGGATATTATTAAACATTAGTGGAAGTGGGTACTCCTGTGGACGATTGTGTCGAGTTAATAGGTGTAAAAACTGAGATTTTGGTTCATTAAAAACAACAAGACTATTTTTACCCCAGTCGGAGATACGTGCCAAGTCAGACATTAGGTGTGCCATAGCCTCATCCCTTGTTTGCTGAAGTAACTGCTGAGATGGACGTTGCAGAAACTGAAAGGTGAGGGTGGAATCATCAGCGTACGAGTGGATAGGGTTAGATGAACGGCTTAGAAAGTCATTGATGAATAAAAGGAAGAGAGTTGGTGATAGGACAGAGCCCTGAGGAACACCACTGTTGATAGATCTAGCAGAAGAATGATAGCCGTCTACAACAGCGGCTATAGAACGACCAGAAAGGAAGCTGGAGATGAAGGCACAGATAGAAGAATAGAAACCGTAAGAGGGCAGTTTGGAAATTAAAGATTTATGCCAGACTCGATCGAAAGCCTTTGAGTTGTCAAGTGCAATGGCAAAGCTTTTGCCTAAAGTCCCGAAAGGAGGATGACCAGGAATCTGAGAGGTAGGTGAGAAGATCGCCAGCAGAGTGTCCCTGACGGAACCCATACTGACGATCAGAAAGAAGGTTGAGATAGTGAAGATGCTTTAAAATTTTTCTGTTTAGAATTGACTAGAAAACTTTTGAGATACAGGATGTTAAAGCATTTTGACGATAGTTAGAGGGTTGGGAATGGTCACCTTTCTTTGGCACTGGCTGAATGAAAGCAAACTTCCAGCAAGAAGGGAGGGTACAAGTTGATAAGCAAAGGCTAAAGAGTTTACCTAGGCAAGGTGTAAGCACTGAAGCACAGTTCTTGAGGACAACAGGAGGGACTCCATCAGGCCCATATGCCTTGTTCCCACCCATATATCTGTTCCCACCCTTTACAGATTTGAGGCACCTGGCTACAGGTAGGGAGGTAAATTGCAAATGATTGCTGCGCTCACCTCACACAGCAGGAATGTGGTGAGAGAGAGAGAAAGAGAGAGGAGAGAGAGAGAGACTAGCAGCGCATTTGCATTGTAAGTTTCAGGCCAGTTGGCCTAGAGAGACATCGTGACGGTGTAACACTGAGTTTTAGTAAGAAGAACGCCATCACCAAGTAGAAACAAACAAACAAACAAACAAACAAAAAATAAGTAGGAACACTGACAATGGAAAACCTGCGCCCACCAAGTGGTGTAAGGACAGAGCATCTGACTTTACTCTGTGACCATGACCTTTGACTAATCTCAAAATCTACTTATTTCATCTTTGCCTAACTCTTCACTCTTCCATCAACTTCAGTTCAAATCAGATCATAACTAAGTTGTCTTTGTCCAGTGACCCTGACATTTGACCTTTACACGTGACCTTATCTTTTGACTGATTTTTCTTAACCCCTTAACCGCGGGGCTCGGCCACAATGGATCATACCGCGGGGCGTCACTTTTGTGATTCTGTGTTATTTTGAATTATCCCGGGCTCTCAAGTGGTGGCTTGTATCATCTATCAGTACTGCCAATGTCCAACACTAGTCAGCACTCCAAATCTCATCTGTACTCCCATCCATTGTTGACATTTTAGCGATTTTACCCCCTTCGTGACTCCCCTCCCTACCTGCCCTCCATTACCCTCTCCTCTCACCTCCCATGCCACGCTGCGCTACGGAAATTTCCCCCTGATTTTTCCACAGATTTCATCCATTGAAATAAGCCCTATGCCCTATACTTATACCAAATAATATATACCAAAAAAAAAAAACAGGTAAGTGATAGTGTTATACACCAGAAATTGGCTAATTATCACCTGACAAAACCCTCACGTGCATTCATTCGCTACATTACCACGGTAATTTCCCCTTTGATTTATGCCTTGTAATCAATGTCTGTAATAAAAATATATATCAGAAAGGAAGGGAGAATCCTAACTGACATTTACATTCACCTGGAACTACCTATTTCTTTATTTATTGCCAAGATTTTCTACCTATAAAAAATTAGCCTGTAAGTTAGCAGCAGTCAGCCTAAAGTGTCACTGTCAACCCTTCCCTTCTCAGATAAGCTGCGGCATTTAGTTCCTTGTCCTCCGCTGTAGAGAAACCATGTCGCACTCGCGCCCCGCCATTCCTGCCGCTTCTGCGCCCATTACAAAGGGCCCCATGACCTCTACTCCTAAGAAAAGTGGTGAGGCAAGCAGGAAAGGCCTTAGTGACTCTGCAGTGGCACGTGAACTGGCAGAATTGTCCATGATAATGATGGACAGTGACTATGATGATTCGGGTGAATCGTGTGGTGAGCCGGGTGAGGTTATCGCGCCAGACACAGCAACAACGAGTGCTACAGTAAGTGAATCAGTGTCTAGCTCCAAGGGAAAGGAGCCTTTAGTGCAGGAAGGACAAGAATTTGGGAAGGGAATGAAAAGGCGGCGTGTTTGCCCCAGAACAATGCCCCCACGTGACCCAGCCCACCATGAGTCATGAGTGCATTCACCTCCCCATTCCCCAAGCCCCGCTTTACTCATCTCTTCATCATTGTCGGCTGAGTTATCTCCGGAGTCTTCGTCGTCGGAGTCACCACCAGCATCAACAGTGAAGGCAGGCCGTAGAGGTAGAGGTAAATCTAGGAGAGTGAAAAGTAGTGTAGCTAGTAGGGTAAGGGCTGCTAGTGCTGTACGGCAACCTAGGGTCAGTGAGAGTGACCTTGACAGAGATAAACCTCCCTCACAGCCAACCTCCACCACCACCACCACCACCCGCCCTACACCGCCACGACAGGGAATCCTGGACGCCTTCGCGTGGACGAAAGGGTCAGATTTTGTCCCCGAAAATCTTGTTTTTGATGAGAGCTCCTCAGGAGTTCAGCCTGCCTTCACTATGGACGAAAATGCTGAGTGTGTCAACTACCTTTTGGCCTTCCTAGATGACGAAGTCATGCAGCACATATGTGATGAGACCAACAGGTATGAATCACAACGTGCTGCAAGTGGTACAGGTGCAGCCAAGATGCAACAGTGGTCCATGCTGGGAGTGCAGGAGCTGTATGTGTTCTTTGCCAACATGCTTCTCATGCCACACTCCAAGAAGCATGAGTTGGTCCATGGACCCCTTACTACCCTCACCCACCTTCAATAAGTACATGGCCAGAGATCGCTTCCGGAACACCATGGGAAACCTGCACTTTGCCGACAACGATGTACCTTCCCAAACCGACCCACTCTGGAAGATCCGGGAGATTCTGAGCAGAATGAAGGATAAGTTCATGTCATTCTTCCACCCCTTTCAGAAGGTTGTCATTGATGAATCCTTGGTTTTGTTCAGAGGACGTCTTCGGTTTGTTCAGTACATTCCAAGCAAACACCATCGCTTTGGAATTAAGTTCTTTGTACTGTGCGACTGTAAGACGGGGTACATCCTTGACTTCGTCATATATTCAGCCAGCACTGAAACACACCCCTTTGGCTTCTCAGGCTGTGTAGTGAAAGTGCTCCTAGAAAAGTATTTTGGTGGGAATCATGTGCTGTATACAGACAACTACTATACAGCACCGAAACTTGCCAAATACCTTTCTGAGCACGGCATTGGCTCCTGCGGCACTGTGAAAAGTAATCGTGCCAACTTCCCCAAATTCCCAGAGGCGGGAACCTCGCAGCGAGGAGACGTGCACCTACGCAAGTGTGAGAAGATGCTGGCAATACGGTGGCATGACAAGAGGGTCGTGCACATGCTAACCACCGTACATAAGGGGGAGATGAGAGACAGTGGGAAGGTCGACCGTAGGACAGGCGAACCTGTGATGAAACCTGATGCTGTGTTGGACTATAATATCAACATGCGGCTGGTGGACAAGTCCGACATGATGATTGGTGAGATCGACTGCCTCAGGAAGAATACTAGGTGGTACAGGAAAGTTTTTCTGCATCTGATAGATATGACGATGCTGAACGCCTTCATCCTGTACAAGATGAAGGTCAAGCCACCCAAGTCCTTCTCCCTGAGGTTGTTCGCCAGGACTTGTGTCCAGCAGCTGCTGGAAAGATATGGTAGGGTGCAAGCAGCAACTCCAAGGCGCCATCCAGTAACACTTCCCGACCGACTTGAGCAGAGGGCGTATATGAATCGGCACAGACTTGAGCTAATGCCTGCCACAGGGAAAAGGAAGGCTGCGATTCGCAGGTGTCAGGTATGTGCGCATACCACCCGCCGCACACCTGAGCATAAACGCACTTCTTGGCAGTGCGCTGAGTGCCAGGTTCCCCTCTGTGTTTCCTGCTTCTTCGATTACCACAGCCAGAAGCAGTTCTAACAGTGCAAGTTTGGAAGCAGAATTATTTGGAAATAATGTGTAAATAATGTGTAAATAATGTGTAAATAGCAGGTGAAAGCAATGGATGTTCAGTTCATATGATTGAACTGTGTATTATAGTTTTATCTTACTGAAAGTGACAGTGAATAACATAGTGTAAGTAAAATAGCAGGGTAAATATTGAAAATAGAATAGAAAATGTAAATAGTAATGTAAGTAATTAGTAATATAAGAATATAAGT
Organism: Coenobita brevimanus; assembly: GCF_032717465.1. Classification (NCBI taxonomy): domain Eukaryota; kingdom Metazoa; phylum Arthropoda; class Malacostraca; order Decapoda; family Coenobitidae; genus Coenobita; species Coenobita brevimanus. Next base: position 23,549,938 of record NC_137000.1, on the reverse strand, counting down.
ACAAATAATTTATGTTATAACAGTGAAAGTGAATCCGTGGCTCTCTACGTATTTTACTGAATGAAAAATTGAATGACTTCAGTGACAATAAACTAATACGACTGAATGAAACTTATGGAGAAAGACTCCAGATATATATAAGTGTGATATAGTAAAAGAAATATAAAGTGTGAGGGGTTTTATGAATAATAAATGACAGAGTGCCTAGAGCGAACTAGCGCAAGTGCGACGATCAGACGCGCTCGTAATTTCCATTGCTTTCACAGTGTTTTTTTTTTTTTGAGTATGGATCCCAAACTACTTGAAAATTGTAGAATAGTGTTTATAGTGTTTGTATCTGGCTGTGGTAATCATATTACGGGTTGTCGGGAAGTGTAAAGTGGAGACTTCGTTACCCTACTTCAGTGGTCTCCACAAGTCCTACGGTAATGGATGAAGGCTCAACAATCATTCCAGGAGAAAGCTGAAGGTATGTGCCATAAGCATATGTGATTTTATTATTCTAGGACTAATAACTGATTTTTGGCAAATATTTTTTGAGAGTCTGTCGGAGCCCAAATAACCCCGCGGGACACGCAAGTCATTGGTAAACAAGCCCGCGGTGTAGGGGTTAATATCTAAACCTTTCCAAAAGGATTAGCCTTAACTGAATAAAAAGTATTTAAATTGACCTTGCCACGTGACCTTGATCCTTGATCTCTTGTTCTTAAACAAAGTAGGTCAGCCTCTTCGTTGATTTTCAACCCTTACCTAAATGTTTAATCAAGATCAGATGAAATCTGTTTTATTTTTTTACTCATATACACATATACACATGTAAGCATGGAACACTCATTACTATACATTAACCAGACACAGACCCAACACTCCGTTCTTTACACAGACCCATAACACAGCTTAGTACACCATCCTAAATAACTGAATACATTCTCGCCAGTCACTCCTCATGCCTTCCCAAGTTCCTTCACAGCGCGGATTCAGAGCACTGCCATCTACAAAAACCTTGCTGACAAATCTCACACAGCAAGCATCGGATTGCATCAGTTCTGCAACACTCATACAATATAACAGTTTTCTCAACAACAGATATTAGTATAGCCTTCGATGCAATCCCCCGATGCATATTAATAACCTAGATATACAACACAGACATGGAGACCACCACTAAACACTTGCTGGCCAACGATCTGTGTGTTAGACAACCACATGTTACATTCCAGAACAAGTCATCACGAACACGAAATTTCCCTAATGGAATTCTACAGAGCTCTGTTCTGTCACATAAACTCTTAACCAGTACATACATGACATTCCCACATCTCAGCCACCCTCAAACCCTCATATGCAGATAAAATCACCATAACAACCACATACCACACTGCAAACACAGTCTGCACGCTGCAAACGGTACTACCTCAGCACCTGCAGAATAGGGTCTAGGACATGCTGACGATCGTCCCAGCCAAATCCACCACCAAACTCATTACCAGCGGTTAACATGAACACAGGAACTCCCCTCACACCACAATTTACAATGTAAATTATATATGCCACACATACACACCCTCCACTAAAATCCTTGGAGTGACAAATGACACTGGACTCACCTTCAAGGAGCAAGTACAAGACATCTAGAGTCCATGCCTCCCCGGCATGGACTTCATCCAGTCTAATAAAACCCACTACAACACGTTGCAAAACATACAGAACAACGCCCTGTGCATCACCACTGGCTGCACCTAAACCACTCCCATTTCTCACTTACACTCTGAAACTAAAGTCCTCCCTGTCAGAGACTACCTTGATGTGAGGGCTCACATTTCTATGCAAGAGCCTGCATCATTGCACAACACCCCTGTCATTACATGACAGAGACACTCAGTACATAAAAGGGCATAAAATAATCACTGCACAAACATTAACAAATCCTCTACGACAGCTTCCCACTTCCAGATATTCCACCAATAGCAACTAAGAAACACACCAATACATTTGTACTCTCTTCGCACGCAGAGTAATACATCACCTCGATCGTAACACCAGCTCCCCCTCTTGACATCTACCCATCAGAGGTGTCCTTAGAGATGATAGAGTTTATCCAGCTAGGCTTAAAGCAGGACATCGCCCAGCCCTCTCAGCCATCAGCTTAGATATGGATTGAGTGGAATCAGAAATGACACGTGCCCAGCTTGTGGAACAGGCCCAAGCAACGTTTTTTTTTTTTTTAATAACAGAACAGAGGAAAGAAAAACAAATGAAAAAAAATACGTACACCTGATTATTGGCATCCTCAATTCATAAAAAATCTGTTACATTTGGACTTAAACAGCCATAGGTTGAAGTTTGGGGGGAAACAACTCCGGGGAAGGGAGTTCCAGAGAGATGCAAAGTGGGGAATAAAAAATTCTGATAGGCAGAAGTTCTATAATATGGCTGTGTGACATTCCAGCCATGAGCTCTACCAGATGCCCGGGTAACACACATAATGAAACACCGCACAGTACATGCCACATTAGGATGCAGACACGACATCAATGGTGTAGGGAACCTTTGAAACAAACCTCATTCGGGTGATGCGGTTGACGAGTCTCCTCGATCAGACAGACCTGGGTTGAGCTACAACAACACACGAGTCGAACTATGACCATGCTTTCTGAGCTTGACCTCTGATTAATTTTTATTAAAACTGAATCCCTTTGTTCTTACCTGATCGTTAACATTTCCACCGAGTTTGGTTAAAATCATATCGAAACTGTGTCGGCTTTTCCCTTTAACTTCGACTGCGTGACCTTGACCCTTGATTGTTAATTAAATCGTATCTATTCATTTTTTCCTTATCCTTAACCCATTCACAAAGTAAGATCTAAGTCAGGTTGAAGCTGTTTAAGCTGACCTTGACCTTTGGATTGCTCAAAAAAAAAAAAAAAAAAAAAAAAACTATATGCTAACTTCTCGGGTGCTCCTCAACCATTGCAGTAAGTTTGGTTAACACTGGATCAAATCATCTGTGTGGGATATTTTGTTAAAACACACACACACACACACACACACACACACACACACACACACACACACACACACACACACACACACACACACACACACACACACACACACACACAGATGGAACTTCGACCGTGCCTTGTGCTCTTGAACGTTGACTGAGTTGTCTCAAAATTGAACAACTTCATTCTTGCCTTACTCTCTGCCCTTCTACTAAATTTGGTCTAAGTTGGATGAAAGCAGCTAAAGCTGACTTTGTTAGGGCAAACTTTGACCTAACCCTGTGACTCAGACAGCTGACCTAGCCTATGTTCTCCCAAGGGTGAGAAAGGAGGTCCTGATGATTATGATGATAATGATGACAAAATGTTTACTCATTGATGACCCTCATCTCTTAAATCATCTGTCTATCCATCCATCACCAGACGCCCTAATCCCGAAAGGGGTGGGCACAACCAAATAGCCTCCATGTCGCCCTGTGCCCAGCCATTTTACTGCCCTGCTCCCACCACACACCCTCCTGTCTCATATACCTCTCCACTCCATCCCTCCATCTCATCCTTTGGCCTCTCCTTCCCTCTTCCTCCCTCCACCTCACTCATATACACTCTCTTCCTCAGTCTTTCACTCCCCATCCCCTCCATATAGCTAAACCACCTCAATGTACTGTATTTCTCCTAACGCTTCCTATCACATCCATATCAACAATACAAGGCTCCTTCACATCCTAATTCTCAGAGTGTCACTCCATGTGACTCCACATGCTCCTCTCAAATAACTCATTTCCATTGCTCTCACTCTTGACTCCTGTCACTCCAGCAAAGTCCAAGCTTCTCATCCATACGTTAGAGTTCGTAGCACAATACTGTCATGTAGTAACTTTTTCACTTCCATGCTCACTTCCCTGTTTCTTATCACTGCTTTCAAGGAACCAACAACCATTTTTTCCTTTCTGTACACTTTCAAACACTTCACCCTCCAAACTTCTATCCTTACTCATCACACTACCCAATTACTTAAACGCACTCACATTTTCCATTTCCTCCTCATCCAACCTCACTGTACAGTACAATCAGTGACTTCACTTTTCTTGAAGACCATTACTTTACTCCTCTCTACATTCACCTTTAGATTAACTCATCCACCAAGCCTTGCAGCTCCCCTTCGTCTCCACTTAACAACACAGTATCATCTGCAAACAACAGTACAGGGAGTTTCCAAACACTGCCCTCTCTCATTAAGGCAGCTTCAACATCCACTGCCCTACCTTGTATCTCTTTTATAACCCCATCCATATACAGACTGAACAACCATGGAGATATGACACATCCCTGTTTAAATCCAACCTTCAAGTAGAAAAGTTCGCTCAGTTCACTATCCACACGCACTGCAGCCTTAGCACCCTCATACATACTCTTCACAGCATTCAACAACTTTCCATCCACGCCATATATTCTTAACACTTTCCACAATCCTTGTCTATCCACCCTCTCATATGCTTTCTCCAAATCCATGAAGGCAGCATACCCCTTCTTTCCCTTCTCTAGAAATTTTTCCACTAAAGATCTATGAATGAATATCCGATCTACACAAACTCTTCCCTTCCTAAAACCTCCATGTTCCTCCCCAACTAATTCCCCTGTTATTTCCCAAACTCTGTCAATAAATATCCTACCATATACTTTTCCTAATACACTTAGAACACAAATGCCCCTATAATTACTACACTCTTCTTTTTCCCCTTTTCCTTTGTACAAGGGAATAATCATACCTGACTTCCAATCCTCCGGGACTCTATCTTCCTCCCAGGTCAATCTGCACAGTTTCCACATCCATTCCACAACTATCTCTCCCCCATGCTTCAGCATTTCACAACACACTCCATCAATTCCTGGGGTTTTCCCCATTTTGACTTTCTTCACTGCTTCCATAACTTCCATCCTACTGATTTCTTCCTCTCTTCTCACTTCTCTCCTCCTACCAGCCATTCCCCAGCCACTTATACTTGCATTACTTTCAGTCTCAATGTTCAACAATTCCTTAAAGTTTTCTCTCCATCTGCTCATTTTTTCTCCCTTCTCCACTAGTAAGCTACCATTTTTATATTTCATTCCCCAACTAACTTCATTGCCACCCTGTCTAACTCTCTTTACCTTTTTCCAGAACATTTTCTTACATTCCATCCACTTTACATTCAAATTCCTTCAAAAATCCTCATCCACTCTCTTCTTACTCTCTCTTACTGATCTTTTTACCTCTCTCTCCCTGTCTACATATAACTCCCTCTTCCGTCTCCCAACTTATTCCACGCCCCTGTTTCTTATCCACTCACTATATGCTTTCTTCTTTTGTGCCACAGCCAGTCTCGTCTCTTCATTCCACCATGCTGTTCCTTGCACCCCCTTTTGTTTTCTCTTCACTCCACACACCACCTCATGCTGCACAGATTTCTTCTGTGAATATCTTGCACACACCTTCCACCTCCCCCACCTGCTCCAGTCCATATTTATCCAATTGCTCCTCCATTTCTCTCTTATATTCTGCCTTTTTCTTATCCACTTGTAACTTTTCCATCCTCCTTGTATCTACTACTTCCTCCCGTCCTTTCCTTCTTCTTTCTCTAAATCACTTGGACTTTGATTCTCACCACCACAAAATCGTGGTCAGAAAGTCCACTCCCCCAACATCTATATGCTCTTGCATCCATTAAACACCTTCGCATCCTTTCATCTACACATACACACATTATCAATCATTGCCTTCCGTTCATTCAGTTCACCACCCACCCTTCTCAACACTCGCCATGTATATCTATGGATCATTTTGTGCCTGAAGAGGGTATTGGCTATCATCAACCCCCTCCCGGCACAAATGTCCATTAACACACTACCAGTCTCATCTATCTCAGCAGGCACACCCCACTCACCAACTACTCCATCCACCTTCACATTTCCTACTTTACCATTCATATCGAAAATCAAAAACACCCTCTCATTCCTTTCAAAATTTTCCATGCACTTTTCCACATTTGTCCAGAACTCTTCTCTCACTCTGCTTGCACGATCTTGCGTTGGCGCATACACGCACACAATCACCCACATTTGTAGTCCAACTTTCAATCTTACCCACATAATCCCTGAGCCAACTGATTCATACTCTCTTATATTCTCCTTCCACAATACACACTCCTTCTTTTGCCCTCTCATTCTCACCTACTCCTGCAGATATACCCCATCCATACTCCAATTCTCTCACATCCTCACCTCGCCGTTTAGTTTCAGCCAATCCACATACATCCAGTTTCGCACCCTCAAGCACCTGGACAATCTGTTTCTCGTTCACCTTCTCATTTGCACCCCTTACATTCCACATCGCCATCCGTATCATGTCCTTTGTTCGGTCCTTAGTTGTCACCTTTTAGTCAGTCCTGGTCCGAGGCTTCTTGTTCGTATTTATAGCTAACTGTTTTCCAGGGATGAGCACTGACTCTCCACCAACCCACTTGTTGTCACGTAGGGAACACGTGTTGGTTTGTTATAAGGTTATCACCCAGCGTTGTAAATGCTTTCCTGGTTTACAGGAAATCATTTTGTTTGCCACTCAGTGTAGAGCTACCCTAAACAGAGTACCATTACATTAAGTGGGTGGATGATGGGCACCCCGATGCTTAGTTAAAATCGAATAAAAACTGTTTTTGATCACACACACACACACACACACACACACACACACACACACACACACACACACACACACACACACACACACACACACACACACACACACACATGTTGATGAAAAATCAACACTTGCTCTTTGTTTGCGACCGTGGATATAAAAATAATACACTTTCCCTCTGGAAATGTAATACAGATCGGAAGTATCAGACTCCGAAATATTAAAGTGAACTGATTTGAATACTGTATGAAAATCTATTGCAATAACCAAAGAATGATAGTGTAATCTGGCCTGCATGGACGAGCAATCATTTATGATGCAGGAAACTGGCCATAAACGAGTGCACAAGGTACAAACATTAGTCATGGAGAGGAGGTCGAGTGGCAGAACCCTCAGTCCCAAAATCTGCAACCCATACTGGCTATCTGCAGTAGTGACACGTTTGGAATGAATATGTAAAACATTTTATCTATGTCCTCTTCTGGAGCCCATAAGGTTACCATGTAATATAGGATGCTATCACATTTCAGTACAGTATGATCAGTATTAACATTATAGAAACGCTTAACCTTACTAATGTAGCACGAAAACAAGTTTCTCAAAGAATATGGCTACCAATTCAGGCATTTATTACTATTTAATAGACGTTTCTATGGATGTTTAATTTTATCACAAGCTGTAAAGCATATCGCCTTGAACTACTTGGTTCAGTAGAGCGAAGGTGTTAATGGTGCAAAAAAGTACCGAGGGCCAATAAAATTTACAGATTTTTTTTTTTTAATGTGTCTGACTCTGGACAAAGGCTTCAGGGCTTATTGCTCGGGGGTAATGGTCTATCCCAAGGCCCAGTAGTCCTTCTACACCTCCACATATCACCACTTCGGAGCTAACACTCACCGTCCATATTCAGTACTTTCTAGGGCTGTCTCATACAGGAATGGTGTGTTGGGATTAGCGGGGTTATTTGTACAACATGTTGGAGGGGCTTCTGGTAGATCAGTAAAGTCTGCATTATGAAATTCACGTCCTTCAACTGTTTCCTGCCCCAGCAGGGATTCGAACCTTGGTCCATTAGGACTGCAGACCGCCTTTCTACCGATTCAACCACCTAAATGGTAAGTGTATGTGTGTGTGTGTGTGTGTGTGTGTGTGTGTGTGTGTGTGTGTTCACTTTATACCTTTCTAACATATCTTGTGTACAGTAAGTTCAAAATATTAGCATAGCTAATAACAATCAACACTAGTGGCTATGGTGATAAAAGTCATAGTGAAGTTATAAAAACTAAAATTACCACCAGCTTTACAGAGTCATTGATGGCAAGTCTACCAGGAACACTCACCGTTCACCATTACTGTTATTGTTATACCCGATCATGCATGTAATGACGATACAGCAGCTGCATATGTGTGTTAACTTCCAACTGTCGTGTCATTAGAGTCAGGGAGACAAGTTGGCACTACAGTTGATCTGGACATCAGCACACGCCATATACACACGCGCGCAGTTATCTGCATCGTTACGGGATTAATGTAATTGCCAGGAACCATAATGTCAGAATAATGATGACGAGTGGCACATCACGGCGTCGGGACTTGTGTGTGATTGCTCTACGCAGCCTCGATCCTTTCCCATATTTTTTTTTTTACTTCTTTTTCACTCTTTTAATTTGTGGGTTCCTTGCTTGCTTCTGTTGTCAAACTCTTCGGTACTTTCTAGCTAAGACTGATTTAAACACGATAGTAGCGAAGTTGTATATCTATCTATCTTTCTATCCATCCATCTATCTATCTGTCTGTCAGTTACTGCGATTAAAAGATGGGGATGCGAGATGAAATTTTACTCTTGAATGAGGAGCCTTGTTGTTGCTTAATGAAATATATGGGGAAATTATGATATACCGGCATATATCCACTTTGCAAAACTGTGTTACCCTCATTGTTTGTATGCATCAAGAAATATATAAAACTCAGACGAACGAACGAACAGAAATCTGATACAAAAAGAATGTAATTTTACAGTAAACGCTAAGAAGCAGTACGGGACATGTTTTGTCATGACTTATGGATATTAAAAAAGATAACTAAACCTTTAGTTATGGTGACGTATTATTTATATACGTAACCTTGCTACCGCTTCCTCTGGATAGTTGTATTCAAATTATGAAGTACACTTGTTCTGAAGGGGTTAATGAGGGCTATATCCAACCGCTCACGTGTGGAAAAAAATAATGTCTCCAAAGCTGCATAAGACAGTTGGTATCAGCAACAGTATAATAAATAGTACGTAATCGGACTGAAGGGATGGAAATCAGCGGTCAGACGGCAAGGTCACGAATACAGTACTCAGTCACTGCAAAGACGTATTGACGCTAGAAAGTATGCGGTGAAGCTGAGAAAAACAAAATCGATATTCTGTATGAAATCGGAAAACAAGAATGACTGATTGGACTGTGGTAGTGAAGGGGTTAATGGAGAGTGCTTTAACCTCTTTAGTACGGGATGATCCCTAACCTAGATAGAAAGGTTGTAAGAAGAATATACAGACAACGTCATGGTACTGAAAGTGTTAACGTTATCAAAGGCAGTGATACTGCAAATGACATAAATCTTTCAGTGTGATGACAAATATTATAAGCATATTCGTTACTTCAAAACGATTTTTTCAGCATAATTAAGATCCCTAGTAATGAAATGGTCAGGGACAGTCTCCATTACCCGTTTGATTAAGATTTAAATTTTTGTTTAGCACATTTGAGGCCTTTCGTAGTAAATGCGTTGAAAGCAGTCTTTATCATCTTTTAATTACAAAAAGAACAGCCAATAACACACATAAATTTTATCTTGACCTCCCTGAACATTCTGTACATTTTCTGTGCCATTTGACAGCCTACACACTTGACGAGTGAAATGGGAACCTAATCTTTCGTCTATTTTCTTTGAAACCTCTAGCAACTCATCTCCTGGTTGAAACCCGATTTGTAGGGCTGTTTCCAACTGCTTGGGAGTTAAGCAGTTTAGAAACCTAAAGTATCCCATCAAACGACAGAAGTCTTTTAATTTGATGACCTACTTTCCACTGATACTAGTGACCCAAGGTGTTTGTCTCAATAGCTGGCTTATCTCAGAAGTGGTTCCTTTTGCTACTGCGGCTGCCTCATGTGAAGTGGCCTCTTTGGGTGGTACGAGCATGTCTTTGCGCATGTTTTTTTTACGAGAGTAGGGAAGGCAATGAGAGAACCCACTTTTGAATGGGCACAACAGGATTTATCTACCTTCTTGCAGAAATCGGCAAAGGTGGTGCTACTGTCTAAGTAACCCGATCACAACCCGGCTCCTATGCGCGATTTGCTTTTATCTAATCCGCCTTTAAGATAAGAGATCTTCAGTGTTTCGTTGTTGTACTGCCTGTTTGCAATGTCTCTTTCGGCTTCACGGAGGAAGTCATAAACAGAAATAGAAGAATCCTCAACAGTGAATTTTGGGCGGTTGACATCGTCTAGGAAAATTGACTGTGGAGGGGGGACTCGAGTTGCCATCACGGCGTGAAGTTGAGGTGGCAAAGGTGTGGGAGTCGACACTGTGCTAAACTGAGATGGTGCGTGGGAAGAGGCTGTTGTAGTGGCAGTGGTGTGTGTCGGGGCTGGTGGTGGTGTAGTTGTAGAAGGTAAAGAGGTGAAGGTTGTTGAAGTTCTAGAGAATCAGTTGGGGAAGATGAAATTAGAGTATCTGGTGTTAAATTATCTGGATTTTTTTTTCAATGGTTGTAGGATTTGTATAAGTGGTAGTAGATGTGGTAGGAGTAGTAGCAGTAACAGGTGAAGTAGTCAAAGGAATTGCTTGAGATTTAGAGTACGATTTGCCACTACAGAGGAACGTTACACCATCAGCATTAAAAATATCATTATGTTCACTGTCATATTCAAGTGGAGCGAAATCTACTTTCTGAAAAAGGTTCAGTAACACAGGGAGAAAGAAAATAAATAAATGAAAATACTACTATGAATGATAATGAGTAGTATACGAAGATATATGGTTTACATACAATGAATGTGAATGGGAGTATATGAGTTATCTACAGTGTGACTTCGATAAAGAAGGTAACTTGGAGAAAATGGAATGAAGTGGGAGTGAGAAACCGAAAAGTAAAGAATGAAGAATGTAATGTAGTAAAAAAAAAAAAATGAATAATATAGTCACTGAGTGTAGAGAAAGCACACAATCTCCATAGAAAGGAATGGAATAGTTAGATGAAGTAAGAAATATATTAATATTCACATGTGAGAATAATATTCACAGTATACTGCAGGCAGAAAGCGAATGTTCTCTTGAAGGCAGAATAGCATAACTTGTGGCGGCAAAATGGCGAAATTGACAGTGTGGGCAGAATCTGAACTAGACCAGATCTTAGGTAAGGGAATTAGGTCACGTATACCCCACTTGGAACACACATACTACTGGCTTACAAGTGGTTGCATACAAGTGGCTACAGATAGCCCATGTCCCAGGGAACAATCGATTAACTTTTGGGACAGATCCGGATCGTATTACAGATTCTGGATCCGAGAAACACTTTTTGCGATACCCTAATCAATGATGAGAAAACCTAATTCACTATGAACAGTAGTTTGGAAATTACTTTACCCTTGCCGGAGATATGCGCTCCACTGAGTGCCCCCTTAGTTTCGTAATAAACGAGGAGACAGTAGAGAGAAAGTGTCAGCAGGAAAGTGGAAATTTGAGATACATAAAACTGATCCGTGTATTACAGAGTTTCGGTATCAGCATTTTGACAGAAACATGGTTAATGCAATGAGGACAGACAGTGCTTTCCTGCTCGCTGAATACCCTTGTCACCAGTGTTACAGCCACTTCCTTAATGCAGTTCGACTAGTTAATTACTGTGTAGTATTTATCATCTGTTACGTTTGCATGCTCTCTGAAAATGTCATACATTTATATTTTTTCTTAGTCAATACTTTGGTACGTCAAGTTTGGCTCTTTAGTATCATTTCCTTGCCACTCCAAGTATATTTTTTATTGTTTTTGACTACACTTAGTCTACATCTTCAATATCTTTCTTGTAGCATATTGACTAGAACAGGACACAGTACTCTTACAGTAAGAGTACTATAGAAATGTACAAAACGAAGATGATAAAATCCAACACAAATTTAAAATCATTAAATTTGTTGACTTTTTACTATCATTATGTATAGCTTGTTTCAGCTTTCTTAAATCTATTTGTCAGCTTACACTTTCTATGTGAATATTGCTGATAATGTAGTTCCTCCTTTTTTTGTCTTAATACCAATTTTCTAGTGCTATATCCCATTTGCCATGTTTTGGTCCCTGCCCCCCTACAAAAAAATAATAATAATAATTAAATAATCAAGGCCTCTCTAAAAACAAATTCGTCATTGGTAAGTGTGTACCTGTTGTGTTGTCAGTTTTTGCAAAGTTAGGTAGTCGGTGCATTTTATATCAGAATCCTTCGTCATTATCACATGTAAATTAGATGCAGTAAAAGACCCAGAACTAAACCTGCGGCACTGGATTTGTAACAACCATAACTCTCCATAATGACGGGAAAGAAGCCTTAGCAGGGGTCATTAACGCTTACATTTTGTGGCTGTATTTTAGTGCAGGTAATGACTGTGGTGGGATATGACGCAACTGTGAGGCATACGCCACAACCACGGTCCAACTCGAGGGTTCATACTGCAAACACTGTCGTCAGGAAGCGTTTGCCTTCTTTCTAGTGTTCTGTGCTTCAAGGATTCTTTTCCTTCAACTGATAATTAAACACATCTGTGTCTTCTTGGTGCCTGTTCCATGTGAAGGCTGGTTCTTGTTGTTTGCGAAAATTTGATCAGTTCACTACGATGTCACGTTTTATATTATATTCTTGGTGCTACCAGACGACCCTTCAGGCTGGGAAAACACTACAAATGAGGGAGTAGTTGAAGGATATATCTAACTTGATCAGTTCGAAAAGTCTCTCCTAATCAGACTTAATTGTATGCGTAACATGCATAAAGATGATGTCATACAGAAAAGATTCAAATGTAACCTCTACAATGTAACTGCTTCTTCTGTTGAGTGAAGGAAATTAACCAGTAGTGAAGCTTTTTTTAACTGTGAAAACTCATCTTCCTAAGCAGCACCTACTACTGTATGTCATTTGATGATGAAGGCGATTCTGAGGGTGCAATGTCGGTGGCAAGTAATTGGGCCATATTGCCGAATGAGTGTGACAATACAACATACTATGACCTGTATTAACGTGTCCAGCATGTGGCGCGGATATGGGTGATGGTGTGGCCGGTGAGATAGATGGTAGTGGCGTGGCCTATGAGAGAAGATTATGGGAACCACACCAGCTACATAGCCAGGCTCATTAACGTGGCCACTAAAGGAGGAATGGCAACCACACCACCATCATTATCACGCTCAGTGAACGTTTCTTGCGTGCATAATGAGTCATAGTATACTTTTACGCTACACAGCTACTCATTAAAACACAAGCGCTAAGGTGGTGGAATGTACAGTATAGTATGTACCGGTTACTGAGTAGCGCAGATACAGTACAGTGTAAAAGAACTGTTGCCAAAGACTGTATCAGAGACCACAATCAGATAGAAGAAAACCAAGACAGGAATAAAGCAAACAAGTGACGAAGGTACTGTAATAAGTAGTAAACGGAGAAAAAAGTAAGACGACTGAATCCAGTAGCAAAAAATCTCCAGAATGAGTAAAGGTTTAGGGCAATAAAGGGAGATGTAGTAGCTTCAGTCTACTGTAGCTTCAGTCTATTAAAGCACCATTACTTACCTTGGAAATCTCTTCAGACAACATTTCTTGGAGTAATTTCTTTAATTTCATATTAATTTCCTTATCAGCCCCTCCAGTCATCAGCACTGCCATAGCCATCAACATCCTCTCTAGTCCATACCCTTCATCACCACAGTCTACTAAGTTTCACTATCATTTTCCTCACCTCTAACTCCTGACTTAACTATTTGAAATAGTTCATGAAGCACAAATAATAAATCAATCAAGGACACGTTACAACGATGTTGTACTGTTATGTTAAGGAACAAGAAGTGTTGAACTTTACCATCAGTCATGAACAGTATTTCTTATACTCGTACTGTATACATTTTTCAGTCGTTTTCACATTATCCTTATGCCCCAGCAGTCGTTCTCACACTAGACGTTTATTCCGTCTCCATGCTCCCACGATTGCCCGTTCGTTGCCTGCCACTTTAACTGCTTTACCCTGGTACTCGTTCTCAGCATCACTCTTATCCCCCCTATTCTGTCGCAGTAAAAATGTTTGGCGATAACAAGAACACAACAGTTTTCTCCCATCCTTAAAGAGTTAGTGAAGGCAGCTTCTTAACGCTGGGAATAAGGATAACCACTCCTAAGTTGAATGAAAATCTTGGAGGTAGCAAGAGTGTAACAGCTAGAACTTCTCACTTCCTCAAAAGTTTATGAACCTCAGCCCATCAACCAAGGCGCCTCCGTCAGCGTCCACGCCACCCTATTTTCTGAATTAATGGTTGTTAGTTTTATGGTAGACAGGTAGTTCATATTAGTTCGCCTCCCTCGGGTTACTCATGCGTCTCTCCACATTAGGAAAGGAGGACAAAAAAGGGCACTGATTAAAGGTTGTGCTGAGGTGGTCCGTCCATACCTGCTCAGCCTCGTACCCATAAATCATGGGTTAAAGTGGAGGCTGGGATGCGGTGAATGAGTGGCCCATAGTTGGGTGGCGGCGCGAGGCGATGAGAGGCGATAGTGAGACAGGTAAGCAGGCATGTTAGTTGTATTTAGTTACGGTCAATAATTTCTTTACACCTCGAAACCGTGTCTAAAGCTGAATAGATGTTGCTAAACCATCATGTATGTTATTAATCTAGTTCACAGGACTGGAAAATCGCTTAGTTCGGATCATCAGACGTGTAAAACTTGTTGGTAACTGCAGCTATGTGGGTAATTTACGAATCACAGGCCGACTGCTTGACAAAGGTGAGTTAAAAAGGGAGGATCGACGAATATGGTGTCAGGGATAACTTAACAAATGCAGAGCTGGGAGGGTAGTGAAACAGGCAGGCAAGCGGATTAATGCCGGTATTGTTTATAAACTTTAATGTGGATTAGAGTGAAAAATAATTATAATAATGAGACTATTTACTAAACCAGTGGCAATTTAAATGCATGGGTTTCTTATTTATAGAACCAGTTGACTGTTGGGAAGAGGGAGTGAAAGATTAGTGTGGTTGAGGGTTACGGCTGCGTACTACGTTGGAGGAATCTTAGGTGAGCACATTATTATGGCAATGGAAATGTGCAACTCGTTATGTGGAAAAGAATCAACTTGTATTTTGAGTGACTTTGAGGTGGAGGAAAGATGTCGAATGGGTGAGAAGCAGGAATAGTTGTCGAGACTAATAAAAAGAATGAATTTAGAAATCATTTTACAGAAAAACAGAAGTCGAAAAAGAGGAGAAAACACTGGGAAAAATAAAGAAGCAGGGAGTTGAAGGATACCTTTTTGTATTATTTGGCGGCATTCTTGAAGAAAACTTGCTTCATCGTCAGGCGGTCTGAATGTAAAAAAAAAATTATCGTACTATATAATAATAGTCTGTAAAACTTGGAGCATTTTTCTGTCCATTCTTCAATATAGCCCTCTCTCTCTCTCTCTCTCTCTCTCTCTGTCTATAATATATATATATATATATATATATATATATATATATATATATATATATATATATATAATGTGTGTGTGTGTGTGTATAATTAACATTATATATATATATATATATATATATATATATATATATATATATATATATATATATATATATATATATATATATATATATATACATAAAATGTGTGTGTGTGTGTATGTGTGTGTGTGTGTGTGTCTCTCTCTCTCTCTCTCTCTCTCTCTCTAATCATATAGCCGTCTGTCTCTGTATGTATATATAAATGTATATTGTACATAAATACAGTATATACGTGCATACATAATACGTGTCTATATACAATATACATATTATATAGCCCTCTGTGTGTGTGTGTGTGTGTGTGTGTGTGTGTGTGAGACCAAAGCCGACGCACGGAAGCATATATATATGTACTCCCTCGTCTGCCTTTTTAATGGCTGATATAAAATGATCTATGTAGACTTCCTTTTTGCAGTCTCTCGCATCAATATTTATAAAGCATATAGTTTTGGTGACTTTCTCATGTTATTCCCAATTGCTGTGTTGTAGTGGCAACACCCGGCTTAAGCAAATTCTTCTTTATTACTGATAACTTGCATCTTTCCTCCTGGATAAAGTCTATATTTATTCTTGAAAAAAAAAAAAATGTTGAGAAGGGCCTCAAAAAGTGAAGCAAAAGAGATGAATAAAACACAGGAACCTAAGAACATTTAGGATGGGAGGAAATTCAGAGTTCTCATCCAATTACTTATTTCCAAACTACTCACGCACAGTTTGTAGTTGGCATAACGTGGTAATGGCCATAGAACTATGATCCCTCCCATCCCAAATGCTCTCTTGTTTCCTGTGCATTTTTCATCCCTACATATTAACTGTCATTTTAGAGTAAAATGTTTGTATTAGGTTTTATGTTTTTTGTGGATGCTAGCTAGCAAATACACATTACCTGTACAATAAAACGACTTTTAACTGAATTATAATCGCTACTGGGGTTGCTCACACAGGACGTACAGTATACGAAAAATGCTTACCGTACGTAGAAAGAGGCAGCACGAATCCGTGGAGTTTTACACATATACTCTGAGAGGAGGTGCGAGTGCTAAACAATGTTTTTTTTAGGCTCTTAGTGGTGTGATGTCACTGGAACGTCGCTCTGAGTATGAAAAACATCGACAGTTGTTAAGAAACGTTTTGGTGCGTAACACTCTTGTCCACCTTTTGTTCATAGTTATTACTGATGTTGAAAAAAACAAAGAAGGGAAGAAAGAAGAAGGAAGAAGAACCAAATCGGTATTTTTGCGACCTAATTTCGCCACTCCAACAAGAATTAGCGGGGCTGACTGAATACAGTAATATTGCACCTAAATAGCAAAAACCTATTAGTCTCTGTTCTTACTCGTAAAACTTGGCGTGCGTTTTGGTGAGGGTGACCCGTTACTTTGGGTGTGAGACGCCATTCTGAACCTGCGCCATCCCTACATAGTAACTGCTACTGCGATTACCGATCGATCTGCCTCGAGGAGGAGTTTTGGTTCCCAACCTCCAACTTTTTTTTAAGGCCAGGAGCCTGCAAATAATTTCTTCCAAGAAAAAACAAAAACAGTACAAAGAGAGCCAAACTCAAGATCCGTTCATTTCGAGATGCCTAGACACATTGCGTTTGAAAGACTAGAGATCACAGGAACTAGGAATTACAGACAGAAGGAGACAGTTCCAGAGTTGACCTGTTGCATAAATGAAGGACTGAGAGTAACGGTTAACTCTTGCATTAGAGAGCTGGACAGAAAAGGGATGAGAGTTTGTTGCTAGACGAGGTGCTTCGGGCCCATCGTAGAGGTGGAGGGATGCAAGCAGAGAGTTCAGGAGCAGTGACTATTAAAGCAGCGATAGAAAAGAGATAAAGATGCAACAGTGCGGGGAAGAGACAGAGGCTGAAGGGAGCCACTAAGAGGAGGACAGTTAATGAGACGAAAAGCCTTTGACTCCACCCTATTGAGAAGAGCTGTATGTGGGAAGCCTCCCCACACATGAGAGTTGTACTCTACACAGGGTCGAATAAAACCAGTGTATAAAGTCAACAACTATGCATGGGTAAAGAAAGTACGGAGCTGCTCTAATCTCTCACTTTTCTCGTCTTTGAGTCTGCCTTCACTAATATATTATCAAAATCCCTTTCTTCCCGTAAGATTCTTTTTTTACCGTCAATATGGGTTCCTTGAGAACAGTCCATTCACGATCTTCATATATGATTTTCAAACTCCTATTATCCTCTTTTCATAATTCCATTGAAACTTAGCTATTGACCTCTGCATCGTCAAGGTTTGTACAAAATATGGAATAAATCTTTGCTTTTCCAAAATACCCCCTGCTATGTCTATCTCTCCAATTGCTCCTTAATCTCATTTTTCCCATTCTAATCGGTCTCTAGCTGCAGTTTGTGGCGGCAACTCTCCTTGTAATGTTTTTAATATTTTTTGTTTTAGTTTTCTCTCCTTACAGCATTGTTCTCCTTATTAGTCATAAATTTATCACCCCTTTCATATTCACTCATACAGAGATGATCCAGTTTTTCATTTTCCACGTGGATCTTATAGTACCTACGCGACAAATCTCACCCGATAAGGACATGTGATAATAAAATTTTGATACATCTTTTATTTTTCTCTGCGAGCTCTCAGCCTGCATGCTTGCTTTTTAGGAACATCGCTTCTATCCACACAGTGTCATCCCTAATCTGGCCACAACCATAATGCATGAGTTAAATGGTAGGCTGTCTCCACTGTTTCATGTACACATCTAGTTATCTCCTCAGCGTCTTCCTCAGTATACACTAATCCCTGCATAAAACCTTATGTCTCTGAAGGACAAGTCCATGCTTCTCGATATGTACGTATAGGACTACATAATAAATAGATAGATAAATAGATAGATAGAGAGACAGATAGAAGCAGGAAGTCAAACGATGAGAAGGTGTTGTGTTTGCGAGAAGCGAGCAGCGCTAAACGCTTACACGGGGGAAAGCTGACGACAGCGGCCAGTAAGATGATTCAGTTAGCTGTCAGCAGTCCTCTCGTGAGAAAGTTCTGTTGCCACGAGGAAGATACGTGACACACACACCCTACTACACGAGATGTGAGGAAAGAGAGTTTAGAAGGAGACAAGAGACCCTATAGAGAGGTCGAGGCGGAGATTAGCTTGAGAACTGAGAGAGAGAGAGAGATAGCGAGACAGGGAGGTAGCTACCCAGGACTTATACTATTATACCTGTTTAATATTTCCAAGACAAATAAAGATAGTCCCATACTATTCTTTACCTCTCCCGTCACTACATGACATCTGGTGGGGAAACTACTACAAGATATAAAAGCCGCTCGACCACAAGTCTAACATATACTTCTCTACAATTAACTACAAAGTCTTTATGACATTTGGTAGCAGCGAACGTATACGAACCTCGTCTACGAATCAACATTAAATTCCTACAAAATATCAAGATTGACAACAACCAACAATATCAGCTCCTGCCCTCCGTCTCCCAGATCATTACGCTGATGCAGAGGTCAAGAGATCACTCGACGCCTTGCAAGTAACCTTAACGACAAACCAGCAAATCTGCGGACATCGTCTCCGAAATAACAAAGCAAATTTCTACAAAAGCAACCGAGACTACAAGGTTAGCTTCAGTTCTACAAAGTCTACAGCCATCTACAATCAACTACAGCCATCTACAATCAACTACAATTAACAACTCTACGAATAAATCACTAGAGAAAAGGACAGAGAAAACTTCCACATAGAATAAAGGAACAAACAAACGAAGAGTGAGACACGATTTACAACTCATCTTACTCACTCGTCTTCACTCAAGTTACTCATCGCTATCATTCACTCACCACAGCTACCAGTGTGGGAAGCCGACGTCACCATGTGCTGAGATGACATCACAACGCGAGTCTGCCATGCCAAGCAACGTGTGACGGACACCAGGCACTTCTCACCCACTACTCATTACTCATTATTCACATAGCTCCTACTCATATTCACTTATTTTCACAGTTAAGTTGGAAATTCGACGTTCTATGTTGAGGTTTGCCTGGGACAGCCGTTAACCACTACAAATACCAGGCCATGGAGTTTCCTGAGTAATATCGTCCATCAACACACCACTAGAATTATCAAGAGATCTTCAATCAAACCTGTATTTTCTTCCGAGATCGACTTTGGTATCGACACACTCCTACGATCTGTATCAAGTGGGTAAAATTATACTTGCTCATTTCTTCTCAGTGCTAAAATTAGCTATATTCAACTTATTTAATCATCTAGTTTGCTAGGACATAAATAAACAAGAGGCATATTTCATAACATCATATCTTAATGACAGGAATATTTTCGCAACCACCCACGTTAATACCAGATGACACACAAATTGCCACAACATCAGACTCACAATTAAGAGACAGCCCACCCATTGTACAACCCACACCACACGTTATAGATAAGGAAACAAATACGGGAGTTTCGGATGATGAGGCGGAAACCCCTTCAGATGTTGAGAGTATCGACTTCGCAGCTGCCTTAAATACGTATGCCAATATACTTAACAGGGTTCACCGGTCCGGTCATACATATTCTACCATTCCCTCACATAACGATAAACTCGTACAAGTTGAATTAACAGGGCAATCATTAAAGATGAATCAAGAAACAAATACTGCTGATCTAAAAACCACACCTCACGTTTTTGTGTATCACGAGGATAAGACTGCCCCAAAATTCTCTGGCACAGACAAGGATCGCATTGATGTCATTTCATTAATCAGTCAGTGCGAACAAATGTTCATCAAGCGCCATATACTAGATGAACAAGAGAAAATTGCTATTTTTTCATCTTGCATAAGCCAGGAAAGATGTCCAGCAAGCAATTTATTGCGGCTCCGATAAGCTATTTCGTGATAGGACATATGATGTATTTTAAACTTATTTTATTAAGAAATTTTCTGGAGTTTTGATATTCTTTTAATGTATAATTCCAGAATTACATAAAATTGTAGATCTTGTAAGGGTATACACTACAAACCATGTGCTCAGTGAAATAACTGCTGATGTCTCCACAATCAAGAGAACCCTATTAGCTACTCTGGAGAATTCTAAGTGGGATAACAGATGATGGAAAGATGTCCCCAGACCTCGTCGTGGACATCATTGGTTATGTAGCTGCCTTGTGTAAATTACCTGATAGAACCCTTAAGATCGCCAAAACAATCGCGTACATCCCTGGAATGTGCTTACTAGACTTAATGAACGAGGTAGAGATGCAGTGCAGTAAAGCAGGTGTGGTCGACACACATGCACATTCTGGTAGAATCAGGGTACCTGAGACAGTATCAGCTGTGAAAACATCAACACCGACCCCAAACAGAGAACAAAATCGATCGCGACCTGAAATGAGGCAGCCCAAACAAGCAAAGACGCCTAGACCTCGTTCCCACACGCCTTCCTACAGGCAGTTTCATAAGTTTTCGCGCAGCCCGAGTAGGTCTCGCGCTATAAACAACACTTTTTATGGGAAATCACCTCGTAGGTCACAGTCAAGGGATAGGTCCATTCTGTGTCATTACTGTGCAAAACCAGGACACACAAGGTATGAATGCTTTATCAAGGCAAAAGAGGATAATCAAAAGACACAAGGGTTTGGTCCTTACTGTAGGCATCATAGATACCAAGGGCACTGGACTAGTGATTGCAAAACAGTAGAAAAAATTGTGTCTATGTTCAAATCGGGGAAGACCAAGTCATGACAAAAAACGAACAAACATAAAAAAGAACAAGGTTAAACTTCACATAGGTGGCATGTTGGGAAATGAGTGTATCTTGATACCAGCTGTATGTGAGGATCAAAAAGTTTCCTTATTTTTAGATACAGGCTCTCCAGTGAACTTAATAACACATGAAGAACTAAATAGAATTCTTAAAAATAAAAAGAAAGTAACTTTTGGATGAGGCTGATTTAGAATTAAACACAGTAGATGGTCAAGAGATTACAGTAAAAGGTATGATAAGATTAAATCTCAGTTTCACAGAAACTACAAGACCATTCTCTGCATTGTTCTATATCGTTGAAAACTTAGCAATTAAAGCTCATATGTTACTGGGCTTAAGATCCATGAGAACTGAGAACATAACTATACTCCCACAAATGAATGGAATAGACTTTGATAATGAATTTATAGAGGAAATAACTTCAGAGCCCTCACCGATTAGTAGAAGAGAGCCAAAAAGAATTGGTAATATTAAAGGCTTAAACAAACATACACAAACAGATGAGTGTATAGATCCACTTACACCAGCAACCCCATCCTCCAGAATTAGTGACTCAGATAACAGTACTGATTTATCAATTTTTCCAGCCCATCTCACTAATGATTTGGTTATACCACCTAATTCATACATGAAGGTTACCATAAAGAGCAAATTACGGAATAGTACTGTTCTTGTCTTAGAAGAATTATGTGTAAAGTAAAAGGATTGTCAGTAGAAAACGCATTATGTCATACGAACGACGAAGGGCTAACTCAGATATTCATTATTAATCACATGAATGGGGAAGTTCAGTTGAAGAAGGGAACTTGCATAGTTAATATTGAAAAATGTTTAGCCCCTGTGAAGGAAATAAATATTGGTGGAGTAACAAGTGAGATAAAATCTACGGATAGAGAAAGAATAAAAGAGAATTTAATTCACTCAGGTGAATTTGACGAAGAAAATGATTTGTTAACCCTGCTGGAAACACACAGGGACACCGTAGCCTTGCCCGGAGAACGATTAGGGTGTACTAACTTGATTAATCACATGATTAATGTGCACCCAGAAACACCACCAATTTTCGTACCAGCTTATCGCATACCACACTCCCAACGTACACTTGCAAATCAGTATGTCGATGAAATGTTAAAGCTTGGAATTATTGAGCCTTCAGTTTCTCCGTGGAACGCTCCCTTTTTTTTGTGCCCAAGAGAAATGGAGAAATGCGTGCGGTAGTAGATTACCGTAAACTAAATAATCACACCATCCCAGACAGATTTCCCATGCCATTGCTAAGTGATGTTCTACAGAATATTGGTCCTGAGAATAATATATTCTCGACCATCGATCTCCTAAACGGATACTATCAGATTCCGGTATCTCAGGAGTCACGTAAATACACTGCCTTTTCAACAAACAGAGGCCATTATCAATATACAAGAATGCCAATGGGACTGAGGACAGCCCCCGGTACGTTCCAGCGTCTTATGAATTACGTATTGTCCGGAATTTTAGGACAAGGAATATTTGTTTATCTTGACGATATTATTATCGCAACGAAGAATATTAAGGATCATCTCAGGAAATTAGACTTACTCTTACAAAAGCTTAGTGATGCTGGATTAAAAATTAAACTTTCTAAATGCAAATTTTGCTTTAAGGAAATAAATTTCTTAGGCCACAAATTAAGCTCTGATGGTATTCACACCACTGATGACAAAATACAGGCAGTGAGAGATTTTCCTGAACCCACTACGACTGACGAAGTTAGACAATTTTTAGGTCTGGCTGGGTACTATAGGTCCTTCGTACCACAGTTCTCTCATATAGCCTTCCCTCT
Source organism: Coenobita brevimanus (assembly GCF_032717465.1). NCBI lineage: Eukaryota > Metazoa > Arthropoda > Malacostraca > Decapoda > Coenobitidae > Coenobita > Coenobita brevimanus. The sequence goes on along the minus strand of NC_137000.1, from coordinate 23,526,868 downwards.
ATTCCAACTACTCAAAAAAGATGCTGTATTCCAATGGGAAGAAGAACAAAAAAGGGCATTTAACAATCTAAAAATTAAACTAACGAATGCACCTTGTTTAGCATATCCAGATTACACGAAATCATTTCTTATTTGTACAGACGCATCAGTTAAAGGATTAGGGGCTGTACTGATGCAGGAAGATAAAAGAGGAAAGAATCAACCAATTGCATTTGCCAGCAGACAAACAAGAGGTGCGGAGAAAATTATAGCACTACAGACTTAGAGGCACTTGCAGTGATTTTTGCATTACAAAAGTTTCGAGATTTGGTATATGGTTACGAAATCCACTTATTCACCGACCATAAACCACTGGTGGGTATGTTTAAAGAAAAACTCCTTTCTGGGAGGAGAGCAAGATGGAAATGTACAGTTGAAAACTACAATGTACAAATACATTATATACAAGGTAAAATGAATATAGTAGCTGACGCATTATCTAGGAACCCGAACACAATTCAAGTCGCGGCGTTAGATCTCAAAGGAAATATCCCAAACCACGAGGATATCGCAAAGGCACAAAGACTTGACCCAGTATGGTCAAAAGTAATATACAAGTTAGAAAGTGGAGATGACATACAATTACCCAAACTGCATGTCCCACTTGAACAATTCACAATGGTCAATAATACATTATACAAAATTAACTCTAAACAACCAAAACGCCAAAGAAATACTAACCAGTTGGTAGTACCTAATGACATGATACCCCAAGTATTACGAATGATACACGACAGCCCACATGCAGGACACCCTTGAAAGGATAAGACATTCAACCAAGCCCAGCTATTATATTACTGGCCTTCATTACGAAGAGATATACACAATCATATAGACAGATGCGAATCATGTGCGAAACACAAAGGATACCCAATCACACCTGCACCGATGGGTAATTACTCCAGTACCACATCAGCCATGGGACGTTGTCGCTGTTGATTTACTCAAGATGCCATTATCATACAATAATAACCTATACTTATTCGTAGCAACGGATCATTTTTCCCGTTATGTCATTTTAGCTCCAATTAAAGATAAGACAGCAGAGACAGTAGCAAAGGCAATAACAGATAATGTAATATGTCGCTTTACTACCCCAAAGGTATTAATAAGTGATAATGGAGGAGAATTTAATTCTGAGATCTTACAAGAAATATGTAAACAATACAACATTAAAAAGGTTAACGTTTTGGCCTATCACCCAGCATCGAATGGGTTGGTAGAGAGACAAAATAAAAAGGTATTAGATGTGCTACGACACATTCTCAGTGAAAATTATGCAAGCTGGGATGATTGGATTCCCAGAGTAGAGGCCTCCATTAATGGGTCTATAAATAAATCCATTGGTGACACACCACATTTCATTATATATGGCACGGATAAAAAATTACCATATGAGCTCCTAGAAGGTGACAGCATGCCTATATACAATTACGATGATTACTCTAAACTCCGTTTACGTGAATTCCAGGACATACACAAAAGAGTGCAAAAACAATTAACGATGTCCAAGGAAGAAATGACGGAGGCATTTAACAAAAAAGGCAAAAGATTCACCTATCAGCTTAGGAGACATTGTTTACGGAGTCATTCATACGAGAGACAATAAATTATCCCCTAAATTTGAGGGCCCATACAGAGTAATTAACATAAAGGCAAACAAAGTTTTAATTAAGTCACTTTCAAGTGGCGAGGAAAAACAAGTTCATATTGACCATTTAAAACGAGTTTCAAGGGAATTATCACATAATTATTCAGCCTCGGATACAACCGAACAGGTGAACGTACCTCAAGAAACCAAGCAAGAACACAACAATGATTACAAAAAGAAATTAAGGTCATATACCAAACAATCGAACATAGGTGCAACTATTCCAATGAAATCTACAGTACATCATTTACGAGAATTAAATATCGATTTAAACTCCTTCTATAAATGAAATAACAGCCAACCGTAACGCACATCATCACTATCATCAACCACAGCTTTATAGGAAATTAATAGATTTTTTTTTTTTTCGGTAGGTTACGATGAAGGGACTTATGCTATGGATTCTCCTATACATAGTAAGAGTATATGCGCACCTAGACCCCAAGCATATAGTACGACAAGGATGCCTCATAGCTCCAACGGCCACGACTACAATCGTCAAAGATGTAATGAGTACTGAAATAAGTCTAGATTACTTGTATGACTTACCTACTTATATAGAAAGACTTGCGACGCCGATGCGAACTCTGGACTTCAAGATAGGGAATTATGTTTCACAATCACATATCACCAAGGAGGTGGATGAAATGGTGAAGTTAGCGAAATGGAAACTAGAACAGGCGAAGTCAACTATGCTCGTCATGATCCAAGATCTCCCATCTTATGGAACAGAGGTGCTGAGCGACAGGAACAACATCACACGTACTCGCCAAAAGCGCGGTTTGTTCGATCTGGGCGGCGCAATTCTTGGAACATCTTTTGGATTGGCTACAGAGGATGACCTTAAAGAAATAAACAAAAAATTTAATAAGATAGCTCAGGTACTAACATACCAAGATAAATTCATCACAGGACAGAACTCAGCAATGAAAACAATTGTGAAAAATCTGAAACAAGCAGAAAACGTAGCTCTCGAGAGTATAGATAAAATAAATAACTTGGAGGGTAACGTTACCCTTTTCCAGCACTTCTCCATCATCACAGAACATATTGACACGATTCTACTACAATTAGAGAACACTAGAGATCATTTCAGGGCACTTATGCAAGGAATTTCGAATGCTGGTGATGGCAGAAGATCACAAATGACTTACTCCCAGTTCATGAGCTACGTCAGATAGTTAGTCAAGGCATACATAAACATAAATTGAAGCCATTGTTCCGCAGTAGGGAATTTATGCAATATTACCCGTACTTGGAAGCAACACTAACACCAACATCAGTGATAGTTCATGTACCATTCATCACGGAAGACCTGTTCACAGTATACCAAATACATCCCTTCCCTATAGAAACAACAACACTTTAGTCATCATCAACATCAACACAGACACCGAACTCATCATGGTCTCCAAGAGACGAGACACTGTCACTTTCGGGCAAGTGAGTCAACGATTGAGCGAAAGTGCCGCACATACTTACATGCTGT